>NC_090728.1:168307727-168512727 GCF_036898095.1 Palaemon carinicauda | reverse complement strand
AACACTAGATTACAATACAATTCTTCTTCTCTCGAGGTGTTAACTACCGCACTGTCTGTAATTGTTCAGTAGATATTTTCCTCATGGTAAGGGTGGAAGAGACTCTTTAGCTATGGTAGGCGGCTCTTCTGGATGAAGGAGAAGGACACTCCAAAATCAAATCATTGTTCTCTGGTCTTGGGTAGTGACATCGCCTCTGTACCATGATCTTCCAGTGTTTTGAGTTAGAGTTCTCTTGCTTGACGGTACACTCGAGCACAGTGCACACTATTCTATCTAATTCTTCTTCTTCTTGTTTTGTTAAAGTTTTTATAGTCTTTACAGGAAATATCTATTTTAATGTTGTTATTGTTCTTAATATGTTTCATTTTCCCTGGTTTCCTTTCCTCACTGGGCTATTTTCCCTGTTGGGGCCCCTGGGCTTAGAGCATCCTGCTTTTCCAACTTGGGTAGTATCTTAGCAAGTAATATTAATAACACATACGCGACACGTGACTGTGTCTCTAAGCAAAAGCTACAACTTCATCGAGCAAAAGGTAGCAAATAGTGATAACTTTGTATGATTTTAAACAATTGCTTCTTGCCTAAGCATTTGCTACGTGAGGTTTTACTTTTACTTACAATCTTTTGCTCTAAGACAATGCTTGGTTTTTTATTCATCAGGCAGTGTTGTCACTTTGCTCTCACTCAATATCCACGTCGAGGTGCCATTATCTCCACAAAATATCCACAAAACTTTTTCAATGTTCCACAGATTAATCTGCAAACCTTTTCCGTCGAGGTGCCATTTTCTCCACAAAATATCCACAAAACTTTTTCAATGTTCCACAGATTAATCTGCAAACCTTTTCCGTACAATGATGATGAAACCTAAAGTTTTATAGTGGCATTGCATTATTTGACTTGATCCCCATACAGAAACAATTTAAGTAAAGTTAAAACCATTTTTTCTCAAGCAGAACGGTATTTTTTTTTTTTATGAAAATACAATTACATTTTCTTAACATACATTTTTTTTCCTTTTATAAAGAAATATTTCCTTAACAAATTATATTTCACATTTTTGTATATACATTGTATCTCGGATTATATTTCTGTCACTCATGACTGAGACAAATACTCCAAATTGACGAACTTGAAGAAAAATATAATAATAATAATAATATGTTCTAGAGTAGACTGTAGGCTGTATATTATCACACTATTTCCTTCTTTTGTTCGTTCCTTCGTTTAAGAACGCATTACCTATGGCAAAACACTGGCTCCTGCGCAAGGGCAGCCCTTAAGAGAGAATTTCCTTCTTTGGATGACAATGATTTATTTATACATGCCAATGCGGGCGGAAAAGTGGTAAAACTAGTAAGGTCAGAAATTCCGGTAGATAAGTATATTTTGTGTTTGTTGATATGGACAAAGTCATCGATAGAGAAGAGAGCAATTGATTAAATGAAGTGAAATTAATAACAAAGAGAAGGTATCCAGATAATGCATGACTTTAAATTTTCGTTTGAAGAGAAAACTTAAAGCAAATAGTGAAAGTAACTTTATAATAGGATATCTGATTATGTTGTTTTCAGGTCGTATATTGTGTGACAGACAACTATTTTGGTCTGATTAAAAACTTTATGAATCCTACCTTAAAGCGTAGAGGGTACACGTGGTCAGCCCCACTCTGTGAAACCGAGGAGTATATTTTAAAGTTACACACACACACACACACACACACACACACACACACACACACACATATATATATATATATATATATATATATATATATATATATATATATATATATATACACTCGGGGACACTATCCTTACTAATTTTTCTTCTTGTTTTGTTAAAGTTTTTATAGTTTACCTGTATATAGGACATTCTTATTTTAATGTTACTGTTCTTCAAATATTTTATTTTTCCTTTTCCCTTTCCTCACTGGATTATTTTCTGTGTTGGGGCCTCAGGGCTTATAGCATTCTACTTTTCCCACTAGGGTTGTAGCTTAGCAAGTAATAATAATACTAATATATATATATATATATATATATATATATATATATATATATATATATATATATATATATATATATATATACAAAAAATGAATCTTATTTAGTTAATGGAAATCGTAATAAAAGCAAGTTGCAAGAGATTATGTCAGTTTTTAAATCCACGGTCCTGTAAAGGATAATCTTTTGCCTGTAGCCGAATTTATTGCCACAACCAATAATGTTTCCATATGTTTATTGTCCTTATACTTACACCAAGACTGGATACCTCGGAGTAATCCTTGCCTTTCTCATCCCACCCAGTTAAGCTCTCGAGTTATTCCTTCCACCGTCGTCAGTTCTAGATTAGTAGGCCTACCCTCAACAGAAATTAGTACTAATGTCATATATGTAGCTTTTTTTCCCTCAATGAACCGTTCGGTATTCGAGAAAGATGTTTTAGAAATAAGCTACTCTTTCATTTTAACAAATAAATTATTTTGATAAATAAATTGTTCTTTTAATGAATACTCCATAATAATATACCTATAAGTTCTTCCAAACTTATATAAATTTTCTTCAGAAATTCAACGAAAACTTCATGAGGGTATAATCGGGCACAATATTCTATCCAAATTCTCTTCCTCTTGTTTTGTTGAAGTTTTTATAGTTTGTATAGGAAACATTTTCACTTCTTAAAATATTTTGCTTTTCCTTGTTTCCTTTCCTCACTGGGATATTTTCTCTGTTGGGGCTCTTGGGCCTACAGCATCCTGCTTTTCCAACTAGGGTTATTGCTTGGCAAGTAATAATCATAATAATTTTCCTATCCCAGTCTTCGTAGGACCGCGATATCTAACAACAATATCTTGTTTTTTTTTTTTTTTTTTTTTTTTTTTTTTTTGTCGGAGGACAAAGTATGCTGTGTACCCTCCCCCTAAACTCAAACTTTTTTTTTGGGGGGGGGGGGGCCGTGGGGCATGTCTCCGTGAGTTACCCCCCTAAACATTTATAGAAGGTATGAAAAATTTGGTGAAATACCTTTTCACTCTACACAGATGAAACCGTACGGAGAGATAAAAAATTTAATGAAATATATCTGATAAAAAGAGACATCAGAACAGGTCAAGGCGAGAAAATGAAACGAAAGGATTCCGGAACGAAAACTTTTTTTGGGGGTGGGGCATGTCTTTGTGAGTTACCCCCTAAACATCTATAGAAGTTGTGGAAAATGTTGTAAAATACATTTTTACTCTACACAGATGAAACCGTACGGAGATGATACAAAATTTAATGAAATATATCTGATAAAAAGAGAGACATCAGAACAGGTCAATGGGAGAAAATGAAACGAAAGGGTTCCGTAACGAAAATCGACGAAACTAAAGAGGTGAAGTTACAAAGGTTTTGCCCACGCCTTGATTCTAGTGGGCCTCCAGAAGACCAGACCAAATCAGGGTTGCCAAGTTGGCTTTTTTTTGGACCAAAAACCTCAAAATTTGGTCTTTTTCGTGCTACACACCTAAATTTGGCCTTTTTAAAAATTGGTTAGCCTTAAATGCTATATTTTGGCCTTTTTTTACCATTAGGTTGGCCAGCTGATCAGATGTTGGCATTTTTTACATTTGGAAAACCTGGCAACTCTGGAGTAACTTCCCACCAAAGCACCAATGTTGTTTTGAAATTGGATTCTGTGGAGCTGAGTCTGCGCAGGAATAGTTGTTGTATACGCGGTCCTTTTAATGGTTGACAATCGCCTTCGAATTGTTTATGTTATTCTGCCATTTGAATGTCTTCTATAGAATTTCTCGTCAAGCTCCTATTCAAACGTAAGTAAATCCAAATGGGGTTAGTTTTTAGATATGCGCAGTTTATTGATAGCTTATACCAATTTAGGGGTGGCTTCTTATGCTCAACTGGTACTCTTCAATACGCCTATATATTGATCCTGTTTAACCAATGCACGAATGACAAGTGGACGTAAGGAGAGTATTCACAACTGTAATTGTATGTTACTTTAATTTCACAATAAATAAATGAACCAAACAATTTTCAAGTTAGTTATCCTGTGTTATGCATGTCAGACCATTGTTGTTGCCAGCCACCATATTATACGTATCCCCACAGAAGGGTAAAATTATAGAATAGTACATTAAACAATTTGGTGAAATTAAGGTTGTAATCTTGTGTATTTTGTAATGCTTGGAACAATTTCACTAATGAATTCAAGCGGAAATCCCTAATTTTTTAAGGTTAATATTTGATACTTTATTTGTTAGCAAATCTGGAACTCGCTATAAGAAATGGTCAAGTAAGTGCTGGTTGTTTTTACCCTTTTCTCTGAATGAATGAAGAGGGCTGTGGCATAATTCCATAACTTGTGTATTGAGCGAGTAAAATGTGAATACCATTTCATTGGGGTGAATGTAGTTCGCTGGGACAGGGTAAGATAAGAGTACGGCAGTCTAAGGATACGGCTCCTAGGTTAGGTTGGGTGGAAAACCTTAGGTTAGGTTAGGTAGGAAACATTCGGTTAGGTGATGTTCTTGTGTCTGTAAAATGTGGTTTTTCACTCTGTTCCAACAAACTACAAAGGCTCCGCGAGCGTAGGGCAGTCATGGTGGAGGTAAAATGATTTGAGGGACGTCATGTGAATTATTGGAAATTATACTTTAATTTCACGCCAGTTAGAGAAACCACTTATATTTATCTTGTTTTTATCATGCATTTCTTGTCATTACCATGGCTGCAAATCCCTCTTTTTTTTTATTCCCCACCTAAATACCCAGATTCCAACTGGTATCCTCCATAAGTGTTATTATATGGGGAGAGGTAGGAAAACTCTTGAACAGGTGGTTTGCCCCAATATTTATGATCAGAAAGGAATAAAATATGAGATAATGGGTAGGAAAAATATACAGTATGGTTCATGTATTTGGCCATAAATTAAAGTATCATATATGTCTCTGGAGAATAGATAACAGTAAAGCTGGAACACGGCAGTTGAAATTATAATGAGGTGTAAACAACGAACAGGTAGTTACCTATTGGGAGCGGGAAGGCATCCGCACCCCGCCGGCTAACTGACAACTGACAGATTTCAACCGTCATTGACTAAACACTGGATGGTACTACTTTTTGCAGAATTTTAATAACTACTTATAACTTATTCTTATCCGGTGGGGTGGCTTTGAGTGTTTGCTTCATCATGGATGCCGACCGACTGTTATGAGGAAATGTCCAGGAGTGCCAGCCAAGACCGGTATTTTTATGAGTTCCCGTGATGTGGATCCTAATCAGCTGTGTCCTCAATGCCAAAGGCATACTTGCTCGCAAGTGCCTCTTGTAAGGATCAACAAGAGTGGCCATCCATCCAGTGGGATAAGTATGGAGGAGGAGGAAGAATAAGCTTGGGGGGATCCTTCGCACTCTGGGTTATCCTCGAAGTCGAATAAAGCCTGAGCAGCTTCTTCCACCTCTGGTACTCTTCTGTCTGACTCATCTCCTTTGGCTACCTCTTGTGACAAGTTGATTAAAGAGTGGTGGCCCTTTAGCCTTAGGGCCATCTCTGGGGGAGGGAGGTCTGTCAGTTTCTCCTAGCGAAACGTCAGGACCACCTCCTCAGCGGGTCCTTTGTTTCAGAGGTCTGATGGTTTTTTTATACCGAGGTCTTTGGAGGAGGAGCTTCAGCAATCCTTGCTTCCAGATGCCCTCCAGAGGTCATTGCCCTACTAACATCTGTCAGAGAGTTAACGGTCATTGCCCTACTGGCTTCTGCCCAGGAGTTACCGTACCGGTCATCGCTCCGTCCTCCCAAGGACTTGTCATCTCTCCGTCCTCCCAAGGACTTGTCATCTCTCCAGCCAGCGGATTACTCTCGCCCTTCAGGGAGCTCTCCTCCTACTAAGCATCGCTCTTCGGAGCTTGCTAGCCTGGTTGATGCGCATCTTTGGCACGATCCTTCCTCTTCGAAGTAGGATCCTAGACCTGCTCATCAGAGGTCTCTTTTGTCTTTCAAGGAGGACTCGCCACCAAGACATCCATCTCTTAGGACTTCAGCTTCCAGACCCTCGCGCTCTTCTAGACGAAGAGCTTCTTCAACAAGCTCTTCCCCAAATTGTCTTAGGCCTTCCTTGCCTTGCAGTTCTAGACACGCTTCCAGACAAGTTTTACCTTTTTAAATATTAAACTTAGCCGGTGAATATATAATAGCTGACGTCTCGGACGGCTCGACAGAAACACAAAAACTCGCGAGCGATCGCCATGAAGGTTGCGGGTGTGCCCACCAGCGCCGACTATCGGCCAGATACCGCATATGCATGTAAACAGCTCCAGTTCTTCTCTGTCGGTCTTGTCGACAAGTTGATTCCGCTCGCTGTTGACCTGGAGTTTTCGTCATTTTTGGTGAAGTACTTTCATTTTGGTTGTTTTGAGCTTTCGCAGTGACAGGTGTTTTTCTCTTCAATTAAAACTCTTGAACCCTTTTTTGGATAGTGTTTATTGTTGATGACTTTGGATTTTCTTTGACTGTTCAATATGGCTGACCCTTCTCCTATCCCTGGACCTAAATTTCGCAAATGTAATGCTAGGGATTGTAACAAACGTCTTCCCAAGGCCTCTCTCGACCCACATACCGTGTGTTCTAATTGCCGGGGTAAAACCTGCCAATTAGGAGATCGGTGTGATGAGTGCGTGGTCTTGTCGGAATTCGACTGGCTAGAGTTTGATAAATATTCTCGTAAGCTTGAGAGAGATAGGGTGAGGAGAAGCTCCTCTAGGTCGTTGGATTTTTCCTCCTCCCATGCCCCTGAACCTAATCCTTCCCCTGTAGTAGTTGTTCCTGAACCCTCTACTAGCACTCATGAACCATCCATGCGGGATATGTTGCTTGCCATTCAAACTTTGGGCGAGAGAGTTGAGTCCCTAGCATCGGACCGTAATCAACTCATATCGGATGTGAATTTATTAAAGTGTCAGAGTGCCAAATCAGAAAATCGTGGGGATAAAGTGATTAGTGTTGCGACCGAGGGTTCGTCTGTTCGTGCTTGTCGTTCTCCTAGTCCGAGACCTCTTTCAGGCTCCCCTGCACCAGGGAGAAGTAATGTCGTAGGACTTAAGGGGACGAGAGGCTTTAACCAACGAACAGACGTTCCCTCTGTGGTATCGGGCGTGTCTCATCAAGATCGCCCCTACCATAAGACGAGCGAGGCTGTTTTCTCCTCGTCATCCGAAGGCTTCTCGCAAAAGAAACCTTGGAGCAAGGTTTCTAGACCCTTAAAGCGGAAGTCAGTCCCTTCAGGACAGGTCCAGCGTCCTGGCTGTAGCCATTGGGACAGCTCTGACCCTTTGCAGTCGTCGGAAGACTGTTCGCCGATTAAACGTAAGCGTAACACGGGCTCCGAGAGTCTCAGTAAAGGCAATGTTTTGCCTTCACAGACGTTACCATCGTCTCGGCCCGTCCTGACTCCCGTTGATCCTAAATGGGTTGTCCTGCGGGATATGCAGACTAAGCTTGCCTCCCTTATGGAGGAGTATACCGTTGAGCAGGTTCACGATGATCCTCGCCGTTACGCTGATCGAGACTCTGGCCGTCAGCCGCCCAAACGAGCCTTTACTCGCCCTTTTGACGTTATGAAACGTGATGTCGGTAGTTTGTCACGTCAGTCACGTGACTTGGAGCCTCACTCGCTGCAGTCCCGTGTTGACTTTCAGCCGCTGCCGCAGCCTCGTGTTGACGTTCAGCCGCTGCCGCAGTCTCGTGTTGACGTTCAGGACGTTCGCCAACCAGCTCAGTTGCCTTGTTTTGACGTTGAGCGTCAAGCACCGCAGTCAAGGGTTGTTTTGACTGCTCAGTCTAGGCAGTCAAGGCAGTCTCGACTTGACGTCGAGCGTCCATCAACTCCTGTTGTTGTTGCTGGTCAGTCCTTTCAGCAGCGACATGACGTAGCTTCCTTGACTACTACTGCTGCTCCTTTGCGTGTGGACTTTGCTTGTCAGGCATTGCCACTGCGGCAGGTCTCTCCTTTTCTTGAGACTCATCAATTGTCGGACGAGGTTCCTTCAGATGAGGATGTTGCTGATCCTCCGCCTACTGATATTCCTTTGGGTGTTTTATCAGACGGAGAAGAGCCTAAGGCTGCTCAACCCTCTATGGACTTTAATTAAGAAAATCATGATGATTTTTAAGGATCTTTTCCCAGACCATTTTGTTACTTCTGCTCCTCGTTCGCCTCCGTCAGAGTTTGCGCTAGGCTTAGCTACTTCGAAGCCTTCTTTTACTAAGCTAGTGCTCTCTCGCTCTTCTAAGAGGGCTTTACGTTTGCTAGGCGACTGGTTGGTTACCAGGAGGAGTTTGGGGAAGACGGCCTTTGCTTTCCCTCCTTTTAAACTAGCTTCTAGAGCGAGCGTCTGGTATGACACGGGAGAAGTTCTCGGCTTGGGAGTCCCTGCCTCTGCCCAGGGAGACTTCTCAAGCCTCGTAGACTCTCCCCGTCGCCTGGCCATGAGACGCTCTAAAGTTTGTTGGTCCTCCTCGGACCTTGACCATCTCCTTAAAGGGGTTTACAGGGCCTTCGAAGTTTTTAACTTTTTAGATTGGTCTCTAGGAGCATTAAGCAGGAAGATCTCGTCTGCCGACCAGGATGTTTCCGTGCTTATTATGTCTTGTATGGACAAAGCCATCCGCGATGGCTCCAATGAGCTCGCCGCTACCTTTACGTCTGGAGTCCTGAAGAAGAGGGAGACTCTTTGCTCGTTCCTTTCGGCAGGAGTTACTCTCTGTCAAAGGTCGGAGCTTCTCTTTGCCCCCTTATCAGCTGCCTTGTTTCCTCAGCAGCTGATCAAGGACATTGCGGCTTCGCTTGTGCAGAAGGATACACACGACCTGATGGCTACTTCTGCTCGCAAGGGAGCTCCTTCATCGTCTTATGTCGTGAGGCCCAAGATCGATACCCCAGCGACTAGGTTTATCCCGCCCTTTCGTGGCAGAGCCCCCAGCAGGGGAGGCGCTCGTGCCGACGGTAAAAGAGGCAAGAGGAGAGGATCCAAGTCCTCCCGTGACAGAGTCTGACTGCCCACGTCCTCAGACAGCGGTAGGGGCCAGACTGAACAGCTTCTGGCAGGCCTGGGAGAAGAGGGGTGCAGACCAAGAGTCTGTGTTGTTGCTTAAGGAGGGGTACAAAATACCTTTTGTACGCAGACCTCCTTTAGTAACAGTTCCTCTAGACCTCTCTCCCAGGTATCGAGAGGAGTCAAGGAGACAAGCTCTACATCAGCAGGTGTCTCTGTTGCTAGAGAAGGGAGCGGTGGTGAAAGTCTCGGACCTTCAATCACCGGGATTTTACAACCGTCTCTTCCTAGTCCCAAAGCATACGGGAGGTTGGAGGCCAGTGCTGGACGTCAGTGCGCTCAACGTTTTTGTTATAAAAACAAAATTTACGATGGAGACCACGAAGTCCGTCCTAGCAGCGGTCAGAGAGGGAGACTGGATGGTCTCTCTCGACCTGCAGGATGCGTACTTCCACATTCCTATTCACCCAGATTCTCAACCGTATCTGAGGTTTGTTTACAGGAATGTGGTGTACCAGTTTCGAGCACTGGGCTTCGGCCTCAGCCCTGCTCCTCTCGTGTTTACGAGGCTCATGAGGAATGTGGCAAAATTCCTTCATTTATCGGGAATTCGAGCCTCCCTGTACTTGGACGACTGGCTTCTCAGAGCATCGTCCCGTCATCGCTGTCTGCAGGACCTTCAATGGACGTTGGGTCTGGCAAAGGAGTTGGGACTGTTGGTGAACTTAGAAAAGTCTCAACTGAATCCCTCCCAGACGATTCTCTATTTGGGGATGGAGATTCGCAGTCTAGTTTTTCGGGCTTTTCCGTCTGCCACCAGGATAGAGCAAGCCCTGCTCAAAGTCCGCCTCATGCTGAAAAAAGACCGTTGCTCAGTGAGAAGTTGGATGAGCCTCTTAGGGACTCTGTCATCCCTGGAGCAATTTGTCTCACTAGGGAGACTTCACCTTCTCCCTCTCCAGTTCCATCTAGACTCACACTGGAACAAGAGCAAGACTTTGGAAGATGTGTCAATCCCGGTCTCCGAGCCAGTAAAAACGTGCCTGAACTGGTGGGACAGCAACATAAGTCTGTGAGAGGGTCTGTCCCTGGCGGTCAAGAACCCAAACCACGTGTTGTTCTCAGACGCGTCGGATTTGGGTTGGGGAGCGACTCTGGACGGTCTGGAATGTTCGGGTCTTTGGACGTCTGATCAGAAGAGCATGCACATCAACGGCAAGGAGCTGTTAGCGGTTCACTTGGCCTTGACGAGTTTCGAGAGCGTTCTTCGAAACAAAGTGGTAAAAGTCAATTCGGACAACACCACAGCCTTGGCGTACATCTCCAAGCAAGGAGGCACTCACTCCCACACACTGTTCGTCATCGCAAGGGACCTCCTCATCTGGTCAAAAAATCGAGGCATCTCCCTGTTGACAAGATTCATCCAGGGGGACTTGAACGTCTTGGCAGACTGTCTCAGTCGGAGAGGTCAGGTGATCCCCACAGAATGGACCCTCCACAAGGACGTGTGCAAGATTCTTTGGGTGACTTGGGGTCAACCCTCCATAGACCTCTTTGCCACCTCGTTGACCAAAAGGCTCCCGACCTATTGCTCTCCAGTCCCAGATCCAGAGGCGGCCCACATAGATGCGTTTCTACTGGACTGGTCTCACCTGGACGCGTACGCATTCGTTCAAGATCATCAACAAGGTACTGCAGAAGTTCGCCTCTCACGAAGGGACAAGGTTGACGTTGGTTGCTCCCCTCTGGCCCGCGAGAGAGTGGTTCACAGAGGTACTTCAATGGCTGGTAGACGTTCCAAGGAGTCTTCCTTTAAGGATGGATCTCTTACGGCAGCCCCACGTAAGGAATCTTCATCAAAGCCTCCCCGCGCTTCGTCTGACTGCCTTCAGACTATCGAAAGACTCAAGAGCTCGAGGTTTTTCGAAGGAGGCAGCCAGAGCGATTGCGAGAGCTAGGAGAGCTTCTACCATCAAGGTATACCAGTCGAAGTGGGAAGTCTTTAGAGACTGGTGCAAGTCATCATCCATTTCCTCTTCCAGTACCTCTGTAGCCCAAATTGCAGACTTTCTCCTACATCTGAGAAATGTTCGCTCCCTCTCGGCTCCCACTATTAAGGGCTACAGGAGCATGTTGGCTTCTGTGTTCAGACATAGAGGCTTAGATCTGTCCAATAATAAAGATCTCCAAGATCTCCTTAAGTCCTTCGAGACCTCTAAGGAGCGTCGTATGGCAACTCCTGGATGGAACTTAGACGTGGTCCTAAGGTTCCTAATGTCCGACAGGTTTGAGCCATTACATTCAGCCTCCCTGAAGGATCTCACCCTCAAGACGCTTTTCTTAGTGTGCTTGGCTTCGGCTAAAAGGGTCAGTGAGATCCATGCCTTCAGTAAAAACATCGGCTTTTTTACAGATAAAGCCACATGTTCACTTCAGCTTGGTTTCTTGGCCAAAAATGAACTGCCTTCTCGTCCTTGGCCTAAGTCGTTTGATATACCTTGCCTGTCAGAGATCGTAGGCAACGAGCTTGAAAGAGTACTGTGTCCAGTTAGAGCTCTTAAGTTTTATTTAGCTCGTACCAAATCCTTACGAGGTGGATCTGAGGCCTTGTGGTGCTCAGTTAAGAAGCCCTCATTGCCTATGTCTAAAAATGCTTTATCGTATTTTATTAGATTTTTAATCCGAGAGGCTCATTCTCACTTGAGTGAAAAAGATCGTTGCTTGCTTAAGGTCAAGACGCACGAAGTAAGAGCTATAGCAACTTCCGTGGCCTTTAAGTAAAACAGATCTCTACGAAGTATTATGGACGCGACCTTTTGGAGGAGCAAGTCGGTGTTCGCTTCATTTTACTTAAAAGACGTCCAGACTCTTTATGAGGACTGCTACACACTGGGTCCATTCGTTGCAGCGAGTGCAGTAGTGGGTGAGGGTTCTACCACTACATTCCCTTAATTCCAATATCCTTTTAATCTTCTCTTGAAATGTTTTTAATCTTGTTTTGGGTTGTACGGAAGGCTAAGAAGCCTTTCGCATCCTTTTTGATTTGGCGGGTGGTCAAAGTCATTTCTTGAGACCGCCCAGATTAAGGGTTTTGATGAGGTCCTGTTGTATGGGTTGTCGCCCTGGATATAACAGCTCCTGGGAGTCTTTCAGCATCCTGAGAGGATGGCTGGGCTTCGTGAGGAAAGCGGACTAACAAGGCAGAGTAATCGTCAGAGTCAGCTTCCTTACCAGGTACCTATATTTATTTGGGTTTTGTTATGATATAACTATCAAAAACTCTAAGCATATACGCCTTTATTGTATTAATACTGGTCTCTACCCACCACCATGGGTGTGAATCAGCTATTATATATTCACTGGCTAAGTTTAATATTTAAAAATTATATTTTGATTATAAAATAAATTTTTGAATATACTTACCCGGTGAATATATAAATTAAAGGCCCTCCCTTCCTCCCCGATAGAGACCTAGCGGAATGAGAAGAACTGGAGATGTTTACATGTATATGCGGTATCTGGCCGATAGTCGGCGCTGGTGGGCACACCCGCAACCTTCATGGCGATCGCTCGCGAGTTTTTGTGTTTCTGTCGAGCCGTCCGAGACGTCGGCTATTATATATTCACCGGGTAAGTATATTCAAAAATTTATTTTATAATCAAAATATCATTTTTACCTTTAACCTCTCCTGTAAACCAGGCTTCTGCTTCCATGGAACAAAAAGTTGGATGGTGGAGGTCCTCCAGTCCACATACCTCCTCCCATTCATCAGCTCTCCACCTCTGATTCATCCCCCGGCGGCATCGTTGCCACTATGATTAAAGTGGGGATGATTGTACAGTATTCTTAAAGTGCTCTCAGTCCCATCAAGCAGATTTGGCATACACTTGAGCTACTCTAATCATAGTGGTACTATCCCTTTGTGGTAGGGTAGTGAGTGGTCATTTGGGAAGTAGCTCTTGCAGGTGTCATTGGTGGTGAAATTAATTCTGTGAAAGGCTAACAGAGTCTTCTTTAGGATTTCAGACAATCTTAATTTTTCAATATTAAACTTAGCCGGTGATTATATAAGCTGCAGCTCTGCTGCTCGACAGAAAACTCTACGTTCAAAATCCGCCAGCGATCGCTATGCAGGTAGGGGGTGTACATCAACAGCGCCATCTGTCGTGCAGGTACTCAGTACTCAATGTAAACACAGAACTCAATTTTCTCTCTGTCGTGCCACCGGCAAGACCTACTAATTCGCTGTTGCTAACTGGATTGGTTTTCACATCTTTTTGGTGAAGTACACGTTTCTAGTTTTGAGCTTTCGCTTTGCAGGCTTTATCTTCAATACATCCTTGCATTCTTTTGTTGATATCGGATTATTTGTTGATGACTTTGGATAGTTTTTGAATTCCCCTTTGACTAATTCAAAATGGCTGACCCTTCTCAAGTCCCTAAATTCAGGAAGTGTAATGCTAGGGACTGTTCAAGGCGTCTTCCGAAGGCCTCTATCGATCCTCACACCGTTTGTTTCAATTGTCGGGATAAAACCTGTCAATTGGAAGATCGATGTGAGGAATGCGTTGGGCTTTCGGAATTCGATTTTATCGAATTCCAGAAATATACACGTAGGCTAGAGAGAGATAGAGTCAGGAGAAGTTCGTCTCGCTCCGTTGAATTTTCCTCTCCTCATGCCCCACAACCTATTCCTTCCCCTGTAGTGGTTGCTCCTGATCCCCCTTCTAGCACTCAAGAACCTTCGATGGCAGATATGATGCGTGCCATCCAAGCTCTGGGTGAGAGAGTTGAGTCACTGGCTAGTGACCGTAATCAGCTCATGGCAGACGTCAAGGAGCTGAAGTGTAAGAGTGCAGTGGGTAGTGATAAAGTGAGTGATAGTGTTGTGGATAGTGTTGCGCTTGAGGGTTCGTCTGTTCGTGCCTGTCGTCCGCCCAGTCCGGGACCTCTTGCAAGCTCCCAAGCCCAGGGGAGAAGCAATGTCGTACGACCAAAGGGTTCGAGAGGCTTTAATCACCGAACAGACGTTCCCTCCGTGGTTTCGGGCGTATCTACCCAAGATCGCCCCACCCACACAAAGACGAGAGAGCCCATTTATTCCTCGTCTGCGGAAGAGGTTTCTCGTAAGAAACCATGGACCAAGGTCTCGCGGCCTCTTAAGCGCAAGTCGGTCCCTTCCGCGCAAGTCCAACGGCCCAGTTGTAGCCACTGGGTCAGTTCGGACTCGCTGCAGTCTTCCGACGACTGCTCACCTCCTAAGAGAGGCAAAGCGGTACCGCATCAGGCAGTCACACCGTCTGTTGCCGCACCTGCTCCTGTAGACCCTAAGTGGTCTTTGCTGCAGACCATGCAGTCTCAGTTAACGTCATTGATGCAGGACTTTCGTGCGGAGAAGGTTGACGCTGCACCAACCTCTAGCCTACAACCACCCACGGTTGTGCGTCCTGTGGACGCTGAGGCGACCTTCTGCCGCACTCCAGCTGAGAGAGTCCCGCCACCCATGCGTTCCAGTGTACCCTGCCAGCCGCATGTTGACGTTCAGCGACGCACGGAACCTTCCGTTGACGTTCGCGAGGTACAACAACAGTCTAAGTGTGGTTACCTCTGCTCGCCCACATCAGACTAGACAGTCTGGAGTAGACGCTATGCGTCCCCGCGCTGCTATGGTTGTTGCCAGTTCACAGACTGGGCAACAGTTCCATGACGTTGCGTCCGGTTCAGTCACGCGTGCACCCGTGCACCCGTGCTGCCGGACTCAGCTGACCAGCCGATTCCTACTCCTTTGCCGCTTCCTCCTCAATTCTCAGATGATGGACTCTCTGATGATGACGACGCGGCACACTTTGATGACCCACATACGGACCTTGACGAACCCAAGACCACGCAACCCTCTTTGGACTTTAGAAAAGTTCTTGCTCTGTTCAAAGAGATGTATCCGGACCAGTTTGTGTCTGCGGCTCCACGCTCCCCTCCGTCAGAGTTTGCTTTAGGTACGCAGTCATCCGCGCCTGCCTTTACGAAACTCGTCCTCGCCCGCTCGTCCAAGAGAGCTTTACGAGTTTTAGGAGATTGGATGCAGTCCAAAAAGAACCTAGGGAAGACAGCGTTTACGTTTCCCCCTGCGAGACTCTCTTCCAGATCGAGCGTCTGGTATGCCACGGGAGAAGTTCTCGGCTTGGGAGTTCCTGCCTCTGCCCAGGGCGACTTCTCAAGCCTGGTAGACTCTCCCCGCAGGCTAGCCATGAGACGCTCTAAGATATGCTGGTCTCCTACGGACCTAGACCATCTGTTGAAAGGAGTGTTTAGAGCCTTCGAGGTCTTTAACTTTTTGGACTGGTGTCTGGGAGCTTTGAGCAGGAAGATCTCCCCGTCTGAAGAGGAATCTTCCTTGCTCATAATGTCCTGCATGGACCAGGCCATACGTGACGGATCTAGTGAGCTTGCGGCTTCGTTCGTATCCGGGGTCCTCAAGAAACGGGAGAACCTTTGCTCTTTCCTGTCAGCTGGAGTAACACCGTGTCAGAGATCAGAACTTCTTTTTGCTCCTCTCTCAAAGTGCCTTTTTCCAGAGGACTTGATTAAGGAGATTGCTGCCTCTTTGATTCAGAAGGACACCCATGACCTGGTTGCGTCCTCTGCCCGCAAAGCCACCCCTTTGCCTACCTTGTCAAGACCCAGGATGGACACTCCAGCGTCCAGATTCATTCCGCCCTTTCGTGGCAGAGCCTCCAGCAGAGGAGGTGCTCGTGCCGAAGGGAGACGTGGGAAGAAGAAAGGTACCAAGTCCTTTAAAGGCAGAGTCTGACTGCCTCCTTCTTCAGACAGCAGTGGGAGCCAGACTCAAGAACTTCTGGCAGACCTGGGAGAAAAGAGGCGCAGATGCACAATCTGTGAAGTTGCTCAGAGAAGGGTACAAGATCCCGTTTGTATGCAAACCCCCTCTAGCAACGTGTCCCATCGATCTCTCTCCCAGGTACAGAGAGGAAGACAAGAGACGAGCTTTGAAGCAGGAGGTGTCTCTCTTACTAGAAAAGGGAGCGGTAGTCAAAGTCCGGGACCATCAATCCCCGGGCTTCTACAACCGTCTCTTCTTAGTGGTAAAGAAGACAGGAGGGTGGAGGCCGGTGCTAGACGTCAGTGCGCTGAATGTCTTTGTCACAAAGCAGACGTTCGCCATGGAGACCACAAAGTCCGTTCTAGCAGCGGTCAGAAAGGAAGACTGGATGGTCTCTTTAGACCTAAGGGACGCATACTTTCACGTCCCCATCCACCCAGACTCCCAACCTTTTCTGAGATTTGTTTACGAAAAGGTTGTCTACCAATTTCAAGCCCTGTGCTTTGGCCTAAGCACAGCTCCTCTTGTGTTTACGAGGCTGATGAGGAATATAGCCAAATTCCTTCATTTAGCGGACATCAGAGCCTCCCTCTATTTGGACGACTGGCTTCTAAGAGCCTCTTCCAGTCGTCGCTGTCTGGAGAATCTAAAGTGGACTCTAGATCTGATCAAGGAATTGGGTCTCCTGGTCAATATGGAAAAATCTCAACTGGTCCCATCCCAAACTATTGTGTATTTAGGGATGGAGATTCACAGTCAAGCTTTTCGGGCTTTTCCGTCGGCCCCCAGAACAAGTCAAGCCCAGGTATGCATCCAGAACATGCTGAAGAAGGAACGATGTTCAGTCAGACAGTGGATGAGTCTGATAGGGACGCTATCATCCCTGGAACAGTTCGTTTCGTTAGGGAGACTACACCTCCGTCCCCTTCAATTTCACCTAGCTGTTTACTGGAAAAAGGACAAGACGCTAGAAGCGGTCTCGATCCCCATTTCCGAGAAGATGAAGTCGTCCCTGACTTGGTGGAAGGACAGTATCAGCCTCAGAGAGGGTCTGCCCCTGGCTGTTCAGACCCCCAACCACGTTCTCTTCTCGGACGCATCGGACACGGGCTGGGGTGCGACATTAGACGGTCGGGAATGCTCGGGAACTTGGAACTCGCATCAAAGAACGTTACATATCAACTGCAAGGAGCTACTGGCAGTTCATCTGGCCTTGAAAAGCTTCAAGTCCCTCCTTCAAGGCAAAGTGGTGGAGGTGAACTCGGACAACACCACGGCTTTGGCGTACTGTACATCTCCAAGCAAGGAGGGACCCATTCTATGACGTTGTACGAGATCGCAAGGGACCTCCTCACCTGGTCAAAAGATCTAAACCTTTCTCTAGTAACGAGGTTCATCCAAGGCAACTTGAATGTCATGGCAGATTGCCTCAGTCGGAAGGGACAAATCATTCCAACAGAATGGACCCTACACAAGGATGTGTGCAAGAGACTGTGGGCCACATGGGGCTAGCCTACCATAGATCTCTTCGCAACCTCGATGACCAAGAGGCTCCCAATATATTGCTCACCAATCCCGGACCCAGCAGCAGTTCATATAGATGCCTTTCTACTGGATTGGTCACATCTAGACCTATATGCATTCCCCCCCGTTCAAGATTGTCAACAAGGTACTGCAGAAGTTCGCCTCTCACGAAGGGACAAGGTTGACGTTAGTTGCTCCCCTCTGGCCCGCGAGAGAATGGTTCACCGAGGTACTTCAATGGCTAGTGGACGTTCCCAGAACTCTTCCTCTAAGGGTGGACCTTCTACGTTAGCCACACGTAAAGAAGGTACACCAAGGCCTCCACGCTCTTCGTCTGACTGCCTTCAGACTATCGAAAGACTCTCGAGAGCTAGAGGCTTTTCGAAGGAGGCAGCCAGGGCGATTGCTAGAGCAAGGAGGACATCCACTCTTAGAGTCTACCAGTCGAAGTGGGAAGTCTTCCGAAACTGGTGCAAGTCAGTATCAGTATCCTCGACCAGTACCTCTGTAACCCAAATAGCTGACTTCCTATTATACCTGAGGAAAGAAAGATCTCTTTCAGCTCCCACTACCAAAGGTTACAGAAGCATGTTGGCATCAGTCTTCCGTCACAGAGGCTTAGATCTTTCCAACAACAAAGATCTACAGGACCTCCTTAAGTCTTTTGAGACCACGAAGGAGCGTCGTTTGGCTACACCTGGTTGGAATTTAGACGTGGTACTAAGATTCCTTATGTCAGAAAGGTTCGAGCCACTACAATCAGCCTCCTTTAAAGATCTCACTTTAAAGACTCTTTTCCTGGTTTGCTTGGCCACAGCTAAAAGAGTCAGTGAGATTCACGCCTTCAGCAGGAACATCGGATTTTCATCTGAAACGGCTACATGTTCTTTACAGCTTGGTTTTCTAGCCAAAAACTAGCTACCTTCTCGTCCTTGGCCGAAATCGTTCGATATTCCAAGCCTTTCAAATATGGTTGGAAATGAACTAGAAAGAGTCTTATGCCCTGTTAGAGCTCTTAAGTTCTATTTAAGACGAACTAAACCTTTACGAGGACAGTCAGAAGCTTTATGGTGTTCTATTAAGAAACCTTCTTTGCCTATGTCAAAGAATGCCTTATCCTATTATATCAGACTGTTGATACGAGAAGCTCATTCCCATCTGAGTGAGGAAGACCAAGCTTTGCTGAAGGTAAGGACACATGAAGTTAGAGCTGTCGCAACTTCAGTGGCATTTAAACAAAACAGATCTCTGCAGAGTATAATGGACGCAACCTATTGGAGAAGCAAGTCAGTGTTCGCGTCTTTTTATCTTAAAGATGTCCAGTCTCTTTACGAGAACTGCTACACCCTGGGACCATTCGTAGCAGCGAGTGCAGTAGTGGGTGAGGGCTCAACCACTACATTCCCCTAATTCCATAACCTTTTTAATCTTTCTCTTGAATTGTTTTTTATTGTTGTTTTTGGGTTGTCCGGAAGGCTAAGAAGCCTTTCGCATCCTGGTTGATTTGGCGGGTGGTCAAATTCTTTTCTTGAGAAGCGCCTAGATTAGAGGTTTTGATGAGGTCCTGTAGTATGGGTTGCAACCCTTGATACTTCAGCTCCTAGGGGTCGCTCAGCATCCTAAGAGGATCGCGAGGCTCCGTATGGAAGACGTACTTAAAAAGGCAGAGTAATTGTTCAAGTTGACTTCCTTACCAGATACTTATTTATTTTATGTTTGTTATTTTGAATAACTGCTAAAATGAAATAAAAAATCCTTAGCTCATAATAATGTAAACATTTATTGCTGGTCTCTACCCACCCCCCTGGGTGTGAATCAGCTTATATAATCACCGGCTAAGTTTAATATTGAAAAATGTTATTTTTATAATAAAATAAATTTTTGAATATACTTACCCGGTGATTATATATTAAAGGACCCTCCCTTCCTCCCCAATAGAGACCCAGTGGACCGAGGAGAAAATTGAGTTCTGTGTTTACATTGAGTACTGAGTACCTGCACGACAGATGGCGCTGTTGATGTACACCCCTTACCTGCATAGCGATCGCTGGCGGATTTTGAACGTAGAGTTTTCTGTCGAGCAGCAGAGCTGCAGCTTATATAATCACCGGGTAAGTATATTCAAAAATTTATTTTATTTTAAAAATAACATATTTTCTTTCCCGTAGACCTATTTTTTCCATTGTTTTTCTTGCCATTGTTGTTACAGTGGAACCTCTACATACGATCTTAATTCCTTCCGAGAACTACCTCGTATGTAAAAACAATCGTATGTTGGGGCAAATATTCCCATAAGAATACACTGTAATTTGTATAATTCGTTCCACAGCCCAAAATCCTATGATAACTCCTTAATAATTTACTACACATAATTACTCATAACAATAATACAATTGCATTATATAAGAAAGATGTAAAAAATCACAAATTTTAAGTAATTTGTATTATTCTTAACTACTTACCTCGAACTACTTTCTCAGGAGTATCTGGGATCTCCTCCCATCCGACCAGAGTTTTGCGTAGTTTACCCTAAACCCATTTTCTATGAGGGGTAACCTCAGGTGGAGTGATATGCGCCCTGAGGCTAACCCCGGGTCAGAGAGCATGCCTGCTCAGGTCTCGACCTCCAGTAAGTTCTTGATAGCTAAGGTCTCTAAGGATACCAGGGGACACTCGGGGAAGGCAGGGTGGGCCATTACCCGAAAGTAGTTCGAGGTAAATACTGTTAGGAAAAATACAAATTACTTAAAATTTGTGATTTGTTCCAACACGAAGTACTTACCTCGAACTACTTTCTTAGGAGACTTCTACTTTAGGAGGTGGGCGTGGCCCCAAAAAGTTCTTGAGACCGTGCTGAGGAAAATCCAGAGACCTAGAAAGGAGGCTAGGTCGTGTTGACCCTATAGAAAATCGATTGAGAGGAAACTACACAATAACCCATCTTAGTGTCTAAGAAACTCACCTGTGCAAGAAATCCTAGGGGACATGTCTTCCCCCCGTTGAGGTACTCGTCTCTGACTCAGGGCCCTCTCAGAGCCCACTTGAAGCGGAAAAAGGGAAAGAATGTACAAGGGGGTTTAAGGAACGAACCTGTGTCTCTTGTGATTGTTACCCGCGGTTATCACTGAGGCTATGCCTTTAAACCATTTGGAGCGCCGAAACGACGGTACCTATCGAGAACCCGTCCAGGGATCTTCTTGAATAGTCCTTCAGATAGTGAGCCGTGAAGGTAGACTGGTTGGCCCAGGTGCCTGCCCTTAGGATCTGGCCCACTGCCATATTCTTCTCGAAGGCCAATGTAGTACTCGGGCCCCTAATGTCATGGGGCCTTGGCTTCCCCGGCAGGGGGATTCCTGCCTTACTGTAGGCCCTGATGATGACCTGCCGCAACCAGAAGGAGATGGTATTCTTCGAGACTGGCTTCTTCACGAGGCCTGTGGAAACGAAAAGGCTTTTGATCCCGGGCCGGAGTTTGGCTGTCCTTTCCAAGTATTTCCTCACCGCCCTGACGGGGCACAGGTGCAAATCCTTCGAGTCGTCCGACCGGGGGATTGCTGGAATTGAGAAACCTTCAAATCTGGGGTCCCACACGGCAGGGTTCTGGTTCTTAGCTACGAAGAAAGGGACGAACTTGAACGTGACTTCTCGCCAACCTTTCGAGTGAGCCACTTCGTAGGACAGACCATGAATCTCGCCTACCCATTTAGCTGACGCTAACGCACACAAGAAAACCGTCTTGAGAGTGAGATCTTTGTCCACGATGTCTTTCAGGGGTTCGAACGGAGGTTCGGATAACATTTTCAGGACCCTTGCCACGTCCCATTGTGACACCTTAACAGCTTGCGGGGGGCATGATTGCTCAAAGATCTTAATGAGCATTGAGATATGTCTGGAGTTACCCAGGTCTAAGCCTTTCAGGAGAAAAATTTGACCCAGAGCAGCGCTGATTCTCTTGATGGCTGGGATGGACATGTTGACCACGTCCCTGAGGTAAACTAGGAAGTCCGCTACTTGCAGGATGGAGGCCTTCAGGGGCCTGATGTCCCTAGCGGTGCACCATTTGGTAAAGGTGGCCCACTTGGCCTGGTATACAGCTGTCGATGACCGTCTCAGGTAGCCCGACATCCTCGTTGCTGTACTCGACGAATAGCCTTCCCTCCTCAGGAGGCGCTCGATAACCTCCACGTGTGAAGGCGAAGGGACCGAGGACTTTCGTGGAATCTTTGGAAGTGTGGTTGCCGGAGAAGGTCTGGCCTGTCCGGAAGGGGCCAGGGCGGCTGTTGTGCTAACTCCCTTAGGTCCACGAACCATTCTCTCTCCGGCCACCAGGGCGCTACCAAAGTCATCCACAGGTTGTTCGCCCTTCTTACTCTGTTGAGGACCTGCCTGAGCATCCCGAAGGGGGGAAAAGCGTACACGTCGAGATTGTCCCAAGGATGTTGGAAGGCATCCTCGAACGCCGCTTTTGGATCTGGTACAGGAGAACAGAACACGGGGAGTTGTGTGTTCAGCCTTGTTGCGAAGAGGTCCATCACTGGAGAACCCCATTTCTGAATGACGGTCCTGGCTACTTCCGGGTGCAGAAATCATTCGGACCCTACCACTTGCCCCATCCTGCTGAGGACGTTGGCGAGGACGTTCCTTTTCCCTGGAATGAACCTTGCTGAGATTCTGATCTGCTCCACTTCGGCCCACTCCAGAAGTTTTAACGTGAGGACGCACAGCTCCCTCGACCTTAGGCCTCCCTGTTTCTTTATGTAAGCTACCACCGTGGCGTTGTCGCACATTAACGCCACGGTGTTTCCCCGGAGTAGGTGTATGAACTCCTGGCACGCTCTTCGTACTGCCCTCATCTCCAGTATGTTTATGTGCTGGGTCTTCTCTAGGGCTGTCCAGTTCCCTCTTGCTGACTTCCCTAGGAGATGGGCACCCCACCCCTCCTTCGATGCGTCCGTGAACAGAAACATCTCTGGAGGGTCGGCTGCAAAGGGCATCCCTTTGAGGGTGTTCGTCCTGCAGCTCCACCATTCTAGGACCCGTTTCGTCTTCGGGAACACCGGGACCACTGTGGGGGGAGTCCGTTTGGTTCCAGCTTTCCTTTAGGTTCCATTGGACCTCCCTGAGCTTTAGCCTGCCCTGGGGGACCAGATTCTCCAAAGACACAAGGTGGCCTATCAGCCTCTGCCAGTCCTTCGCTCTCCTGGGTTGGTCCGTCAGGAAGGGGCGGAGGACCTGGTCTCAGTTGTCCAGCCTGTCCGCGGAGGGGAAGGCTTTCACTAACCGGGAATCCAGAACCATTCCGAGGTAGGTCGTCCTGGTGGAGGGTATCAGTTGGGACTTCTTTAGGTTGATGGTGATCCCCAGAACGTTCCAGAACCGCAGCAACATCGCGCCTTGCTCCTTCAGTACTTCCTCTGAGGCTGAAAGTAACAACCAGTCATCTAGGTAACGAATCAGGCGAATGCCCTGTTCATGTGCCCGGACTAAGACCGTTGTGAAGACCCTCGTGAAGACTTGGGGGGCAGTGGACAGCCCGAAGCAGAGGGTCTTGAACTGCAACGTTTGGGTCTCCCATTTTACCCGTAGATACTTTCTGCTGGAGGGATGAACTGGGATTTGGAAGTAAGCATCCTTAAGATCTACTGACATCATGAAGTCCCCTTCTCTCAAGGACGCCAAGACTGACTTCGGAGTGTCCATTTTAAGTCGGTCTTGCAGACGAACTTGTTGAGGGGTCTATGACCAGTACAGCGTGCTGTAGAACCCCCGGACCTGGGTCCTGGACAAGTTCCATTGCCCCTTTTGCCAACATCGCTGAGACCTCTCCCTGCAGAGCTGTCTGTTTCAAGGGATCCTTGGGGGCTAGCCACTCTGCCTGCTGGTCTGGCATCAGAGGTGGAGGGTCCACTAGGAAGGGCAACCTGTACCCTTCCTTCAGTAGTCACGGTCCACGGGTCTGCTCCGTGTTCTTCCCATGCTTGCCAAGAACGTTTGAGGCATCCCCCCACCTGAGGCTTCGGCAGGAGTAGGGGGCCTCCCTCCTTATCTTCTCCTTGAGGAGCGGCCTGAACGCCCTCTTCTGGATGCCGCGAACGATGGCCTATAGTCGGCTTGGATCGAGGCTGATTCCCTACGGGAGGGCTGAGACGACTGGGACCAGGCTGTAGCCGAGTTGTCTCTCTTAGGCTGGCTAGGAGAGGGCCGAGGAGGGCGAAGGGCGTCGACGGAGGACCTTCTGTACGCCGGCCTTCCGACCGGGTGGGGCCTGGTCTCGTACGGTTCCTTCAGCCTTCTAACTCTCTCCATCGACTCCTCCGCTGCTTTTGGGGGAAAGATCCCGTCGTCCCACAGGGTCAGGTTCCTCAGAGACCTGGCCTCTCTGTCCGGAAGCATCCTAGTAAACTTGCTTAAGACTGGTAGGAGGGGAATTTCAGGGCCTTACCTCCCGAACTGGTAAGTTCCTTGAGTAAGGCCTGGGTTTCCGGTACCGTCAGATCGTAGGATGACTGTACGCCCACCAGTCCAGCCAAGAGGAGACGTTGACTAGGTCCTTCGAGATCTCCTCTATCATAACCGCCTCCGAAGGAGAGAAGCAGATCGGAGCCGTGGACGCCCTTTCTTCTGAGGCTCCCTACCCCAACACGGTGAGTGCTGGCTCCAGTGCACAGGCGCCTGCTCGCTTTCCCTCTGGGAGGTAAAACTTGCTCTGGGACTTCAGGCCCTGGAGCAGCTTGGAAGCGCTCTGGTTCTTGGGCGCCTTGGCGTGGTTGGCCACGATCCTGTCCATGTGGTCTCTTCCCAACTTAACGTCCCTCGCTAAAGGAAGAGCCAAGGAGGGCCGCTGCTGGACCGGGGCATCCACTCTCCTGTTGAGGCTGGAACGCCATGCATCTTCGGAGGAGGGTTCCGGCACGTCCAGCCTGTGGTGGCTTCTGATGAGGCCTATCACCCTCCGATAGGCCGATACCTCCGCTGCCGACCCGTCTCCATGGTCGTCGAGATCCTCCGACGGGCGCGCTGACGCATGTGACGGGGGTACTCCGACGGAGGACCTCGCATGTGGGGGAGTCCTTGACCGACGCTCTCGCGGGAATCCACGTTGAAGGACGGGCATCGCTGTCGGGACGGGGGCCTCCGTCCTAGATCCAGCATCTCTTCCGGAGGTTCTCGTATCTGCGGGCCTGCCCGTCGAGGAAAGCCGAAGGCCGCGCTCGTAACCAGCTAGGTGGCCTTTGGAGGTCAGGACTCGGCTGCCAGACTGAAGGGGCGACTCTCTCCGCTGGGCGGATGGAGCTGGAACCTTTGCGGTCTTACGCCTGTCGACTGGAACCTGCCATGATGAGTCCCTTCGTCCGGTGCCACTGCTGCCGGAGGAGTATCTATCTGGGGAGCGCGTCCTCGGACGCCAACTTGAAGGGCTCGGCACCGCAGCTAGCTCCAGCAGCCTGTCGCGGTGAACCATCACCCACTCACCGTCCGGGGAGGCCCTTTCCTTCCACTTCCTCTTGGGGGATCCTGGGCGCCGACTCTCGTGGTGCGACCTCGAGCGGGAGCGAGAGCGCGACATCTTTTTGCCGGACTTCTCCCTCCGTCTCCTGAGCTTCCTCAGTGCCTCGTCCTCCGAAGAGCAGGAAAGTTCCTCCAGTGAGGAGACTGACAACTTATAGGCCCTCTTCGAAGACCTCGCCTCCCTCGCTGGTGTAGGAGGATTCCTGCGACGCTCCGTGGAAGACGACGCCTGGAAAAACACCTCTGGGAAAACGGCCGACGGCGCTGCGGGGGAGCGAGGAGGCTCTCCCGTGGGAGACCAGGTCCCGAAGTCTTCCTCCATCCTCATCGGAGATCTGAAGGGCGTCTTAGGGGGAACCCACGCAGTGGGGTCCGACGGCGGGGAAAGCTCCTTCTCGACGTCGCCCTCGGCTGCTGAAGCGCCTGAAAAACACGCCCAAGAGGCTGGAGAAGAATTAGTTACATTTTTGCCCCACATGGGGTCATCTGAGGAGACGTGACCTGCTGGCACCAGGCCACCGTCTCCCGAAAACACTCCCGCCCCTCACTCAGGCCCTTTACTCGCCTGGAACGACGCCACAACACCACTGTCTTGAAGGTCAGACTCTTGGGGAAGGGCCACGGGCCTCTTCCCCGCAATGGACTTACCTCGTCCCCTACTCTGGGTAGGGGAGGTTGGAAGGGAAGCTCGGTCCGATGAGACGCCCTGCGAAGCAAGGGAGGAAGGGACGCTCGACTTCTTCATTGCCTTCTTCTTTTTGGTGCTATACCGCACTCACTGCACCTCATGCCACGACTCGCACTCCGGACACGTGTCGGAAGGGGAACACACGCTGCCCCTGCATGAGGAACACAAGGAGTGCGGGTTCACTTCGGGTTTCGAGAAGAACGCTCCACACGATTTACCAGCCATAGGCCCAGGACAACGGCGAGGATGCTTCATGCTGTAGGAGAAGCACTACGAGACACAAGCACGCACAGGGAAAGCACAATGGGACCACGTGGGTACCGCGTGAGACACAAAGGGTCGGGGACACACAAAGTCACACTGGGATTAGGAGAGCGGCGAGATGATATCGCGACGCGACCAGAGAACTTACTGGAGGTCGAGACCTGAGCAGGCATGCTCTCTGACCCGGGGTTAGCCTCAGGGCGCGTATCACTCCGCCTGAGGTTACCCCTCATAGAAAATGGGTTTAGGGTAAACTACACAAAACTCTGGTCGGATGGGAGGAGATCCCAGATACTCCTAAGAAAGTAGTTCGAGTTAAGTACTTCGTGTTGGAACCAAGAATAATTATAAAGAAATAATAAATAAAAAAGGGGTTTGCTCCGTAACTGAAATACTAACCACGCTATTTAATATGGGTATTACTTTCGGCGTAGCTGAAATGACGAGTCATTAGAATTTTAACGAGGGTTTACTACCCCATCGCTAGTTAGCGGGGGGTAGGGAGGGGTAGCTTGCTACCCCTCCCCCCTCACACACACCTGTGAGAGCTCACTTTGCTTTTGGTTCGGGTAATGACCGGACGTGTCCGTTCCTACCCTCGCTTATATTGACAGCCATTAATCTTTTTTTTTTTTTTTTTTTTTTTTTTTTGCTTTTTTTTCTTGACAGTGTTTGGAAGTTGGCCTCTATCATGCGGAAGTGTCCCGGATTACCTGACCGCCCTTGCGGAACTTATATGTCTGCAGTGGACACAGACCCTCACATCTTGTGTCCTTTTTGTAGGGGCCAACGGTGTGAAAGAAATAAAGTATGTGGTGAGTGTACGGAGTGGTCTACCTCCCAGTAGGAGAGGTTTACCCGGCACCAGAAGAAGAACAAAAAGGATATTTCTCTTTCAAGGGTTCCCTTGAAGAGAGAAAATATCAAGGGCTCTTCTTCCGTAGCCCAAACCTCCTTTCGAAGCTCCCACTCGATCGGTCTCTCCCGAGAGGCCGTCAAGTGGTAGCGTAGGCCGCAATGCTGTTAACCGATCTCGGGGTTCGGGAGAGGGAGTTGCCTCCCATAGCGAGGCAGCTCCTCCTCCTACCCCGGGGGAGGATTTTAATGATAATGGTGTGTCTAACAATGATTTATTACAGCTTAGGGCTTCCTTGTGGCTTAAGGGCTCGCCCTCCAAGGAAGCCCTGTTTGACATGATCAGGTTGGGAGCAGCTGTCAAACAGTCGCCGGCAGTAGCAGAGGTTGATCCTCTGTCTATCGTCGACGTTGTTATGGCAGAGGCCTCTGACGAGTAAGGTCAAACCCCTGCTGCGGTTGTTGATGTAGCGGAAGGCTTAGTTCCCCCCTCCGAACATCCTTCGAGGTAGGAGCTAAGTCCAACGGTCTCTCCTGCAGGTGTTTCTCCCCCTCGGGGGAGTGCACTAACAGAGAGACTCCTCTTCGGAGCACTGCCGATGGTCTGCCTGCTGCCAGAGGTCGTATCAGACGTAAAGCTCGCCCTCCTCTTCGCCGTAGAGGCCTTCCTTCTCCCCACAAGGGTGTTAGGAGGCACCTCTTCGGCTCTTCATCTTCGCAGTCCCCCGCAGAGGATCCTCCACACTGTGCTCCGACCGTTCCTGCTGCATCCCTGGATCTCTCCGCAGATCGTTCGCGATCTCCTCCTGCCAGACATGCTGACCTGCCGTCACTGTTCCTGGCCGCTGATGTGCTGTGGGCGCTCACGCATCTCGTTATTAAACGGGCACCGGTCCCTTCGGCGCAAAAGGGGCTTTCTCACAATGTGAGTAAGTCCCTTAAGCGCCAGGTATCCCCTGCGCGCCAACGTTCTCCTGCGCGCCCGCGCGCAAGCGCTCTCCTGCAGCACTCAAGAGTTCTCCTGTTCCCGAGACAATGCACCAGCGATCTCCTGTTCGCCAGCGCACATCTGTACGCCCTCATCCTGCTGCGCACCATGCACGCATTTTGATCTTCGGATCTGGGCGCAGGAGGGAAGATTCCTTCTTCTCCTTCTCGCCAGCGATCTCCTGTGCTACACCTAACACCGACGCGCCATCAGACCCCGCCTGCTCGCCAGCCTTCACCTACGCGCCAACGGGCACAGTCTCCATCGCGCGCACCTGCGCGTTCTGCGCGACCATGCGCTAAGGGTATTTCCCCTACGCGTGCGCTCCCAACGCTTTCGCCTTCTAGAGCTCGTCGCGACCCTGCGCGTCCACCCGCGCGTGAGCAATCGCCTCCGCATGCGCGAACGCTTATCCAACCTACTGCGCACACTCCAGAACGCGCCCCTGCGCGCCACCGATCGCCTGCGCGTCCAAGTTCTCCATCTCCTGCGCACCATCGCTCACCAACGCACCCTCTCGCTGGCGCGCCATCGTTTGCCTGCGCGCCCTCTCGCCTGCGTGCCATCGCTCGCCTGTGCGCCATCGCTCGCCTTCTCGCCATCGCTCGCCGGTACAACATTGCTCGCCCACGCGCGCCCTCGCCATCATCCCCGCGCGCCCGTGTGTGCATGCTCGCAAACAAGACAAGACCTCATCGTGCGAGCGCCAGCACGAAACCCAGCGAGATTCACAGCGCGAGCTTACGAGCGAAGCGACAGGAACACGTGCAACCAGGTCTTCATCATCACGTTCCCCCCCGCAAGCGCAGACCAGTGCGCTTGCCTGAAGCGGGGAGAACTCCGGATAGGTCCAGGATCCAACCATCGTCTCTTTCTTCTTTTCAGGCAGACCCTGTTGTAGTATCTACTCCTAAGGATCGCCCGGTCCCTTTCTCTCCAGAGGGAGTCACTGACAGTGCTACTGTCAGTAAGCAGCCATGGTTCGGGTCCATTGTCAGATCTGTCATGCAGGCTTTTAAACCTGCCTTCGCTGAAATGGGCCTTAAATCAATGGCAGCTTCGACCCCCCTGAAGAGAAAGCGAGGAGTAGACATCGTGGTGACTTCTTTTATGGCCAAGCTGACTCCTCGGAAGTCCTTCAGGAAGCCCCCCCCCCCCCCCAGACATTCTCTCCCTCCCCTGTGGACGAAGATTTCGCGTCCTCAGGGGATTCCACCGAGGTGAGGCGTTCTCCCATCGCACCAATGGGAGAAACCCCACCCTGTGTAGGAGAGTCGTCTCGGGTAGGTGCGGAGAAGAGCCCCTCGCCATCGCTGCTAGAGTCCTGTATCCCCCAGGAGGGAACCGAAGTACTCAAAGACCATCCTGAAGTCGTCCTCAAGGATTCGTCCAGAGCCAACCAAACCCGCAGAGAACATCCACGAGTCCCCCCAAGAAGAGCCTTTGGGGACAGGAGACTTTGCTGCCAGTCCTTCAGGAGGGGAGCCACAGGAGTCAGAACATGCTTTCTGGCAGGTTCTGACCCTGATGAAGAATCTCAACGGGTTCCCGGATCCTGAGATTCCCCCTCGTGAGGGCAAGGACATGGTCCTGAACCGAGTCTTTGGCACCCAGAAACCTTCTAAGGCCAGTGCGGCTTTGCCCTGGTCCCAAGGGGTGAAGAGTGCCAGGGACAAGGTTGAGGACCGCTCGCTTCCTCCAGCCGTTCCAGTGCCAGCAACAAACTCCTCCCGCCTCCTCGAGTCCATCAGAGGAGGTACTTCGAGATCATGGGGGAGTCTTGCTTAGCTCTTCCCATGCACCACTCTGTGGAAGAGCTTTCCAGGGGAGTCCCTCTAGAGAGGCTCTCCAGCCGGCAAGTGTCCTTCTCGGCGACGGAGATCCTTAGTCAGGAGAAGGTCGCGAAGTGTGCCATGCAGGCTACTTCGTGGCTAGCCGTCTGGCTAGGGTCTCTCGGCATCCTGGTACGTTCCGAGGATCTGTCCAAGGAAAGTACCAGGAAGGCCTTGGAGACCTTACTTTCGGGCACGCGCACCATCGAGTTCCTGGCCCATCAAGTCTCGAACTTGTGGGCCAATTCCATTCTGAAACGACGTGATGCCGTGGCCGAGAGGTTCCACACGAAGGTCCCCAGTGTCGAGGTCAGTAGGCTCAGACATTCTTCCCTCTTGGGAAAGAATCTGTTTGAGTCGAAAGATGTGGAACAGGCAGCTGAGAGGTGGAGGAAGTCCAACCAGGGCTCTCTCCTACATAGGGCTTTTACATCTAAGCCCTATAAACCCCCAGCACCCCAACAACCTCGCCCGTCTAAGACGACGAAACCGGCAGTGGCAGCAAAGGCAACGGTGTCAAAGACAAGAAGTCCTCCAGGGGAGGGAAAAATCCTAGAGGGAGTGGCCGAGGCCGCAAACGCTAGGATTGGCAATCCCCCTGCATGTCCACCAGTGGGGGGATGCCTACAAAGTTGCGCAATCAGGTGGCAGCAACTTGGGGCTGATTCCTGGACGATTTCCGTAATCAGTCAGGGATATCGCGTCCCGTTCATAACATCTCTACCTCCCCTTACAGCGGATCCAGTGTCGTTGAGCTCCTTTGCCATGGGATCGGCAAGGGGCCAAGCCCTTCGGGCAGAAGTCGAGACATGTTAAAGAAGGACGCTCTCCAGGTCGTCGTCGACGGCTTCCCAGGCTTCTTCAGTCGACTCTTTCTTGTAAAGAAGGCGTCTGGAGGCTGGAGACCAGTCATCGACCTCTCGGCTCTGAACAGGTTTGTCAAACAAACCCCGTTCAGCATGGAGACACGGTCAGACTTGCAGTGAGACCATAAGACTTCATGTGTACACTGGACCTGAAGGACGCGTACTTCCAGATCCCAGTCCATCCGTCTTCAAGGAAGTACTTAAGATTCAGCGTAGACAACAAGATCTACCAGTTCAAGGTGCTGTGTTTCGGTCTCTCTACAGCACCTCAGGTTTTCACCAGAGTGTTCACCCTGATTTCATCATGGGCACACAGGATCGGCATTCGTCGCCTTTGTTATCTGGACGACTGGCTGATCCTAGCAGACTCGGAGTCGACCCTTCTTCGACACCGAGACAAACTTCTCGGACTTTGCCAAGATCTAGGGACCATGGTAAATCTCGAGAAGTCCTCTCTGCTTCCAACTCAACGACTGGTATATCTAGGCATGATCTTGGACACCAATCTCCGCAAAGCCTTCCCATCAGACGACAGGATAGCAAGGCTGAGGAGGGTCGCAGATCCTTTCCTCTGACGAGAAGAACTCCCAGCCCAATCGTGGTTACGTCTCTCGGTCATTTTTCATCCCTGGCCCGTCTAGTTCTGAATGGTCGCCTCAGGATGAGATCCCTACAATGGCGACTCAAGTCTCGGTGGAATCAGGGACACGATTCCACAGACGTCATTGTCCCTATGGGCCCTTCGGAACGGACGGATCTACAATGGTGGGTGACAGACGAGAACCTACGGAAGGGAGTGGATCTTCTCGTCCTCCCCCCGGATTTGATGCTGTTCTCGGACGCCTCGAAGAAAGGGTGGGGGGCCCACAATCTGAACCACAGGACCTCAGGCCTGTGGTCAGAATCAGAAAAGTACCTCCACATAAACCTGCTAGAAATGAAGGCCGTCTTCCTGGCCCTTCAACAGTTCCAACAATACCTGGCGGGCCACTCTGTGGTGGTGATGAGCGACAACACCACGGTGGTGGCTTATATCAACAAGCAGGGAGGCACCTTTTCAGAGCAGCTATCCCATCTTGCAGTAGAGATACTGAGATGGACCGAAGCCCACTCAATTCCACTATCAGCTCGCTTCATTCCAGGCAAGAGGAATGTGCTTGCCGACAGTCTGAGCAGGGCATCCCAGATAGTGAGTACCGAGTGGTCTTTGGATCGTCTTGTAGCCAACAAAGTCCTGACTTTGTGGGGTTCCCCGACTGTGGATCTGTTCGCGACAGCATTGAATTTCAAGCTTCCGCTGTACTGCTCCCCAGTCCCGGACCCCAAGGCACTCTGGCAAGATGCCTTCCAACAACGGTGGGACAACATCGACGTGTACGCCTTTCCCCCGTTCTGTCTGATGAGAAGGGTACTCAACAAGACCAGAATATCGGTCAACCTTTCGATGACCCTGATAGCTCTGCTATGGCATCACGCAGAGTGGTTTCCGGACCTTCTGCAGCTTCTAACGGAACTCCCGAGAGAACTCCCTCCACGACCCGAGCTACTCAAACAACCACATGCCAACATCTTTCACAAAGCCGTGGCCTTGCTTCGGCTTCACACCTGGAGACTTTGGTCTTTCCCCTACACCCATCCTGGTCTCACAGGATTGGCTTCTGTCTCCTCCGTTTCTGGACGACTGACTGACCTTAGCAGACTCGGTGGCAACTTTGCATTATCACCGGAACTTCTGCAGCCTTTTTACCAATATCCAGTGATCAAGGTAAATCTGTGGAAGTCTTCCCTACTTCCCTCTCAGAAGACTGGTGTATCTGGGAATGATTCTAGACACCAATCTCCACAAACTTTCTCAAAATGAGAAGAACTCCCAGCCAAGAGTGACTTGAGTTCAATTGGAATCAGGCCTTCGATCCCCCAGACATTCTGACCCCCATGGACCAGAAGTTTGGACAAACCTTAAGTGATGGGTGTCAGTTGAGAATCTACGGAGTGGTATAACCTCATCCTTCCCCACCACTTGGACTTGATACTCTGCTTAGACACATCAAAAGAAGAGAGGTGGGACCATAGTGCTGCACCACACAACCTCAGCCCTCTGGGCAGAGTCCGAAAGTACCTTCACTTAAATCTCTTAAGAGATGAAAGCCAACTTTCCGGTTCTTCAGCAGCCTCATCAGTTCCTAACGGGCCACTCAGTGATGTGATGAGCGACAACACCACACACCACATAGGGGCTCACAGCAACAAGATAGAAGGAACTTGCTCGCAGCCTCTTCCCATCTAGCAGTATAAATACTAAGATGGGTCAAAGTCCGTTTAGTACCACTAGCAGCCCGCTTCATTCCAGACTAGAGGAATGTGCTCGCCGACAATCTGTGCACAGCATCTCAGATAAGGTGTACTGAATAGTCTTTGGATCACCTTGTAACCGACAAAGTCCCAACTTTACGGCGTTCTCCAACTAGGGATCTGTTCGCAATGCCCCTGAACCTCAGGCTTCCGCTGCTCCCCAGTCCTAGACCCCAAGGCTCTGTGGCAAGAAACAGGCCAACAACGATGGGTACAACAATGTCGTTTACGTCTCATCCTGTTTTGTCTTGAGAAGGGCACTCAAGAAGGCTAGAACATCAGTCAGCCTCTCAAGGACTCTCATAGCTCCGCTATGGCATTACAGAGAACGGTTTCCAAACTCTCTACAGCTCTTTATAGATTCTCCAAGAGAACCCTCTCCACATCACAGACAACCGCACTTTGACATCTACCACAACCTATAGCTTTGCTATGATTGTACACCTGGAGACTACCCAGTACCTCCTCTCTCAGAGAGACTTATTGCAATAAGTTGCGAAAAGGTTGTCTAGATATCTGAGGAATTCCTCAGCATCAGTCTACCAGGTAGTATAATGTCTTGTGTGGTTGGTGTCATGGGAAAGTATCTCTCCACTCGTTACCTCTATTCCAGCAATAGCGGAATCCTTGAGTATATGCAAGAGGAAAAGACCCCCTTTTCAGTTTCAACAGGTAAAGACGATCAGTCAACCTTGAGCCTCGCCTTTAAACTGAATGGAAGGGATATCCTCTCATCGCTAGATCTTTCCTAACTCATACGAACTTACAACTTGCCTTTTCCCAGTCTGAATTGAGACCTTCCTCTCGGAACATGGTTCAAGTTCTCCGATCTCTAAGGAGACCTCCTTATGTTCCACTTCGCCAGGCAACAAATTTTCACCTGGTTTAGAAGACAGTGTTCCTACACACTTTGACAGCAGCCATACGAGTTAAAGGAACTTCGTGGTCTTTCTTTCGACATCGCCCATTAATGAGAAGGGTGAAAGGCAATGTTCAGTTTCGTCCCCGAGTATGTCTCCAGAGGTGACGGATCCTACACAAGTCTCCACTCGGTAACTGACGATTCAGATCATCTGTTACTGTACCCGGGGTAAGGTATGAGGCTCTACCTTAAGAGAAAGGCAACAGCCCACCCGGGTCCCTTCCCATGTCATCAGTACTGGGAGAGACTAAAGGAGGATCACTAAAACATCATCTCTGCTGGATTCACAGTCACCAATTATGCCCCGAATCCAGATCCTCACCCAACATAACGACTCACGATGTCAGAGCATAGCAATGCCCCTGGCCCTTCTAAGCAGATTACTCTGTGATGCAGGATTTACAAGAAAGGGTGTGAATGCTCCAGGTGACTTTCACAACCTTTCTCCTGCAAGACGTGACCCACAGGAACTTGATATGATCTCTATCGGTCCTCTGGTGGCTGCACAACAGCTGGTTGTATACCTCAAGCTCCTTATTGGACAAATAGCAGAAGGTTGAGGGCACTGTTACCCAGTTTTAGTCTGTGTGAATGAAAAGATTTGACTGGCTTTTATCCTTTTCTTCATCCTCCCCTCTCTGGGGGGAAAGCAGCATCCTGGGTTCTCTGCATAAGCTGACCTCAAACCACTTGAGGTATACCATGCTCCCTTGTGTACCTAGTATTAAGCTAATACTATAATGTCCCCATACCCTGGTGTGGTAGTATTGGGAAAGTCTTGGTTACAACAGTTTTTCCTACAAAAGACTCTGAATAACTTTACCTAGACAGTCACACTTTGCATATCTCAACACACAGCTTGCGTAGTCCGCGGACCTTGCGTAGCAAGGTTTTAGTGAGGCGCAGGGACTCCTTATTTTTGAGTACTAATATACTCAGATAAGGAGCCCCTGGGTAAAGCCAAAAGCCAAATTGGCAGGGACGTCCACCCTTCCTAATGGGCGAGTCACCGCTAATAAATGGCGTGGTTTGTATTCCAGTTACGGAACAAATGACAAATTTGTAGATAATTTGTATTTTTCAATATTTAACTTAGCCGGTGATTATAATAGCTGCAACTCTGTTGCTCGACAGAAAACTCTAAGGTAAAATTCGCCAGCGATCGCTACACAGGTTGCGGGTGTGCCCAACAGCGCCATCTGTCGTCCAGATACCCAGTACTCAATGTAAACAAAGAACTCAATTTTCTCTCTGTTTTGCTCCCGACAAGACGTGCTTATTCGCTGTTGCTAAACTGGATTTGTTTTCACAACTAATTGGTGAAGTACACTATTCTAGTTTTGAGCTTTCGCTGTGCAGGTGTTTTATCTTCATCTTAAATCTTGAACTCGTTTTGGATAGATTAAATTATGGTGACAAAGAGAGTATGGACTTTCTTTCACTTTTAAATGGCCGACCCTTCCCTTAGACGGAAGTGTGTTTAGGCTTTTAGTAATTATATCACGTTATAGATTTTCCTCTATATATTTTATATCTCTCCGCCTTTATTAGGCCTCTTCGATTAACTTTCCATTTATTATAAACATATAAAAATAATTTTAATGTTTTGTTTATATAGACCTTTCCTGAGAGTAGGCGGTCCTAACTTGGAAACCGAAGTTAATCTACGTTGAGCCCTTTATATCGTAATTAGCTTTTAAAGAGCTAAGGATTTAAAACTTTTTAAATGTAATATTTTATGAAAGAATTTCTTTGATAGTCTTCGTACTGTTTTCAAAGATGAACTAACGTTTAGTTTATTTATGCTACGCAGTTGTTGACGTTCAGGACGTTCAACATGCGCTCTATCGTTACGATAGAGAGAGAGTGTATCACGGTTTCAATTTGCAGTAAGAGTAAATCGATTCTGACGTTTTGTTCATTCTTTCTTAGCTTAAATGTTTTAAATTCTATTTTAAAGGAACTTTTTAATTGAAAAACCTTTCAGTTTTTTCCTTTAGTCAAATAACATGTTTTTTTGACGAAATATAATTGGGCTCTTCTCTTAGGTGCGAAATCAAGAGAGAAAGAGAGAGAGAGATAGAGACGGAGGGAGAGAGAGGAGAGAAAACGTTCCGTTCAAGCGGGTAACGTTGTTCTCGAGTTACTCTCGTCCCTAGTCGCTGTACGGGGAGGTAGGATAAAACGTTTTAGTTTTTTATTCTCGTCCCCAGGCTATGTGCGGTGACAGATTGAAAACGTAGTTATATGAACTAGTGTTTAGTCTCTTTCCCAGCCACTGATTTTTTTATCTTAAAATATGTTTTCTGTTTTTTGCTGGTATTAATGAGCTTGCATTATACGACTGATTTCGCAATTACTACCTTTTAATGAAGGGTAGAATTGCGTGTTTCAGGTAGAAATCAGTAAAAGTTTCGATTTCAGTGAAATAAGTGCAAAACAGAAAATCGAAGTGATAAAGTGATATGCGCAAAGTGTTACAGTGTTGCGTCCGAGGGTTCGTCTGTTCGTGCCTGTCGTTCACCTAGTCCGGGACCTCTTACATGCTCCCAAGCCCAGGGGAGAAGTAATGTCAAACGACTTATGGGTTCGAGAGGCCTTGACCAACGAACAGACGTTTTCCCTCTATGGTATCGGGTGTATCTTACCAAGATCTCCCCTACCATAAGACGAGAGAGACGTTGTTTCTCCTCGTCTTCCGAAGGCTTTTCGCATAAGAAACCTGTCACAAGGTTTCGAAGCCCTTAAGCGAAAGTCAGTCCTTTCAGGACAGGTCCAGCGTCCTGGTTACAACCATTAGGACAGCTCTGACCCTATGCAGTCATCGGATAACTGCTCGCCGCTTAACAAAAGCGTAACACAGACTCCGAGAGTCTTTTTGTAGGCAAAGTGTTGCGGTCACAGACGTTACCCTCGTCTCTTACCACAACCATTTCCGTTGATCCTTAATGGGTTGTATGGCAAGACATGCAGTATATGCTTGCCTCCCTTATGGAAGACTATTCTGCCGATTAGTCCGTTGAGTCTAGCCGTTTATCTCATCGATATCCTGGCTTTCAGCCAACCTAACGTTCCTTTGTGCTTACTGTTGACGTTGGCGTAGCTCAGTCACGTCAGTCAGGTTGTTTAGAACCACACTCGATGCGGTCTCGTGTGGTTTTTCAGCCGCATTTGGACGTTAGGCCACTTGCTGATGCTCCTGTTGACGTTCAAGACGTTCACTAACAATCGGAGTTGACTTGTTTTGACGCTGTGCGTCAACCTCCGCATTCTAGAGTTGTTTTGACTGCTCAGTCTAGGCAGTCAAAGCAGTCTCGAGTGGATGCTGTGCGTCCTCACGCACCTGTTGTGGTTGACAGTTCAGTTGTTGACAGTTCACAGACTGTCAAGCAGTTACATGACGTTGCGTTCTGGTCCGCTACTAATGCACCAGTGAGTGTGGACTCTGCTTGTAAAGCATTGCCACCACGGTAGGTCTCTCCCTTGCTTGAGACTCAGCTTTTATCGGACAAGGTTCCTGTAGATGAGGAAGTTGCTGTTCTCCCTACTACTGATATTCCCTTGAGGACTCTGTCAGATGGGGTGGAGCCTAAAGCTGCTTAGCCTCCTATGGACTTTAATTAAATCATGATGATTTTTTTAAGGATCTTTGTCCGGATCTTTTTGTAACTGCTGCTCCTCGTTCGCCTAAACGTCAGAGCTTACACTAGGCCTAGCTACTTCGAAGCCGTTGTTTTTAAGCTAGTGCTCTCTCGCTCTCCTAGAGAGCTTTACGTTGGCTAGGCGACTGGTTTTTCACCAGGAGGAGTTTTGGGGATACAGCCTTTGCTTTCCCTTCTTTTAAACTGGTTTATAGAGCGAGAGTCTGATATGACACGAGAGAAGTTCTCGGCTTGGGAGTTCATGCCTCTGCCCAGATAGACTTCTCAATTCTTGTAGACTCCCTGGCGCCTGGCCAGGAGACGCTCCAAGTTGTTTACAGGTCAACTTCACAGCTGTTTTCAAGCCTTTGAAGTTTTGCTGTACAATTATGTCACGCATAACAAGGCTTTCAGGGATGGTAAACGGTACCGCCTCAGTCGCTAACCCCGTCTGTTGCCACAACTGCTCCCGTAGACCCTAAATGGGCTTTGCTGCAAGACATGCAGTCCAAGCTGGCGTCCTTGATAGAGGACTTTAATGCGGAGAAGGTTGCTACCGAACCTTCTGGCCAACAACCTTCCAACCGGTTGGTTGTGCGCCCTGTTGACGCTGAGGTAACCTACTCGCGTCTGCCAGTTGAGGTGGTTCCTCCACCGATGCGACCCAGTGTGGGTTGCCAGCCGCACGTTGACGTTTAGCGACGCTCGGAGGTGGTTGTTGACGTTCAGGACGTTCAACAACCAGCAGAGGTGACTTGTTTTGACGCGGTGCGTCAACCTCAGCAACCCGGTAGGGTGTTGACTGCACAACCCAGACGGTCTAGACAGTCTCGGGTTGACGCTGTGCTTCCTCGCGCACCCATGGTTGTTGACAGTTCACAGACTGTGCAGCAGTTCCATGATATTGCGTCCGGCTCCGTCACGCATCCACCAGTGCGACCGGACTCAGCGAGCCAGACGTTGCCCACTCCGTTGCCGTTTCCTCATCAGTTTTCGGATGAGGAACCCTCTGATGAGGACGTTGCTGAACAACAAGACGATCAGCCCCCAGAATAGATCAAGCCCTGCTATCCATCCAGAAGATGCTGAAGAAGGAACGCTGCTCAGTCAGGCTGTGGATGAGTCTGGTAGGGACGCTGTCATCCGTGGAACAATTTGTGTCACTAGGAAGACTACTCCTCCGTCCTCTTCAATACCATCTAGCTTTTCACTGGAAAAAGGACAAGACGCTAGAAGCGGTCTCGATCCCGGTTTCCGAAAAGATAAAGTCTTGTCTGACTTGGTGGAAGGACAATATCAACCTAAGAGAGGGTCTTCCCCTGGCTGTTCAGACTCCCAACCACGTTCTCTTCTCGGACGCATCGGACGTGGGCTGGGGCGCGACACTAGACGGTCGGGAATGCTCAGGACTGTGGAACTCGAGTCAGAGGAGCATGCATATCAACTGCAAGGAGCTGTTGGCAGTACATCTGGCCTTGAAAAGCTTCAAGTCTCTCCTTCGAGGCAAAGTGGTGGAAGTTAACTCGTACATCACCACGGCCTTGGCGTACATCTCCAAACAAGGAGGTACCCACTCACTGACGTTGTACGAGATCACAAGGGACCTGCTCATCTGGTCAAAAGGTCAAGACATCTCCCTAGTAACGAGGTTCATCCAAGGCGACTTGAACGTCATAGCAGATTGTCTCAGTCGGAAAGGGCAAGTAATTCCAACCGAATGGACCCTCCACAAGGATGTGTGCAAGAGACTTTGGGCCACTTGGGGTAAACCATCCATAGATCTCTTTGCAACCTCGCTGACCATGAGGCTTCCAATCTATTGCTCTCCAGTCCCGGACCCAGCAGCAATACATATAGATGCTTTCCTCCTAGATTGGTCACATCTGGATCTCTACGCATTCGCACCGTTCAAGATTGTCAACAAGGTACTGCAGAAGTTCGCCTCTCACGAAGGGACAAGGTTGACGTTAGTTGCTTCCCTCTGGCCCGCGAGAGAATGGTTCACCGAGATACTTCGATGGTTAGTAGACGTTCCCAGTAGTCTTCCTCTAAGGGTAGACCTTCTACGTCAGCCACACGTAAAGAAGGTACTCCAAAGCCTCCACGCTCTTCATCTGACTGCCTTCAGACTATCGAAAGACTCTCGAGAGCTAGAGGCTTTTCGAAGGAAGCAGCCAGTGCGATTGCTAGAGCAAGGAGAGCTTCTTCCATTAGAGTCTACCAATCGAAGCGGGAAGTCTTCCGAGACTGGTGCAAGTCAGTTTCTGTATCCTCGACCAGTACCTCTGTAGCTCAAATAGCTGTTTTTCTCTTATACCTGAGAAAAGGACGATCCCTTTCAGCTCCCACTATCAAGGGCTACAGAAGCATGTTGGCATCGGTCTTCCGGCATAGAGGCTTAGATCTTTCCAAACATAAAGATCTGCAAGACCTCCCTAAGTCTTTTGAGACCACCAAGGAGCGTCGTTTGGCTACCCCTGGATGGAATTTAGACGTGGTACTAAGATTCTTCATATCAGACATGTTGGAGCCGTTACAATCAGCCTCCCTGAAAGATCTCACTCTTGAGACTCTTTTCCTGGTATGCTTAGCCCCGGCTAAAAGAGTCAGTGAGATTCATGCCTTCAGCAAGAACATAGGATTTTCGTCAGAAAAAGCCACTTGTTCGCTACAACTTGGTTTTCTAGCCAAAAATGAGCTGCCTTCTCGGCCTTGGCCTAAATCTTTCGATATCCCCAGCTTATCGGAGATCGTAGGCAATGAACTAGAAAGAGTCTTATGCCCTGTTAGAGCTCTTAAGTTCTATTTAAAGCGTACTAAACCTTTACAAGGCCAATCTGAAGCTTTATGGTGTTCAGTTAAGAAACCATCCTTGCCTTTGTCAAAGAATGCTTGGTCAGACTTTATCAGATTGTTAATACGAGAAGCTCATTCACATCTGAGTGAGGAAGACCGAACTTTGCTTAAGGTGAAGACGCACGAAGTTAGAGCTGTAACAACTTCCGTGGCCTTTAAGCAAAATATATCTCTGCAAAGTATAATGGACGCAACCTAATGGAGAAGCAAGTCAGTGTTCGCGTCATTTTACTTGAAAGATGTCCAGTCTCTTTACAAGAACTGCTACACACTGGGACCATTCGTAGCAGCGAGTGCAGTAGTGGGTGAGGGCTCAACCACTACAATTCCCTAATTCCATACCCTTTTAATCTTTCTCTTGAAATGTTTTTATTGTTGTTTTTTGGGTTGTCCGGAAGGCTAAGAAGCCTTTCGCATCCTGGTTGATTTGGCGGGTGGTCAAAGTCATTTCTTGAGAGTGCCTAGATTAGGGGTTTTGATGAGGTCCTGTTGTATGGGTTGCAACCCTTGATACTTCAGATCCTAGGGGTCGATCAGCATCCTAAGAGGATCGCGAGGCTCCGTAAGGAAGACATACTTAAAAAGGCAGAGTAATTGTTCAAGTCGACTTCCTTACCAGGTACCTATTTATTTTGTTTTTGTTATTTTGATAACTTCTAAAATGAAATAAAAATTCTTAGCTCATAATAATGTAAACATATTTTGCTGGTCTCTACCCACCCCCCTGGGTGTGAATCAGCTATTATAATCACCGGCTAAGTTAAATATTGAAAAATGTTATTTTGATAATAAAATAAATTTTTGAATATACTTACCCGGTGATTATAAATTAAAGGACCCTCCCTTCCTCCCCAATAGAGACGCAGTGGGACGAGGAGAAAATTGAGTTCTTTGTTTACATTGAGTACTGGGTATCTGGACGACAAATGGCGCTGTTGGGCACACCCGCAACCTGTGTAGCGATCGCTGGCGAATTTTACCTTAGAGTTTTCTGTCGAGCAACAGAGTTGCAGCTATTATAATCACCGGGTAAGTATATTCAAAAAATTTATTTTATTATCAAAATAACATTTTTCCTAACGATACAAACCTTAGCTATTTATACAAACTTGCCAGCCAGCCCTATCCCCCTTGAAGTCCTACCTCCAAGCAAAGTGAGCTAAATCACCGTTGTGTGAGTGGGAGAGGTAGCAAGGTATCCCCTGCTAACTAGCGGTGTGGGTAGTTAACCCTCGCTAAATTTTAATGGCTCATCATTTCAGCTAAGCAGAAAGTAATGGCCCTAAAAAATAGCTAAGGTTTGTATCGTTAGGAAAAATACAAATTATCTTCAAATTGGTCATTTTGTTTCTTTTTTTATATTAATAAACAAAAAGAAAGTTATTTATCATAATTTAATCAGAAATGACAATGCTTTTGGTCAATATCTTGCTTCTTTTGGCTCCTGTCAGGCAAGGCTGCCGCTCCTCTATCCACACCACTCTCTACGTCACTACTGATATTACCCACTTCTGAACTCTTAATAGAGCAAATTTTCTTCCTCCTTATGTTAGCAAGATGTTGAAATTGTCTTTTCCTCTTTTAGATTATAAAATTCGTGCCAAAAATTAGAAAAAATAAAAGTAAAAATGACTGAATGTCAGAGGTCAAACTCAGACTTAAACTTTCTCTGAGGTTTGTGATACGACTGAAGGGCGAAGGGTGTAAATTACCGTGTAATACATCATCTTGCGACTCGTGGAAGCTATACAGATGCCATTGTTCACAATTTCTTTTACTTTAAAATGTAATAATTATCAAAATTTATATCAGAAAAAATACTACATTTTCTTGTTGGGAACAATGGTTGTTGTTTATTGGGTTACTTTTACTAATTACCCTGTAATTATGAAAGTATGAGGAATTTTGTCAAAATATTTCGTATACACATTCTCCATTGCCATACAAAGCTCTGTGAGTTTCTTCAGGATTTGTGTTTTTCTTCCTATACTGTACCCCCATATATCGGCATTCCGGCCGGGCCCCTTAGAGAGGTTCCTGATGACACGAACAAATAGTTACTCCGTCCCGTAGAGCAGTGTGAGTTTTCCGATAGAACAAATATCTGGGTTATATTACAGTACTCCCCTTTTATTCACGAGCCCTGGCGGCTTCAAAAGAATGTACAGTATCTAGAAATGCTTTCTCTCTGATTAAGGGGGCTGTCCGGTATGCCAATATATGGGGATATAGGACGAAGAATACAAAATCCTGAAAAAATTCACTAAGCTTCATATGGCAATGGAGAATGCGTATACGAAATATTTTGTTAAAATTCCTCGTACTTTCATAGTCACAGGGTAATTAGTAAAAGTAACTTGATAAACCAAACACGTTCCCTACAAGGAAATGCAGTATTTCGTCTGTTATTGAAAATTTGGATAATTATTGCATTTTAACAGATAAATTGTGAGCAATGGCATCTGTATAGCTTCCTTGAGTCACAAGACGATATGTTACTTAAAACTAGTGAACCCTCGTTTATCGCGGTAGATAGGTTCCAGACGCGGCCGCGATAGGTGAAAATCCGCGAAGTAGTGACATATTTACCTATTTATTTAACATGTATATTCGGACTTTTAAAACCTTCCCTTGTACGTAGTACTGTTAACAAACCACCCTTTAATGTACAGAACACTTAATGCATGTACTACAGCACCCTAAACTAAAACAGGCACAAATATTAAAGGCGATTTTATATCATGCGTTTCCTAAACACCTAAAAAGCACGATAAAAAATGGCAACCAATGTTTTGTTTACGTTCATCTCTGATCATAATGAAGAAACAAACTCATTTAGTGTACACATATATGTATAGGTTAGTTTTTGCATCGATTATATTGATTATACAGTACTGTATGTTGATTTTTTTATTACCAATGTTTTAGTTTACGTATTTTTCTTAGGACTTCCAATTGAAATGTTTTTCTTTATGACGCCGCCTGAAACGACGGCGTCATAAAGTACTGTACGCTCGGTAAACAACCACGCTCAGAACAAACAAGGCATTTAACGCGCATGATGATAGTGATAAATAATGATACAGTACAGTATTTTCAATATTTAACTTAGCCGGTGATTATAATAGCTGCAACTCTGTTGCTCGACAGAAAACTCTAAGGTAAAATTCGCCAGCGATCGCTACACAGGTTGCGGGTGTGCCCAACAGCGCCATCTGTCGTCCAGATACCCAGTACTCAATGTAAACAAAGAACTCAATTTTCTCTCTGTCGTGCTCCCGACAAGACGTGCTTATTCGCTGTTGCTAAACTGGATTTGTTTTCACAACTAATTGGTGAAGTACACTATTCTAGTTTTGAGCTTTCGCTGTGCAGGTGTTTTATCTTCATCTTAAATCTTGAACTCGTTTTGGATAGAGTAAATTATGGTGACAAAGAGAGTATGGACTTTCTTTCACTTTTAAATAGCCGACCCTTCCCTTAGACGGAAGTGTGTTTAGGCTTTTAGTAATTATATCACGTTATAGATTTTCCTCTATATATTTTATATCTCTCCGCCTTTATTAGGCCTCTTCGATTAACTTTCCATTTATTATAAACATATAAAAATAATTTTAATGTTTTGTTTATATACAGTAGACCTTTCCTGAGAGTAGGCGGTCCTAACTTGGAAACCGAAGTTAATCAACGTTGAGCCCTTTATATCGTAATTAGCTTTTAAAGAGCTAAGGATTTAAAACTTTTTAAATGTAATATTTTATGAAAGAATTTCTTTGATAGTCTTCGTACTGTTTTCAAAGATGAACTAATGTTTAGTTTATTTATGCTACGCAGTTGTTGACGTTCAGGACGTTCAACATGCGCTCTATCGTTACGATAGAGAGAGAGAGTGTATCACGGTTTCACTTTGCAGTAAGAGTAAATCGATTCTGACGTTTTGTTCATTCTTTCTTAGCTTAAATGTTTTAAATTCTATTTTAAAGGAACTTTTTAATTGAAAAACCTTTCAGTTTTTTCCTTTAGTCAAATAACTTGTTTTTTTGACGAAATATAATTGGGCTCTTCTCTTAGGTGCGAAATCAAGAGAGAAAGAGAGAGAGAGATAGGGACGGAGGGAGAGAGAGGAGAGAAAACGTTCCGTTCAAGCGGGTAACGTTGTTCTCGAGTTACTCTCGTCCCTAGTCGCTGTACGGGGAGGTAGGATAAAACGTTTTAGTTTTTTATTCTCGTCCCCAGGCTATGTGCGGTGACAGATTGAAAACGTAGTTATATGAACTAGTGTTTAGTCTCTTTCCCAGCCACTGATTTTTTTATCTTAAAATATGTTTTCTGTTTTTTGCTGGTATTAATGAGCTTGCATTATACGACTGATTTCGCAATTACTACCTTTTAATGAAGGGTAGAATTGCGTGTTTCAGGTAGAAATCAGTAAAAGTTTCGATTTCAGTGAAATAAGTGCAAAACAGAAAATCGAAGTGATAAAGTGATATGCGCAAAGTGTTACAGTGTTGCGTCCGAGGGTTCGTCTGTTCGTGCCTGTCGTTCACCTAGTCCGGGACCTCTTACATGCTCCCAAGCCCAGGGGAGAAGTAATGTCAAACGACTTATGGGTTCGAGAGGCCTTGACCAACGAACAGACGTTTTCCCTCTATGGTATCGGGTGTATCTTACCAAGATCTCCCCTACCATAAGACGAGAGAGACGTTGTTTCTCCTCGTCATCCGAAGGCTTTTCGCATAAGAAACCTGTCACAAGGTTTCGAAGCCCTTAAGCGAAAGTCAGTCCTTTCAGGACAGGTCCAGCGTCCTGGTTACAACCATTAGGACAGCTCTGACCCTATGCAGTCATCGGATAACTGCTCGCCGCCTAACAAAAGCGTAACACAGACTCCGAGAGTCTTTTTTTGTAGGCAAAGTGTTGCGGTCACAGACGTTACCCTCGTCTCTTACCACAACCATTTCCGTTGATCCTTAATGGGTTGTATGGCAAGACATGCAGTATATGCTTGCCTCCCTTATGGAAGACTATTCTGCCGATTAGTCCGTTGAGTCTAGCCGTTTATCTCATCGATATCCTGGCTTTCAGCCAACCTGCTCCCGTAGACCCTAAATGGGCTTTGCTGCAAGACATGCAGTCCAAGCTGGCGTCCTTGATAGAGGACTTTAATGCGGAGAAGGTTGCTACCGAACCTTCTGGCCAACAACCTTCCAACCGGTTGGTTGTGCGCCCTGTTGACGCTGAGGTAACCTACTCGCGTCTGCCAGTTGAGGTGGTTCCTCCACCGATGCGACCCAGTGTGGGTTGCCAGCCGCACGTTGACGTTAAGCGACGCTCGGAGGTGGTTGTTGACGTTCAGGACGTTCAACAACCAGCAGAGGTGACTTGTTTTGACGCGGTGCGTCAACCTCAGCAACCCGGTAGGGTGTTGATTGCACAACCCAGACGGTCTAGACAGTCTCGGGTTGACGCTGTGCTTCCTCGCGCACCCATGGTTGTTGACAGTTCACAGACTGTGCAGCAGTTCCATGATATTGCGTCCGGCTCCGTCACGCATCCACCAGTGCGACCGGACTCAGCGAGCCAGACGTTGCCCACTCCGTTGCCGTTTCCTCATCAGTTTTCGGATGAGGAACCCTCTGATGAGGACGTTGCTGAACAACAAGACGATCAGCCCCCAGAATAGATCAAGCCCTGCTATCCATCCAGAAGATGCTGAAGAAGGAACGCTGCTCAGTCAGGCTGTGGATGAGTCTGGTAGGGACGCTGTCATCCGTGGAACAATTTGTGTCACTAGGAAGACTACTCCTCCGTCCTCTTCAATACCATCTAGCTTTTCACTGGAAAAAGGACAAGACGCTAGAAGCGGTCTCGATCCCGGTTTCCGAAAAGATAAAGTCTTGTCTGACTTGGTGGAAGGACAATATCAACCTAAGAGAGGGTCTTCCCCTGGCTGTTCAGACTCCCAACCACGTTCTCTTCTCGGACGCATCGGACGTGGGCTGGGGCGCGACACTAGACGGTCGGGAATGCTCAGGACTGTGGAACTCGAGTCAGAGGAGCATGCATATCAACTGCAAGGAGCTGTTGGCAGTACATCTGGCCTTGAAAAGCTTCAAGTCTCTCCTTCGAGGCAAAGTGGTGGAAGTTAACTCGTACATCACCACGGCCTTGGCGTACATCTCCAAACAAGGAGGTACCCACTCACTGACGTTGTACGAGATCACAAGGGACCTGCTCATCTGGTCAAAAGGTCAAGACATCTCCCTAGTAACGAGGTTCATCCAAGGCGACTTGAACGTCATAGCAGATTGTCTCAGTCGGAAAGGGCAAGTAATTCCAACCGAATGGACCCTCCACAAGGATGTGTGCAAGAGACTTTGGGCCACTTGGGGTAAACCATCCATAGATCTCTTTGCAACCTCGCTGACCATGAGGCTTCCAATCTATTGCTCTCCAGTCCCGGACCCAGCAGCAATACATATAGATGCTTTCCTCCTAGATTGGTCACATCTGGATCTCTACGCATTCGCACCGTTCAAGATTGTCAACAAGGTACTGCAGAAGTACGCCTCTCACGAAGGGACAAGGTTGACGTTAGTTGCTTCCCTCTGGCCCGCGAGAGAATGGTTCACCGAGATACTTCGATGGTTAGTAGACGTTCCCAGTAGTCTTCCTCTAAGGGTAGACCTTCTACGTCAGCCACACGTAAAGAAGGTACTCCAAAGCCTCCACGCTCTTCGTCTGACTGCCTTCAGACTATCGAAAGACTCTCGAGAGCTAGAGGCTTTTCGAAGGAAGCAGCCAGTGCGATTGCTAGAGCAAGGAGAGCTTCTTCCATTAGAGTCTACCAATCGAAGCGGGAAGTCTTCCGAGACTGGTGCAAGTCAGTTTCTGTATCCTCGACCAGTACCTCTGTAGCTCAAATAGCTGTTTTTCTCTTATACCTGAGAAAAGGACGATCCCTTTCAGCTCCCACTATCAAGGGCTACAGAAGCATGTTGGCATCGGTCTTCCGGCATAGAGGCTTAGATCTTTCCAAACATAAAGATCTGCAAGACCTCCCTAAGTCTTTTGAGACCACCAAGGAGCGTCGTTTGGCTACCCCTGGATGGAATTTAGACGTGGTACTAAGATTCTTCATATCAGACAGGTTGGAGCCGTTACAATCAGCCTCCCTGAAAGATCTCACTCTTAAGACTCTTTTCCTGGTATGCTTAGCCCCGGCTAAAAGAGTCAGTGAGATTCATGCCTTCAGCAAGAACATAGGATTTTCATCAGAAAAAGCCACTTGTTCGCTACAACTTGGTTTTCTAGCCAAAAATGAGCTGCCTTCTCGGCCTTGGCCTAAATCTTTCGATATCCCCAGCTTATCGGAGATCGTAGGCAATGAACTAGAAAGAGTCTTATGCCCTGTTAGAGCTCTTAAGTTCTATTTAAAGCGTACTAAACCTTTACAAGGCCAATCTGAAGCTTTATGGTGTTCAGTTAAGAAACCATCCTTGCCTTTGTCAAAGAATGCTTGGTCAGACTTTATCAGATTGTTAATACGAGAAGCTCATTCACATCTGAGTGAGGAAGACCGAACTTTGCTTAAGGTGAAGACGCACGAAGTTAGAGCTGTAACAACTTCCGTGGCCTTTAAGCAAAATATATCTCTGCAAAGTATAATGGACGCAACCTATTGGAGAAGCAAGTCAGTCTTCGCGTCATTTTACTTGAAAGATGTCCAGTCTCTTTACAAGAACTGCTACACACTGGGACCATTCGTAGCAGCGAGTGCAGTAGTGGGTGAGGGCTCAACCACTACAATTCCCTAATTCCATACCCTTTTAATCTTTCTCTTGAAATGTTTTTATTGTTGTTTTTTGGGTTGTCCGGAAGGCTAAGAAGCCTTTCGCATCCTGGTTGATTTGGCGGGTGGTCAAAGTCATTTCTTGAGAGCGCCTAGATTAGGGGTTTTGATGAGGTCCTGTTGTATGGGTTGCAACCCTTGATACTTCAGATCCTAGGGGTCGATCAGCATCCTAAGAGGATCGCGAGGCTCCGTAAGGAAGACGTACTTAAAAAGGCAGAGTAATTGTTCAAGTCGACTTCCTTACCAGGTACCTATTTATTTTGTTTTTGTTATTTTGATAACTTCTAAAATGAAATAAAAATTCTTAGCTCATAATAATGTAAACATATTTTGCTGGTCTCTACCCACCCCCCTGGGTGTGAATCAGCTATTATAATCACCGGCTAAGTTAAATATTGAAAAATGTTATTTTGATAATAAAATAAATTTTTGAATATACTTACCCGGTGATTATAAATTAAAGGGCCCTCCCTTCCTCCCCAATAGAGACGCAGTGGGACGAGGAGAAAATTGAGTTCTTTGTTTACATTGAGTACTGGGTATCTGGACGACAGATGGCGCTGTTGGGCACACCCGCAACCTGTGTAGCGATCGCTGGCGAATTTTACCTTAGAGTTTTCTGTCGAGCAACAGAGTTGCAGCTATTATAATCACCGGGTAAGTATATTAAAAAATTTATTTTATTATCAAAATAACATTTTACAGTAAAAGCATTTACAAAATATGTTACCTTACAAATATAATTTACCGTATCTAAATAAAATCATACAGTACTGTACAGCACATACAGTATTGTACGTAGCAAAGCAGGAAAACAATTTACGAGAGAGAGAGAGAGAGAGAGAGAGAGAGAGAGAGAGAGAGAGAGAGAGAGAGAGAGAGGAGAGAGAGAGAGAGAGAGAGAGAGAGATTGTTTTACGTACGTACTGTACAGTAAATGTAAATTTTAATCATAAAAAATCAATTTACGAGAGAGAGAGAGAGAGAGAGAGAGAGAGAGAGAGAGAGAGAGAGAGAGAGAGAGAGAGAGAGAGAGAGAGAGAGATTGTTTTACGTACGTAAATGTAAATTTTAAACAAAAAAAATATGATAGGTTACAACATGTAGACTTTTAAAACCTTCCCTTTAACTTAATGCATACAGTACGTACAGTACTAAACTATAAAACAGGCACAAATACAGTTTTAGAATGTAAGAATATTAAAGTAAAAAATAAAGATTGTTACTGTACTCACCACGAAAGAAGTTGAAGAAAAACTTGAATGATGATGGCGATGAATTTGCTGCACAGTAGAAATGATGATGATGAAGCTGATGATGTGTTCTACTGTGCAGCCAGGTAGTATTTTACGTCTTCAGACGGAGGTGTCTTTTCCTGGGACACCTCTTCAACTTCTTCCTGGGAAACTTCTTCAATTTCTTCCGAAGGCGTACTAGCAGGAGGAACTGGCTCTTTTTTGCGAGGCTGGAAGAACATTGTGATCGGAAGTTGTTGCCGCTGCTTCTTTTTTCGATCCAAGAGCATTTTGTAGGGAGTCATGTCTTCATCGATCTTGTTGCAGAATTGCATCGAGCGAACCATATCCTCGTCCCACTCTTGCAACATTTCTTTCAACTCCTTCGCATGGTTGCAGGCCTTGGCAAGCCGTTCTAATGTTAAGCCCGTTTCTTCGACATTTTCTTGGGTCTCTTCCTGGGTTTCACTCTCTTCTTCGCTTGCCGATTTCGTCAGGTCTTCGAGGTCTGCGTCAGTTAGGGGCTGGGAATGGCAGTCCAACAACTCGTCGACGTCTTCAGTCGTCATGTCGCCAAACCCGTCACCTCCAATTATGGCAGCCAACTGCACAGATTTGCGTATTGCAGAGTGTTGGATTTCCGACGGAGTAAATCCCTTGTCGTCGTAAACAATCTCGGGCCACAACTTCTTCCAGCTCGCATTCACGGTTGCAGGTTTCATCTCTTGAAGTGCCTTCTGAATATTCTGCAGGCACGTGGCTATGGTGTACTGCCGCCAGTACGCCTTCAAGTTAAAATCTTCATCCTCATCATCTTGGGCAGCATCCACACACGCAACGAGGTCCGCCAAGGTGTTCTTCGTGTAGAGGGCCTTGAACGCCCTGATAACTCAACCTGAATGCCCTCATGCGACAGGTCAGTTGCGTGTCCACCAGCGTTATCCATAAGGAGAAGGATCTTGAATGGCAAGCCCTTCTCTAAGAGATATTTGCTGACTTGCGGGATAAAACACTGATGGAACCAGTTGGAGGTCAGCATCTTCGTAATCCATGCTTTTTGATTATGCATCCAGTACACGGGAAGGAGATTCTTGTTTTTATTTTTCAAAGCGCGAGGATTTTTCGACTTATAAATAAGCCCCGGCTTTAGCAAAAATCCAGCAGCATTGCCACACATCACGAGGGTAACGCGATCCTTGAATGCTTTAAAGCCAGAGGCTTTGGCTTCCTCTTTGAACAGGAAAGTTCGCGACGGCATTCTCTTCCAAAACAAGCCGGTCTCATCCATATTAAAGACTTGTTCCGGCTTGTATCCACCTTCGGCGATAATATTCTTGAACGTCTGGTTCACGTAAGTTTCAGCAGCGGCAGTGTCAGCGGAAGCAGCCTCCCCATGCAGGGAAACGCTTTTCAGGGCGAAGCGTTTCTGAAACTTCACGAACCATCCTTTGCTGGCGGAAAAACGTTTCTGAGGCTGGGAATCAGTGGATGTCCCTGGTTGAGGATCATCTGCATCATCATCATCTTCAGCATGGTTGCCGTCGTCGTCTTTAGGTTCCTTTGCAGCAAAATTCTCATATAAGCTCAAAGCCTTTGTTTGGATGGTGTTCGTATTCAACGCTATGTTCTTCTTCCGGCAGTCGGCAATCCACACAGCTAAAGCACCTTCCATGCGTACGATCGTTTTATTACGCGTTGTAACGACTCGCTTCGCTGATCTGCTAAAGGTGATTGCAGCCGTCTTTCTAATGTTCGCCTCGTCCTTCTTGATATAGCGAACAGTAGATTCGTTGATGCCAAAATGGCGCCCAGCGGCCGAGTAACTTCTACCATCTTTTAACATATCGAGAAGCGTAACCTTCTCAGCTATCGTCATCATCCTTCGGTGGCGTTTAGGCTCACTACCAGCCTTAAGAGAAGCAGAACGCTTGGGAGCCATTACAGTAGGATTTGACAAAAAGTTCAACTTAAAAAAGTCGCACACAGCACAGATTCACAAACTTAAGAACGTCTACTCAGCGATACGCGGTAAGAGAAAGTGGACGATCCGGCCCCACGAGAACCTAGATGCTGCGGGTAGGAGATGATGGCAAAACACCAATCACAGGCTAGATAACAAAACTTGAGTTCTGATTCGTCATCTATCAGCGCTTGAACCAATCACAACCCGTCTTACAGTATATGATGCGTAGGTTACCAACTCATAGAAGATGCCCCGCGCATACCGAACGTACGTAGATTAATAATACCGTAATAATAATAAATAATGATAATAATACAGTACAGTACTGTAATAATAATAATAATAATAATGATAATAATAATAACAATCATAATTTTATTAACAACAACAACAATAATAATAACAATATTTAATAGCTTTACGTATGCTACAGTGTTTTATTCTTTTGTAGGATGTGTGTGTGTCTCTCTCTCTCTCTCTCTCTCTCTCTCTCTCTCTCCTCTCGTACACTTATTCGAAATGTGATTTTTGCAACAAAGAATATTATTGGATGCAGTACTGTACTACGTACGTATACATACAAAAGATTCATGGAAAAGAAGCACATCCATTACACTTGTAGTACTGTACGTACAGTAGTAGTCAACAGCAGCCTTACTGTACACCATTCTAATATTGTATGACTGCATCTGATTTGCGTTTCATGTTCGATTTAATTTTACTACGTACTGTATACAGTACTGAATTATCGTATGATAATACAGTACAGTACAGTAATACAGTAATAATAATAATAATAATGATAATAATAATAACAATAATAATTTTATTAACAACAACAACAATAATAATAATAATAACAATACAGTACTGTAATAATAATACAGCTTTACGTACGCTATTTTACGCTTTTGTTGTACTGTAGGATGTGTGTCTCTCTCTCTCTCTCTCTCTCTCTCTCTCTCTCTCTCTCTCTCTCTCTCTCTCTCTCTCTCTATCACTCTCTCTCGTACGCTTATTCGAAATGTGATTTTTGCAACAAAGAATATTATTGGATGCAGTACTACGTACGTATACATACAAAAGATTCATGGAAAAGAAGCACATCCATTACATTTGTAGTACTGTACGTACAGTAGTAGTCAACAGCAGCCTTACACCATTCTAATATGGTATGACTGCATCTGATTTGCGTTTCATGTTCGATTTAATTTTACTACGTACTGTATACAGTACTGTATTATTGTATGATCACATTCTCTTTTCGTGTTTTATTTCTTTCTGTGCTGAATTATATATCATATGTAATGCAATGAACAATCAGTAAGAGCAGATATTACTAATTACAGTATTAATGGAATTACAGGTAACAAAATATTGTATTTGGTTGTCTTCAGATTTCGCGGTATTTTCGAATTTTCCGGAAAATCCGCGATATGTATATATATATGGGTTATGGAAAAAACCCGCGAAGTGGTGAATCCGCGATTGTCGAACCGCGAAGTAGCGAGGGTTCACTGTATACTTATTGACTTCCAAATCCTATCTTCTCCCTTAGTTTTAAAGATATAGCATTGAAATTTGGTATATAACTTAGAAAGACATTATATAACAATCAAATGTTGCCTTTTTTTTTTTTTTTTTTTTTTTTTTTTAAATTTTTTCTTAATTTTTTTTTCCTGATTTTTCACCATAATGAAAAAAATTCATATCTAGGAAAAAATAACTTTTAGAAAAAAACTTCATTTGATTGGAGGTCTACATCAGGTCTATATAGGGTAGTAATCCCAGGTCTTAATATTAATTATCAAGGGTGGCGATAGAATTTGAAAAACACCCATTTTCAGGATTAATTGGCCTGACGTCACAAAACCGAAGATTAATTTTTATGAATGTCAAAGTTATGTCCTTAAAAATAGCATTAGCCGGCCTGCCCCCTTAAGAGAAACTATCATGAGAGCCTATAGATCCTCAGGGAAAGCGTCATGGGCTTGCTGCAACATCACCATTCTGCGGAACCACACAGTAGTACAAGTCCTCAAAGCTGGTGAATGAAAGAGAAAACCCCACCTTTTCTCTCAATTATTCTACAGGTTTTTGGACACCCTCTCAGTAAGATTATGGTTGTAGCATAACAAATAACCTAACTGTCAGCTCTCACGGGACACGTGCCGATTTTAGCCTCGGGCCTAATTATTCTTAGCATTATTTGGTATTATGGACACTAAGGTGGATAGTGATCTTGATTGGACTTGATGCCTGCCATTGGTTTTCACCCTAATGCCAATAAGAATTTGTCAGAATACTTTTTTATTATGTAACACTTGATGTTCATATCATTACACCTCTGGCAAAGATTCCATCTTTGGATTTGAACGTGCAGCCTTGCCTTTTTACAAACTGGCTACTCTGTTCTCTAGCAGTTCTCTTTGATCTCTTGTTTACAGTAACTATCAGAGATGACGGGTATACCTCTCAACTTCACAGAGACCTCTCCTGGGAAGAATCGGAAGTTTGTCCTTGCCTCTTTACGAGCCGTCTACACTGTCCACTACCGGATGTGTTGATCTCTTGCTATTAAGGATATACCTCTAAACTTCATGGAGACTACCTCCCTTCTAAGGAAGACTTCCATGTAAATGACCAGAAGTTTGTATCAGTGTAGGAATAAACTACAAATTTTAATACAATTTGTATTTTTTCCTAGCCATACAAACCTGAATCATTTACCAAAGTTCCCACCTCAAGAGCCCTGCAAATCTGATCAGATGATTGTTGTGAGATGATGATATGAGCAAGAGTCCATTTTCTCCATGTGCTATTTGCTATTGTTGCCCAGCAACGAAACATGGTGCAATCAAACCAAATTTTTGATTGGCCAGTCGTAGGAAACATGATCAGCAATAACTCATATAAATGACTTGGGTTTGTATTGCTAGGAAAAATCAAAATTTTATTAAAATGTTTAGTTTTTGAAACAGGTCACAGCCATATTTGGCAATGTCCCTTCCTTGAATATTAATTGAAGTTTGGTTCACTTGTTCATCTGACAGAGGAATAAATCAGTTGTAAGATAATAGTTTTAAATTTAAAGATAATTTATTATGTATATATAATTTTTCAGTCTGTAACATATGTTTAATATCTTTTCAGATGGAGGATTATGAAAGTGATATGGATGATTTATTTGAAGAAGATCCCTTTGTAGATGATGATTTTGTGGACAATTCTCCTATTGAGGATTCTCATTTTGAATTTTCTGTAGATGAAAGGCAGGCTTTAAAAAGAGGAAGGGAAAATTATTCTAACATTATCGACAAATACATATGTCTGTCACATGGACTACCTTCACCTGCCTTCACTGCTCGTCATGCAAGTAAAATACTTCTGGTTAACGAGCCAGTCAAGAAACAAATCTTTGTTGATGAAAGTACAAAGATAGGAAGCAATGAAAAAATTACTTCACAGGATTCATTGAAAAATGACAGTAATGTTGAATGTGAAGACCCTATTCAAGAAGAGATTGAAAAGACCCTACTTAAACGCAAACGTGAGTTAGGGCTATCTGAGGATTATGTCTTGGAGGAAATAGACTTGAATGATGAAATTGATGTCAATAATATTGGTTTGGAAGAAAATGAAAATTATGAAATTCCTTTGAAGAAATCTGAAAGGTTAGAAATAAAAAGTAGATTAAAAAAGATAAAAAATGTGAGAAATGAAGGAAACTTGGAAAAATTTAATAGATTTAAAGAGAAAAGAACTCCAGGAAGGCCCCGAAAGTCTGCAATACAGGGAGAATTACAAGGAAAGGATATAAATAGAAGGCTGGAAGAGTCCATTGCACTTGGTATAAAAAGAAACAAAACAAAGACACCTGGAAGACCAAAGAAGTTTCATAAGAAAAGCCCGAGAAGACCAAAAGTGTTAATAAAAAAGAATACTCTGGGAAGGCCAATAAAGTCTCCACGGAATACCCCTGGAAGGCCAAAAAAGTTTCTACAGAATACCCCTGGGAGGCCAAAAAAGTATCTACAGAATACCCCTGGAAGGCCAAAAAAGTTTCTACAGAATACCCCTGGGAGGCCGAAAAGGTTTCTGCCGAATACCCCTGGAAGGACAAAAAGGTTTCCGCAGAATACTCCTGGAAAGCTAAAAGAGTCCCCTATATCTAAAATAGGAAAACAGGAAGCAGAGACAAAAGGAAAAGAAACACGGGGAAGACCAAAAACACCCATTATATCTAAAAAAGAAAAACAGGAAGGTGAGGCAAAATTTAAAGAGACACGTGGTAGGCCTAGAAAGACCTCTATATCTAAAATAGGAAAACAGGAAGGTGAGGCAACATTTAAAGAGACACGTGGAAGGCCTAAAAAGGCCTCTATATCTAAAATAGGAAAACAGGAAGGTGAGGCAAAATCAAAAGAGACACGTGGAAGGCCTAAAAAGGCCTCTATATCTAAAATAGGAAAAGGGGAATGTTACGGAAAAGCAAAGCAAACACGTGGAATGTTAATTGAGGCCACTAAGTCTAAACTAGGAAGACAGGAAGGTGATACAAAAGCAAAGGAAACTCGAGGAAGACCAAGAAAAACTACCTCATCTAAGATCTATAAAGATAGAAGAAAGGAGTTAACAGATGAAACTAAGGAAAGTACCAAAGGGATAATGTTTGGTAAGGCTGAGGCACTGAAAAGACTCAATAAATCAAAAAGCAAAAGTTTTGTCAATAGTAAGGCAGTGCTACATAAAAGCATATCAAGATATTTCAAGTATCTCAGTACAACATTTGGTATAAGTAAAGAACAAGGGCACTTGGCTCTCAGCAAATCATTGGATTTGACTGTTGTTCCACCACTAAAGAAAGGCTGTTGTCCTGACATGAGAAGTTTTTGTCTACCAAATGAGGTGCGTTTTGCCATCCCTTTCATGAGTGAAACCTCCGTTTTAGAGAAAGACAAGGGGCTAGGTGTACAAACCAATGCTAAATTTGTTAAAATAGCAAAACGAGATTGTACATGGAGAGACACATCAAGATCTGCCATTGATTTCTTGTCTAATGACTGCTTAACCAAAGAAACACAGAATAAAGAAAACATAACAAATGGTAGATCCAAACTGGAAAATCCTAGCTGCCATCCCTCAAAAAGAATTCATAGTGAAATAGTTGAAAACTTGGTTTCTTGTAAACAGGTTTTAGAGAAATCTCAGACTGAGATGGGAAGAGGTGATTTACATTCAGTGGGGGATTATGAAAGGCAGTTACAGGATAATGAGCCCCAGGATCATGAGAATACAAGTTCATATAACCATTCTAGCATCAAAGAGGAATGTAAAGACACCAAAGTTATGGAAAGTGGAAATGTGTTTGATCTTAATCAAAATAATGCTGGTGAAAAGAAAGGTAATCAAATACAATGTAAAATTAGAAAAGTACAAGTAGATAAAATTGACGGTGAGCTTACAAAACGGCAACTACGAAGTGCTCGTAAGAAAAGGAAAATTTTACCAGTAGAAAATTTTGTAAGTGATGAAAACCACAATGAAAAAAGGCTTAATCTACTAAATAACCAAGCAACATCTCATTTAACAGTGCCTGCAAAGAAGGATCAAGCCACAGAACGATATCCATCCCTTGAAGGCGATTCAGTCGGGAAATGTAAGGAGGACGAGCATTCTTCATCCTTAGTAAGACGAGGGATGAGGCCTAGGAAGTTCTCCAAAGAAACCCAAATCAAATCCATAAGAAAAAAGAAAGTGGAGGCATCTGCTCCATGCCCCAATCCGGCATCGGTTAAGAGTAAAAATTCCCCCTCTCAGAAAGGACAGGGAAAAAGGCCTAGAAAGTTCTATAAAGAAACCCTAAAAAAATCCAGGAAAAGAAATCAAGGGAAGACAGCTGCTCCATGCCCTAGTCCATTATCTGTTGTATCTAAGGGTAAAAATTCTGAATCTCAGAAAAGAGTTAAAAAATCTTCAGATGAACTCCATACTTCCATGGATGTTAACAGATCATTGTCAGAAGTTTTCACATTCTCTGATGATGAGGATAAGGGTGAAAACTTGTATTCTGCTGATGAGAATTATAGAGACTTGTGTTCAGCTGATAAGACAACCTGTAGAAAATCTTTAGATCCTTTGCTTAAGGATTGTTCGCCACCATCCACAGAAGAAGATAGAACCAACTGTGCAAAGGGAAATGCAGCTTCCGATTATATTGAAATTGATAAAGATAATGAGATAGATAATGACTATGATGCGTATTCAAAAAATAACAGTCTAAAAGTGAAGTCTTTTGATAATGAAGATTGCTCACCTGAAATAATTACTGAAATGGAAAGTAACTTGACAGTTGCACCACTTCATTCAGAGAATGAAAGTAAAAAAAGTCTAAAAAAGTTCACAACCACTGTTTGTGAGAAGTATAGTAATGATGAAAAGAAAGTCGAGGATTCTCAAATTCTGAAGATAAACCATGAAGAGAGTGTTCTTGCTGGAATTGACGCTGTTAAGAAAAAAAGAATAAGTTTAGCCCCAAGAAATAAAGAAACTGTTCTCTCAAATCAGTATATCTCTAGTATTATGCCTACAGAAGAGACCCAGCCATATAGTATGAACTTTCATTCAGTTGATCTAGAAAATGGTGGGTTAAGCTCTCTACCTACAGGTGTTGACATCCCGGAGGATACTATGAAGGAGAATCCTAAGGATAATGTTATGTCACAACTAGATACAGTGAAGAGAAAGGAAGTAGGCAATGATAATGATTTTGTTGATGATATAAAACTTAAGCTGCTTCCAGTAGTAAGATATCCGGAAGCTGTAGGATCGTGGCACACTTCAATGCATACAATAAGAATGTGGGGAAAGATACGAAAAGCAAAGACAAGACAGGTACAGTACTGTAATGATGAGTTCTTTATTAGCTTTGTACATTAAATGTGCTTTATTACATCTATATTAATCAGTGCAGCCTAATTAAAAAGTATTTGTAAAAAAATTTCTTTATGATAATTCTTGGCTTTGGTTCACATTACTTATACTGTACTGTATCCACAAAGCGCTAGTTGTTCCTACACTTAATAAAAACCTTTGACCTTTAATAGTAGTATAACATCAGTGAAGCTGCAACCTGCCGTTAAACTTTGAGGTAAACACAGTTGGCTGTCGGATGGTGGAGAAGCCCTGCCTAGCAAACAGGTAGTGCTCACTCACCTAAACTGGGACTTTGGCTGCTGTAGAGTACATATATACTTTCCAGTGCTTAGCTGGGATTAATCCATTTTGATTTTTCTTCTAGATTCGGTATTTGCTGTGCCATGTGATGTCTGTTCCATGGTCACACGTGGCTATGTCTGGCAAGCTTGGAAATGGATGTGGCCAGTACTGTATATGAGCTGCTGCAGGGTACATTCCTGTTTGCAAGACTCCTCTATCTTGAGTGCTGGGAGGGGCCTCTGCTCCAGTGGACTGAGTTTGCCAAGAAAAGGAAGAAGGTTGAAGAAGGATTCTTTGGAATTGGTTTTGGGTATGCCCTAACTGATGCCAAAGAACCTCTCAGGCTCCTTTCTCCCTTCTAGTTCGAAGGCTGCTGCTAGCTCTTCCTCTTTGCCCTCCGAGGCGGCTGCCATTGGAGAAGGTGAAGAGGAAAGAGTCCACTGCCCTTTACTCAGGAAGTTCTTTGTGTGTGACAAGAGTATTGCCAAAACACTTCCGCTGACGTAACTTTTGATGACCCTCGCAAGGACTTGGGCCTGCCCTTGGTATTGATAGCACCCATTCAGCAGAAAAACATCTGGAGGTGTTAGCTGTGGCGAGGTTGCAGTAATCTTTGCATTCTGCCTATGGAGGAAAGTGATGGAGTTGCACCCTTGCAGGTGTCCCTTGATGTTGCTGAACCACCATTTGATACTGAGGACTTGTCTCCCACAAAATCCTCCACCGTGGTGAAAGAGAAGCATAGTTGCTCCTTGTCACCAACTTTGTCTGTTCCCGCAACTTCTTCCCTGCTAAGACATCTTCCGCCAGGAAGAAGAGGAGATCACCTAAGCACAGGACGACCAATCTGGAGAAGACATGAGAACTCTCAAGGTTCCTCTGTGTAGTTTCGTTGGAGGAGTAGCGTTGCATCAAAACCTCCCACCAAGGGAAACATGGAGGTGTAAAGTGCAAGGGCTAAGTCCCTTTACACGAGTAGTTATTCCCGCAAGGGAGGGGCTACGGGTGCATCTGGTCAGGATGACAAGATACACTCTAGTCCCTCTCCTGCTTATGGACATTCTCGCGATGCTTCAGTATCTCCACGGGCTTGAATTACCAAAGCTGCCTCTAGGACCTTAGGCACTGTTCGTGCTGTGGACAATATACAAAACTTTTCCCATGCATATGTGTAAAGAAGGCTGAATGTTGGAGATGTGCCTCAGTCACCCCCCATTAGTGCAGAAGGACGATTCCCCATGAGCACGAACACTGAAATATCAGAGGTCTCTGGAGAACTAAACATCTGAACGCTCGCTAGTTGTTCCACAATCACTTCCCAGATCGTCAGTCTCCCCATGCACAAACACTTAGTTCGTCACCAGGGTCATGAGCATTGCACCCACCCTCATCTTCATGAGTTTTCTTTACTGAACTTTCCTTGAGACTTCCTTGAGACTTCACAGAGTGGCAAAAGGTTCCAAGAAGGTGAGGCCTTTGCTACCAAAGAGGATATGTGCACGATCACCGGCATGCAAAAATCCCCACGAGCAAGGTCTCCAAGACCACGATTACCACACACATTGTCAGCATGCTTGGATACAGTAAGCTTGCCATGCGCATAATCGCCTCAAACTTGCAAGCGAGCATGAACACTAACCCACTGTAGGAACAGGGAGGGGTCAGGATCTCCATAGAGGAAACGATCTGATTCTCGATTGCTTTCATCAGCACGTGCACCAGTGCTAGCTCTTGTGCATTTGACTGTGATGGCGAAAACAGACAAGTGTTCTCGCTTGTCATATTGCGAACACAGGGCACAAAACCTAAGGAACCTCATTTTCCAAAGTCAAAGACTTCTCATTCTCTGCCTCATAAGTGGAAATATCGCCAATCGGACTGCTCTTCTCCCTTGTATAATACCTCCGAGACACATTACCACCCCAGAAAAAGAGCTTGCCCGATTGAAAATCTTCTTCTATAGGAGATCAAGATTCCAATGCAGCCACGTTGCTTGTCTCCTTCAGGCGCCGAAAGTTTAAGCCAACCCCCAGCACTAAGGCACGCCCTTCGACCCGAAATAGTTCTCGTTTGAGAGTCGCCTCCAGGACGAAATCATTTTTGGAAGATGCCTCCAAACATGGTGATAGCACTTCCAGGCAAGATTCTCCCTCAAGTAGGCAGGAGGAGAAGACACAAGCAACATCTAGGACAAACTCTAGATGGTCCTTGGGGTAAAGAGAGTCTTCTGCAAGGAGAGGGAGTTCTAGTTGGAACCTTTCCAAGGGGATGCACTTGCTTATTGTCCCGCTCCCCACAGAGATCAAGACACCTAGTGTCTCCTTGATCTCTGGGTGGGCAAGAGACAGAAGAGCAGTATAGACCAGGTTCAGTCCTTGGTCTGGAGAGGTCTCATTCCAGAGGGAGAAAGGGATCTTCTACCACCTTGTGGACCCTATGGGAGAGGAATCTCGGGCAAAGGAAGGTTCCCCTTCTGATGCGGATCCTTTCACAGCTGAGATGGAAAACCCAGAGTCATAATAAACCTTCCCTAGAGTTCTCTCACCCATCAGGGAGTTGGGCGAACTTAGAAAGGCAGCCTTGGAGTCGATCCTGGGCGTCTTGACAGAGATTGTTCATTGTTTTGGTACCCATCAAGCCTCCAGGCCTGCTCTTCAATTACCGTGGTTCGTTTTTGTGTAGGATGCTCTCATTTGAATAAATTTGAAGGTCACCGGACCTAAGAGTTAACTTCGGTTGAATAAATCCACCAAGATCCTGCCTCCAGCCCCTATCAACAAAAAAGGTTTTGCCTCCCAGAGAAAGTCATCCCAACATCTGATAGATCCTGTGACAACAGGCACGGATGCAGACAGGCTGAATTCACTGCCATGGAATCTGTAATAAAGAAGACTTCTTGCTTTTGGTGAACCTGAGGGACTCATATTTTCAGTTACCTGTTCATCAGTCTACAAAAGTACTTCCGGTTCACCCTCGAGGGAGTATGTAGTGTACCTTTTTGAAGCCCTTTGCTTGAGACTGTCTACCACTCATCAAGTGTTCACACAAGTGTTATATAGTCTCAGCTTTGGCAGCACTTGAATGTGGTGCATCTATTGAGATATCTCGATAACTGGCTGATTTTGATTTCTTCCAAGAAGCAGTAGTTTCAGGATTGGAACTAGCTATTCTCTTTTTGCTGTGATTGGAAATTGAGGCATAAGTTCAGATGAATTTGCTCCAATTAAGATGGATAAGGCTTTTTGTTTGAAATGTTATAGGTTCTCGCATGAATAAAAATTAAAATATTCAAGAATTAGGATTTATTTTTCGTAAACTACTCCTCTGGGGATTAGTTATCTGATTTATAAGAAAAGCAAAATAAGAGATTGTATGAAGAGAAATGTCATTCTGTCTGGAATAATAATAAAAAAAGGCGACTACAAATAAATACAATTTGGGAGCTAATTCTGTGAACAGTGAGCCTTTTATGGGATGCAAAATTAATTGCATTGCAAAACTCAGAATACTGTTATCAGTTGCTGTTGGTAGGCATTGAAAATTTTTACATTCTGAACAAGTCATAATGGTAGAATTAGTTTTAAATTTTTACAGTTTTGATTGTATCATAGTCTTAATTAAACATTTATTCTTTTCCAGGATTTAAAGAAGCCTGAGCCACTGCATCCAGAAATGAGCAAGAGTACGGATGTTAACACAACAGGAGCATCTGCTATGGTAATATATAGGTTTTACTTTTTGTGTCCAATAAGTTTCTTATCTTTGTAAGGTTTTATCATTGAGTTTAAATTTGTTATAATTGCAAATTATAGACATTCTTTCATTCTTTCTGTAAGAATAATTTTGCTTAAATATAGATTATAAGAAGGTCTTATAATAAATTTTCTTGATTGTTTCTATATATCTTACCTAATTTTCATATAGCTATATGCTTCAAGTTGTGCTTGTGGATGGCAGGGCAGAATAGAAATGAAAGTAGCCTGTTGAATAGACCATCTGAGGTTTACCTTCTAACTGGTAGGACATGTTATGAAAATTCCTTACTTCTGCCACTGTTAAATGCATGGGCATTCTGTATTGCTGTGGTGTGAATTAATTTGCTTATTTGGCAGCCTTTGTTGGATCTTTGTATTTCATTGTGTTGCTTAATTGATATTTGTTCCTACAAGTAATACAAAGCATTGACCTTTAATAGAAGTGTGACAATCACTGAAGTTGAACGGCTTTTAAGCTATAACAATGGTAAACATTGCTGCTCGCCTGGTGGTGGGTAAGTCCCGCCCACAGACAGGCAGCTCAACCTTCACTTTGACTTTGACTGCTGGTGAGTACACATGTACACAGATGCATTCCTTGACTTGGCTATTAGAATAATAAATTTCTCCTCTTCCCGAGTTTTTTTGTATTATTGTGATGTCCACCCCTAAACCAGACATGTGATTGTGCATCAGCAAAGAAGGCTGCAGGTATGGCCAGTATATGAATGAACCAGAGGTGGACCTTCATGTTCGTTGTGCTTTTTGCAAGAGGCATCACTGTTTGCAGTCATCGCCCGTGTGGTGGTATGATTATCATAGGCATATTCAGGATCGATTGAACTCTGTTGAGGACTCAACTTTGAAGGCAAAATGGCAGAAAAGCATAGGGCTCAAAGCTGTCCCACGGGAGTTGGTATGCGTCTTCAAACACCGCTACTGAATCTGGTACTAAGGAGCAGTAAATTGGCAACTTGTTGTTCAGGGCTCTTGCAAACAGATCTAGAGACAGGAACCCCATAAAGTCAGGATCTACGTTGCTATTCTGCCCCAATGATCTGTGTCTTCTTGCTCAGCTTGTCTGCTATCACGTTATTCTTCCCTGGGATGAAACAGGTCGAGTGAGCTATCCAGTTGGCTTCTGGCCACTCTAGGGTCATTACTGCTAGCTGACAGAGTTAGAGAGACATTGTTCCTCCTTGCTTGCGGATGTAGGACACTGCGGAGATGTTGTAGCTTATCAACCGAGTGTTTTTTGAGAAGGCAAAATTTCTGAAGAGCCAGCCAAGCTGCCTTCATTTTGAAATCTTTGATGTGTGCTTGGCGGCTCTTGATCCAACCAGGACCTTGACATAATGTGATGATCTAGGTGAGCTCCCCAACCTTCCTTGGTCATGTCTGTATATAAATGAAACTCTGGAGGAGGAATCAAGAGTTGACACCCCTTTCAAGGTTTGTTTCTTCTAAACACCAAGTGAGATCTACCTTGGCACTTTCTCTGATGTGTACAAAGGTTAGAGGATCGTCCTGATGCTGAGACCACAATGGCTTTAGCTGCCATTGAAGAAATTGTTAGTGAAGTCTGCCTCCGGGGACCAATTGTTCCAACCGAAGAGTTTTTGCCATTGTTGGGCTGGTAGATGAGTCTGACGCAGGAAGTGGAGAGATTCTGTTTTGAGAGGGAAAGACTTTTCCCCAAATGGTATCTATATATATCACCAAGTAAATCGGTCAGGATGAGAACAAACTTCTCTCGATTTATCATGAACTTTGTCCCGAAGGACTAGAAGGCTTTAATTTGATTCTGCTAGAATCAACCAGTTGTCCCGGTAACGAAGCAATCTGATCCAGTTGGCATTTGCCTAGGCCGATACCAGTTTGAGAACTTGTGAAAACCTGTGGAACCGTAGACAAACCGAAGCAGAGGACCTTGAATTGAAATACTTTCTCGTCGACCACTACTCAAGGTATTTCCTGGAACACATGAACTGGTATCTGTAAGTATGCGTCCATGAGGTTCAGTGTTATCAGGAAGACTCCTGGTCTTATCGCTTGAATGACCATCTTGAACGTGGTCTACTTAATGAACATTTGTTCCAACAAGGAGTACTTACCTTGAACTACTTTCTTAGTAGTATCTGGGATCTCCTCCCATCCGACTAGAATTTTGTGTAGTTTACCCTATTCCCGTTTTCTATGCGGGGTAATCTCTGGCGGAGTGATACGCACCCAGAGATGACCCGGGGTCAGAGAGCATGCTTTCTCAGGTCTCGCTCCTCAGTAAGTTTCTGGTCGCGTCGGCGTTAACACACCGACTCGCTCTCTCTAACCCAGTGCGACCCTTTGTGTCCCATGCGGTTCCCACGTGGTCCCTTGTGTTCTTCCCTTCCTTTCCCTCTGTGTTCCTGTGTCTCATGGTATATTACTTGTTCGTTATGGAGCAGCCCCGTCGTTGCCCTGGGCCTATGGCCGGCAAATCGTGTGGCGCTTTTCTCTCAAAACCAGAAGTTGACCCGCACTCCTTGTGTTCGTCGTGTAGGGGCAGTGTGTGTTCCCCTACAGCCACGTGTCCGGAGTGCGAGTCCTGGAATGAAGTGCAGTGGGTGCGTTATGGCACGAAAAAGAAGAAGGCCTCTCGACGGTCCCCGAGGAAGTCCAACGTCTCTTCGCCTCTCGCTTTGTCCGGCGTCCCGTTGGATAGAGCTTCTCTACCTTCTCCCCCTACCCAGAGTAGGGGTCGAGGTAAGTCTGTTGCGGGGAAGCGGCCGGTGGCCCTTCCCCAGGAGTCTAAATTACCAGACTGTGGTATTGTGTCTTCTGTCCAGGCAAGTGGGGGGCCTGAGGGAGGGACGGGTGTGTTTTTGGGGGTCGGGGCCCCGGACAAAGGGGGCCCCATATCTTCGGAAGATCCTATGTGGGGAAAGACGGCAGCAGCTTCTTCTCCAGCCTCTTGGGCGGGCTTTTCAGGTGCGTCAGCAGCCGAGGGCGACGCCGAGAAGGAGGACTCGCCGCCATTAGACACCGTTGTGTGGGCGCCTCCCAAGACGCTCTTCAGATTACCCCACAGAATGGAAGAGGAGTCTGAGGCCTGGTTCCCCAACGAGGAGCCTCCCCGCTCCCCTCCAACACCGTCAGCGTCGTTCCCAGCAGTTTTTATGGAACCGACAACGACACGTCGTCTTTCGGACCCTCCAACGAGACCCTACAGATCCTCGGCTTCCTCGTTTGAGGCCTACTCTTACTCGTCAGATGAAGGAGCCCCGAGAGACCATAGTAGGCGACGGGATAGGTCTCGCAGGAGACGATCACGTTCGCGCTCGTCTTCAAGACCCCGCCACGTGGATAGACGTTCAAGGTCCCCCAGGAGGAAGTTCAGGAGAAGTTTTTCGCCGGAGGAAGAATGGGTGCGGGTTTCCATACCACGTAGCCAACTCCTGGGGGTGGCAACCGTCGCGGGCACCTCGGGATGGCTCCCTAGACCCCGATCACCAGTAGGATTCATCAACGGGAGCAGATTTGACCGACGGAGGAGCTCGTCGCATCAGACGTCGAGGGACAGGCATAGGTCCGCGAAGGTTCCGACTCCACCCGCCCCTTCGGTCTAGCAGCCGCGTCCCTCCTTCAAGATCTCCAAGGAGACGTCCAGAACGAGAGAGGTTCGTTTCCTCGACGGGCAAGCCCGCGGACCCCTGGTCCTCCAGAAGAAGGGAGAAATCAAGGACGGAGACCTTCGTCCCAGCGGCGATGCCCGTCCTACGGCCTGTAGCGAGGGAATTGGACCACTCCAAGAGGATGCCACCTCCTGGCACGGCTCCCCCTGTCGGAGGTCCGCCGTCACGAGAACTAGGACCCCCCGCGGACTAGAGAGAGGATGGGGAAGAAGGCTCTCCAGCGGAGGTTTCCGCTTACCGAAGAGTCATAGGCCTCATCCGACGAAACCATAGGCTGGATGAACCGGAGCCATCCTTCTGACGACTTCTGGCGTTCGAACCTCAACAGGATGGTGGATGCCCCCGTTCAACATAAGCCCTCACTAGCGCTTCCGGTGGCTAGAGACGTGAAGCTGGGGTTGGCACATGTCAGCAAGGTAGTGGCTAACCATGCGGAGACCCCCAAGAGCCAGAGCGCCTCTAGGCTTCTCCAGGGACTAAAGACTGAGTCGCGGTTCTACCTCCCGAAAGGGCACCGCTCGGGACCCTGCGCAGTAGAACCAGCAGTTGCCATCTTGGGACAAGGCGCAGCAGAAGAGAGGGCGACCACAGCCCCGGTTTGTTTCTCGCTAGCGGAGACCGCCATGATGGAGGAGCTGTCCAGGGACCTGGTGCATGTGTCATCCTGGCTGGATTGGTGGTAGCGTTCCAATCCTCGTACGACCTAGCGGTTCCAGAAAATCAGGCCCTGCTGAAAGAGCTGATTACCTCGGGAGGTAAGGCCCTGAAGTTCCTGTCCTATCAGTCAATTACGCAAACCGCTAACTGGATCCTGAGAAAAAGGGACACTGTACTCAACAAACTGGTAAGGTGGCTCCCTGACAGAGAGGCCAGGTCCTTCAGGAGTCTTCCACTGTGGGGCGAGACTGTCTTCCCCCTCAAGGAAGTAGAAGAAGTGATGGAGAGGGTGAGGAAGTTAAAGGATGTGGGGGAACCGAGACCTCCTCCAACAAGAAGACCCAACCATAGGAGACCTCCTTCGGACGTCCCTCTTCCACCTCGCGCCTCACCTAACCAGCCCAGGAGAGACGCTCCTACTACGTCCTGGCAGCAGTCTTCTCAGCCCTCCTGTAGGGGATCTGCAACCACGCAGTCAACATTTAGGCCCTCCTACTCGGCCTCCAAAAGAGGGCGTTCGGGCCGTGCCTCCCGAAGGAGATAGGGAGGGAGGCCCCCTACTCCTGCCGAAGCCTCAGGGGGGGGGATGCCTCAAAAATTCTTGGCAAGCATGGCGGGACCACGGATCTGATCCGTGGACCGTGACGGTCCTGAAGGAAGGATACAGGTTGCCCTTCTGGGCGGAACCCCCACCTCTGATACCAGATCTAGAGGCGGAATGGTTGGCACCGAAAGACCCCCTGAGAAGGACAGCCCTGCAAGAAGTCTCTGCTATGCTAGCAGAAGGGGCAATGGAGCCTTCAAGAACCCAGGGCCAGGGTTCTACAGCTGACTCTTCCTGGTGGAGAAAGCGACAGGGGGATGGAGACCAGTCATAGACCTCTCAGCCCTCAACAAGTTCGTGTGCAAAACCGACTTCAAGATGGACACTCCGAAGTCGGTCCTAGCGGCCTTGAGGGAAGGAGACTTCATGATGTCGATAGACCTCAAGGACCCATACTTCTAGATCCCTGTCCACCCCTCCAGCAGGAAGTATCTAAGAGTGAAATGGGGTACACAAACGTCGCAGTTCAAGACCCTCTGCTTCGGTCTATCCACAGCCCCCCAAGTCTTCACGAGGATCTTCGCGACAGTCTCAGCCTGGGCACACGAACAGGGCATCCACCTGATTCGGTACGTGGACGACTGGTTGTTGCTTTCAGACTCAAGGGAAGTACTGAGGGGGCAAGGCGCAAAACTCCTACAGTTCAGCAACGTCCTGGGTATCACCAACAACCTGGAAAAATCCCAATTGATACCGTCCACCGGGATGACCTACCTCGGGATGGTCCTGGACTCCCGGTTGGTGAAAGCATTCCCTTCCGCGGAGAGACTAGACAACCTGAACCAGATCCTACAGCCCTTCCTGTCGGGTCAGCCCAGTTGAGCCAAGGACTGGCAGAGACTAATAGGTCACCTCGTGTCATTAGAGAAGCTAGTTCCACAGGGGAGACTTAAACTCAGGGGAGTACAGTGGAACCTGAAGGAGGCCTGGAACCAGAGAGACTCCCCGCACAAGGTGGTCTCAATGTCCCCGGAAACGAAAGAGGTCCTCGAGTGGTGGATCGACACTTCGAACACCCTCAAGGGGATGCCCTTCGCGGCCGACCCTCCAGAGATGCTCCTCTTCACAGACGCCTCCAAGGAGGGTTGGAGTGCTCACCTCCTCGACAGTACAGCGAGAGGAAGGTGGGGACCCGAGGAGAAAAACCTGCACATCAATGTACTGGAAATGATGGCCGTGCAGAGGGCGTGTCTGGAGTTCGTTCAGAAGCTCCGGGGGAACACCGTGGCGTTGATGTGCGACAACGCCATCGTAGTAGCATACATAAAGAAGCAAGGAGGTCTAAAATCAAAGGAGTTGTGCGGCCTCACGTTGGAATTTCTGGAATGGGCCGAAAGGGAACAGATCAAGATCTCGGCCAGGTTCATTCCAGGGAAAAGGAACGTCCTAGCCGACGGCCTCAGCAGAGTGGGTCAGGTGGTGGGGTCCGAGTGGTCCCTCCACCCAGAAGTGGCCAAGACTCTGATCCAGAAGTGGGGTTCGCCGGTAATAGACCTCTTCGCCATGAGACTAAACGCACAGCTCCCCGTGTTTTGTTCTCCTGTGCCAGACCCGGGAGCAGCGTTCGAGGATGCCTTCCAGCATCCCTGGGACAACCTCAACGTGTACGCCTTCCCTCCCATTGGAATGCTCAGACAGGTTCTCAACAGGGTGAGGAGAGCGAGCAACCTGTGGATGACTTTGGTAGTGCCCTGGTGGCCGGAGAGAGAGTGGTTCGCAGACCTAAAGGAACTGGCGCGCCTTCCACCTTGGCCCCTTCCGGACAGGTCAGACCTGCTCCGGCAACCACACTTTCAAAGGTTCCACGAGAATCCTCGGTCCCTCTGCCTTCACGCGTGGAGGTTATCGAGCGTCTCCTGAGGAAAGAAGGCTATTCGGTGAAGACGGCAACGAGGATGTCGGGTTACCTGAGACGATCTTCGGCCGCTGTGTACCAGGCAAAATGGACTACCTTCACGAGGTGGTGCGCCGCTAAGAATATCAAGCCGTTGAGAGCCTCGGTCCCGGAGATAGCCGACTTCTTAGTCTATCTTAGGGACGAGGCAAGCATGTCCATCCCAGCCATTAAAGTTGTTAGAGCAGCCCTAGGTCAAGTCTTTCTCCTGAAAGGCATCGACCTAGGTTCCTCCAGACAAATCTCGATGCTCATCAAGAGCTTTGAGCAATCAGGCCCTCCGCAAGAGGTTAAAGTGCCCCAGTAGGACGTGGCTAGGGTCCTGAAGATGCTGTCAGAGCCTCCCTTCGAACCCCTAAAGGACATCCTAGACAAAGAGCTCACCCTCAAGACAGTTTTCCTGTTGGCACTAGCGTCGGCAAAACGGGTAGGGGAACTTCATGGACTTTCATAAGAGGTGTCACATTCGAAGGGCTGGCGTGAAGCTACCTTCAAGTTTGTTCCATCGTTCATGGCCAAGACCCAGAACCCAGCAGTCTGGGACCCCAAGTTTGAAGGATTCTCGGTGCCGGCAATCCCACGTTCAGGCAACCCCAAGGACTTGCGGCTGTGCCCTGTCAGAGCAGTACGGAAGTACTTGGAGAGGACGGCCATGCAGAGGCCCGAAGTCAAGAATCTGTTCGTTTCTTCAGGTTTGGTGAAGAAACCGGTATCCAAGAACACGATCTCCTGGTTACGGCAAGTGATCAGGAGAGCCTACAGTAGTGTAGGAATCCCTATTCCAGGTAAACTCAGGCCCCACGACATCAGAGGACTGAGTACCTCTCTGGCCTTTGAGAAGAACATGGCAGTCGGCCAAATCCTGAGGGCTGGTACTTGGACCAACCAGTCGACCTTCACAGCTCACTACTTGAAGGAATACTCGAGGAGGTCCTTGGACGGGTTCTCCCTCTGTCCCATCATTTCAGCGCTTCAGAAGATTTAAAGGTATAGCCCCAGGGAACCCATGGGCAGTAAGTCCAAGAGACACAGGTTCCTTTTTCTTACACTCTCCCCCCCCCCCCCCCCCGGTTACCTTTTACCTTCCCTAAAAGGGACTCAGAAGTCCTTTAACTACCATAAAATTCACCGTCACTGAAGAAATACGCCTCCGAGGCGTCTTTTACAGAGGTAACCCACTTAGACACTAAGTTAGTTTTTTGGGTAGTTTTCCCTATTTCAAGTGTTCTCCTTTGATGGGTCAGCGGAACCTAGCCCCCTATCTAGGTTTCCCCTTTTTTGCTTCCATCTTCCCAGTCTCTGAGCCCTGCAGTACACTTCCACCTCCTAAGGTATAAGTCTCCTAAGAAAGTAGTTCGAGGTAAGTACTCCGTGTTGGAACAAATCACAAATTTTAAGTAATTTGTATTTTTCCTAACAGTACTTACCTCGAACTACTTTCGGGTTATGGCCCACCCATCCTTCCCCGAGTGACTTACAGGACTTAATAGAGTGAGGACAACCTCTTTCCACCTAAACTTACTGAGGAGCAAGACCTGAGAAAGCATGCTCTCTGACCCCGGGTCATCTCTGGGCGCGTATCACTCCGCCAAAGATTACCCCGCATAGAGAATGGGAATAGGGTAAACTACACAAAATTCTGGTCTGATGGGAGGAGATCCCAGATACTCCCAAGAAAGTAGTTCGAGGTAAGTACTTTTAGGAAAAATACAAATTACTTAAAATTTGTGATGTTCAGGGCTAAGAGATCGATGACTGGTGTCCAGCCTCCAGATGCCTTTCTCACAAGTAAGAGTCGACTGCAAAATCCGGGTGACCCATCATCGACCTCCTGCAGTGCATCTTTGTCTAACATACATCTTGAGCTCATGTTGTCGGGCAAGGTCTTCTGCTGACCCCTGGCGATGAACTGTCCATTCCACCCTGTGGAACCACCATGCTTTCCTCTACCTTTTCCCCTTCCTCAGCTGCAACTTTGGCTCTGCCAGGAGGGGGAGAGAATGTGATGACTTTTTAAGAATATACTGCTGTGGTTACAGTCCTTCTTTCTGTAACTTCTTAGATTGAGCCAGCTGTCCTGATGTTATTAGTTGTCTTGAGGCTGGAGGCTGTGGTGCTCAAAAGGATACAATTCTGCATCAAGGAATCTCAGGTTTCCTTCCTGCAGTTCTCTGTCGTCGTTGCTACCTCTTATGGAAACTGATGGAGTCTTCAGTGAGGAGTTTCAGAGATCCAGTCTGTTAGTGATTGATGCGTTTGTGCATCCTGGAGGTCACAGCTTCACGGTGCTTCAGAACCCAGTTGTCTAGTGGTTGGCAGCCTGGTGTATTAGGTACTCTTCCGTCCTTGAGCCTGTTAACACGATACCCTTCAGCCCTTGCTTCTCTTTAGGGTCAGGTAAGTCTTCGGTGTCCACCAGATAACTGACTGGGCCAGACTGGTTGTCAATCCAGGAAGCAGCCTAGAGGGTGTTCATTGCTGTGTCCTCCATGGATGACACCTCCGCTTGGGGGAAAGAGACTGGGCTCAAAGACAGCCTTTCTGAACAGCCTGAAGTGAGGACAACAACCTTTGGATTGGGGGGGAGCGTTGATGGAAGTGCTCAGAAAATGCGATAGTACTACTTCTGCTTTGGGAGTGGAATCAGTATTAAGTGCAAAGACTTGCCTGACCTTGATCTTCAATTTTTTATAAATCTTTCTTGGCTAAGGTAGACCAAGGAAGTTCCAGTTGTGGTCTCACGTTAGAAGTGCCATGGCACAGACGGTTAATGGCCATCTCCTTGCCCTTGGAAGAAGAAACCAACACTTCACTCAATCCATTCACGCTACGAATGTTCTTTTTAACACCTTGAAGAAGGTAGATTCCAACTCCTCTTCCTCTGTCGATGGAGTCTCGGGATTCAGAAGTTGTGGAAGAACCCCCTCTCAGTCTCTCCGGTGTCTGGGTTGGATGCTACTTTGTCAAACACAGGCACCGTCCAAAACAGGCTGTGAAGCGGACCAAGATGATGACGCTTCACTTCCCTGATTGGAGATCTTGACAATCTGGAGTTTTTGCCTTCTTGGGTGATATGGAAGAGTTTCTTAATTGAATCGGGTCCCTGCTTATTCTTACAAAGGGTGCCTGCTGAGAAAGGTGAAAGTGTCTCAGGTTGCCTAAGATAGAGTTCCTTAGTACTCATAGACTTTGCCACCGTAGCCGAAGTTTTGGGTCGAACAAACTGTTTTGGTGATAACTTATAGTTTTTTGTCAACAAAAACTCCTGTGGATAAAGGGCCTCTGTGCGTGCGTGTTCCTGTAACCTCCTTGTGAGGCATTGTCCGCACCTTATTTCTATTCTTTCGTCTTGAACTGAGATTGATCTTAGAAATCGTTAGTGACAAGACAAGATAAAGTGGACAGTCTTGCTTTAAATGGAACCGATGATCTGTCTCACCTTCCGAAGGAGAGGCCTTTCTGGAAAGGTCTTTATCCTTTGCCTGATTTGACGGGTCAGAAGGAAGATCAAAGGGTTTTGAGGGAATGCCAGCATTTGATGGTAAACGTTCCTTCCTTTAGAGGAGGAAGCCACTTGAGAAGTCGGAGTGGAGAATTCCGGGGGAAGAACAAGCTGGCCTGGCCTTCTTTGCCTTTGAAGACAATCCTTAAGGCAAAGAGTCCCTCTTCAGCTTCTTCCTCATGCAGAACTTCACCCACTGGGAGGATGACCACTCCCTAAATTCATCACAAGGTGAGGCCTCAGTACAAACATGATCCCTGCCAGACCGCTTATGAAGGTACCTCAGGTCTTCAGCTGTATCCCAAGGCATGTCCGCATAACAGGCATTATTATCGAAAGCACTCGCACACAAACACACTGAAAATGAAAAAGCAAAATTAGACAAATTTCTGCCCCAAATTCCAGTATGTCTGCACTCTTTGAGGGCTGAAATCAAAGTGAGTTGGATGTGGGCTGGAGGAGGCCAGTCTCCTCCCCGCTGCGGGCAGGTAAACTACCTGTTAGAATGTTTGCACCTCATCAAAAGTTTTAACTGCTGTATACCAGCTTCACTGTTATTATTCTCATATAGGAAAGGATGATGGTTTGTATTTGTGTAGGAGCAAAATGTTTTTAAAGGCATATTGGTTACAATATGTCCAACATGCCTGTAGTGCTAAATTTTTATCTGATAACTTTACTAAAATTGTTCTAATTTTGGGTTCAAAACTTTTATTATGCATCAAGATGAACCTCAATAATTCTGATTTAACTTTTCATATGTCTCAAATGAATCACTTTGAATAATATTGATAATCTTGACTGGATTTTTTGGAAAGTAATTTTCTGATTTTTACTTTTTCAGGGATGCTCTAAAGCTCGAAGCTTTTTTGATCTCAGTGATGACGATGATCTAGTTATACCTTCTGATGGTGAAGAAGATCATATTGAGAGTCTACCTTCAACGTCCAAAAGCTTTAATCTTAGCAAAAAATTTGGAGTTTCTTTGATAAAGAAGTCTTCTAAAAAGGTAAGCTTCTGTTATGAGTTAATGATAAATGAATTTAACAATGAAAAAACTTATGAAAAGCTGTAGATAAATGAATTTAACAATGAAAAAACTTATGAAAAGCTGTAGATATGTGTTTTTGATACATAGATTTAACTGAAAAAAAAATATCTAAAACAGCTAACTTCTTTTATGAGTTAATCTTTGGTAGATATACATTTCCTTCTTATTTTGACATTTATAAGATATACTGTAGCAGTTTACATAAGACAAAAGTTAGAAATCTAGTGTGATTTATTGAAGTTAGGTGAGAAATGAAGTTTTACTTTTCTTAAATGTTTCAAAGAACAGAAAAGATATTTATATGATATTCTTGATCAGCGAAAGCATGATACATTTTCTCTCGTATAATATATTTGTTCCTACACAAATACAAATTGTCCTTCTTTTAATATGAGTATATATGCAGCAAACTGTAATGGCCGTAGACATTTTTACGATGGTAAGTGAGGTAGGTTGGGTTAAACACCCGTCTGCCTGAAATTTTTGTTTGGCTCTTTCCGACCACTGGATCATTTCTTCTTGTGAAGAAATTTTTTTTCCCAGGGTGCAACTACCCACCATTAGTTAGAGGCCCCCACCCCCACCACTCGCACTAGCAACTAACTCACTTTTTATTTCAGCTCAGTGGAGTAAAGTCATAGTCTTTTCTCTCCCGCCTAACCATTTAACTGGTTGACAATTAAAAGCTACTGACCGAAAACTTACTAAAATGTCCCTTTTCTTTCAGAACTGCTATCCTTGTAGCTTACGGGTTCCCTGTGTAAGGCAAGGTAATAAGAGGCTTTTGATCTTGGCTTCTGGTCACTCCGACGTTCGCTCTGCTGTAGCGGGCAGGTGTGGGCATTTGCTGACAAGAATTCCTTGAAGTAACTTGTCAGGTAACCTCTTTGTGGTGAACCCAGAAACAAGCTTTGGCTACGTTTCATAGGCAACACTCTATGTCGACCTTCAACTTGAGCTCAGTTCGTTGATGGGATACAGAGGTTCGCCTCGAGGTGTTGGATAATTTTCCCTTTCGAGGGAGAGTTAAACTCCACCAGGTGTTGAGCAACTCTCTCTTCTGAGGAAGAGTCTGTGCACCAGCCACTGTCCAGTAACCTCCTCAGTTGCGGGAGAATTGCAAACAGTGGCGACAGAAGTTGGTCTCCTTTCCCGTTCGCCGGAGAGACTGCCTTCACCTGTGTGGTTTACCCCTTCAGAAGATTCCTCCGGCAGGAATTGGATTCATCCATGCCCTGTCCTGGCTCTTCGGAGCTTGTCAACGGATGAGTTAGGTGGCTGCTTGCAGTTCCTACTAATCGCCACCGTACCCTCAGGATATGAAACAATTCTCATTGCAACTTCCTTTTGGGATATTTGCCGCAGATGGTGACAACTGCTGGCTGCCGCCTCAACCATCAACGAGTATCGTAGGCCTTAACTCTTTGGGGTTATTGCCACATTGTGACTTTGGGCACAACAAAGCTCTTATTGCTTTGTAAGGCCAGATTCTTCGGTACCCGTGCCTCATGGTATCCACCTCTTTTGAGGGAGAAACTTCTCGTAGGCTATAACTCTTCGTGGTTATTCCTACATCATTCCTCTTGGAGCACAACAAAGCTCATGGAGCTTTGTGAAGCCAAGCACTTCGGGACCTTTGCCTTATAATTTCAACCTCTTACGAGGAGGAAACTACTTGTAGGCTATAACTCTTTGGAGTCATTAAATAAATGGTGCCTCGTGGGGCACGACCTTTGTGAAGCCATGCCCTACAGAAAATACCCCTCATGGTTTCAACCTCTGACGAGGAAAAAATCTATGGTCTTCAAGTCCAGTACAGCCTTTCAGTTCCCTTCCTAGGGGATACCATAAGGATACTCCCCCACCCCCTTATGGAGGCTAGGATGATCAGAAATACTTAGCAAGGACCTTAGTTTTGCAGAGAAGTCATGTGCAGTGGTGCGCACCCATCCACTGAGCTTTAGCGAGGACAGGAGTATCTGTAAAGAATAGGTTTGACTATTCAGTTTGTGTAGGCAAAGGGAAAGTGAACCATAACCAGAGAGAAGGATCCGATGTAGTACTGTCTGACCAGTCAAAGGGCCCCATAACTCTCTAGTGGTATTATCTCAACAGATGACTGGTGCCCTGGCCAACGTACTACCTTAACTGTAACCAATGATATTGGATGTAATATTCACATTTGAGTATTGTATTTATAATTAAAAACAGCAAATTATAATTTCATGCATTGTTTACATTCAAATCAGCTGATTAACCCTGAGTAGTCTGCCGTCAACCTTAATTTTCGGATCAAATAACTCGCTTATTATTAAGGCATGCTACGGAAGGAGATTCCATATACTGTATACTAAAAGAAACTATTATTACTTTATCCAGCAATACATTACGGTAATACTTTACAAACAAATATTGCTGTAGTGTACACTATGACATCTGAAATGGATCACATTAATTCCGATGCAATCCATTTCTGATGTAATAGTGTACAACGTAATTTACAGTAGGCTATTTTATTGTTTGCTTTACCTAATATTTAGAGTAAAATGTGATGTATTTGACTACACTGTTTGTTTTGTGATGTAGATGTACGGGTGTGAGAGAGAGAGAGAGAGAGAGAGAGAGAGAGAGAGAGAGAGAGAGAGAGAGAGAGAGAGAGAGAGAGAGAGAGAGAAAACTAATACTGTAATGAGAGCTATAAATGTATTATATGCAAATTATGATAGCTTATAACACATCGGTGCTTATGTAATACTATATTAATTATATATAGATGTCTTGAATAAGTTAAGAATTAGTGTAGAGTAAACAATACTCTTATTGATTCGTTTATACACCAGCTGATCTGATCACAGCACCCAAAATACTTTGATCGTTATAATACGCATGAAATTTAAAACAAAAGTACATAGATATTTTATTAAAGTTCTATTAACTATTTAAATAATCATAATTTTCTAGAATGCAATAACACTCCTGAAACGAAATAGGATATTTTAATGACGAGAGAGAGAGAGAGAGAGAGAGAGAGAGAGAGAGAGAGAGAGAGTGTGTGTGTGTGTGCGCGCACTATTTTTGTTTGCCTTTAATTGACTACGGTATGGGATATTAGAATGTCAATTGTAATATCAAAAGGTAGTGTATTTTCTTGTTTAAGGTTTGGGCCAGGTACTCACCATTAAGGTTCTAGATGTTAAGAGTCAACCTACATTTCTTTTCTGCAGATAGGTTTTTTTTTTTTAGAAAGAAATTTAGCGACAGTTCAATAACTTACCAGTTTGGTGTTTGATGGACGTTATCTTGAAGAATCATGACTAATTTTTTGGACTGCAAGAAGCGAGATTTTTCAATATTAAACTTAGCCGGTGATCATATAAGCTGCAACTCTGTTGCTCGACAGAAAAACCTACGGTCAAAATACGCCAGCGATCGCTATGCAGGTGGGGGTGTACATCAACAGCGCCATCTGTCGAGCAGGTACTTAGTACTACAAGTAAACAATGAACCAATTTTCTCTGTCGGGCTTCCGGCAAGACCTACTAATACGCTGTTACTAACTGGATTTGTTTTCACAACTATTTGGTGAAGTACACTATTCTAGTTTTGAGCTTTCGCTATGCAGGGGTTTTATCTTTATCTCAAAACTTGAACTCGTTTTGGATAGATTTAATTATGGTGACAAAGAGAGTATGGACTCTCTTTCACTTTTAAATGGCCGATCCTTCCCTTAGACGGAAGTGTGTTTAGCTTTTTAGTAATTTTGCTTAACACGTTATAGATCTATATATTTTATATCTCTCCGCCTTTATTAGGCCTCTTCGATTAACTTTCCATTTATTATAAACATATAAAAATAAATTTTTATGTTTTGTTTATATGCGACCTTTCCTGATAGTAGGCGGTCCTAACTTGGAACCGAAGTTAATCAACGTTGAGCCCGTTATATCGTATTTAGCCTTTAAAGAATTTAAAACTTTTTAAATTTAATGTTTTATGAAAGAATTTCTTTGATAGTCTTCGTACTGTTTTCAAAGATGAACTAACGTTTAGTTTTTTAGTCTACGCAGTTGTTGACGTTCAGGACGTTCAACATGCGCTCTATCGTTACGATAGAGAGAGAGTGTATCACAGTTTCACTTTGCAGTAAGAGTAAATCGATTCTGACGTTTCGTTCATTCTTTCTTAGCTTAAATGTTTTAAATTATAAATTAAAGGAACTTTTTATTTGGAAAACCTTTCAGTTTTTTCCTTTAGTCAAATAACATGTTTTTTTGACGATATATAATTGGGCTCTTCTCTTAGGTGCGAAATCAAGAGAGAAAGAGAGAGAGATAGAGACGGAGGGAGAGAGAGGAGAAAAACGTTCCGTTCAAGCGGGTAACGTTGTTCTCGTGTTACTCTCCTCCCTAGTCGCTGTACGGGGAAGAAGGTAAAACATTTCTAGGGTTTTATTCTTGTCCCCAGGCTATGTGCGGTGAGAGATTGTAAACGTAGTTTATTTGAACTAGTGTTTAGTCTCTTTCCCAGCCACTGAATTCTTTATCTTTATATATGTTTTCTGTTTTTTGCTAGTATTAATGAGCTGCATTATACGACTGTTTTCGCAATTACTACCTTTTAATGAAGGGTAGAATTGCGTGTTTCATGTAGAAATCAGTAAAAGTTTCAATTTCAGTGAAATAAGTGCAAAACAGAAAATCGAAGTGATAAAGTGATATGCGCAAAGTGTTACAGTGTTGCGTCCGAGGGTTCGTCTGTTCGTGCCTGTCGTTCACCTAGTCCGGGACCTCTTGCAAGCTCCCAAGCCCAGGGGAGAAGTAATGTCGAACGACTTATGGGTTCGTCAGGCCTTGATCAACGAACAGACGTTTCCCTCCGTGGTTTCGGGCGTATCTACCCAAGATCGCCCCACCCACACAAAGACGAGAGAGCCCATTTATTTCTCGTCTGCGGAAGAGGTTTCTCGTAAGAAACCATGGACCAAGGTCTCGCAGCTTATTAAGCGCAAGTCGGTCCCTTCCGCGCAAGTCCAACGGCCCAGTTGTAGCCACTGGGTCAGTTCGGACTCGCTGCAGTCTTCCGACGACTGCTCACCTCCTAAGAGAGGCAAAGCGGTACCGCATCAGGCAGTCACACCGTCTGTTGCCGCACCTGCTCCTGTAGACCCTAAGTGGTCTTTGCTGCAGACCATGCAGTCTCAGTTAACGTCATTGATGCGGGACTTTCGTGCGGAGAAGGTTGACACTGCACCAACCTCTAGCCTACAACCAACACGGTTGTGCGTTCTGTGGACGCTGAGGCGACCTTCTGCCGCACTCCAGCTGAGAGAGTCCCGCCACTCATGCGTTCCAGTGTACCCTGCCAGCCGCATGTTGACGTTTCAGTAACGCACGGAACCTTCCGTTGACGTTCGCGAGGTACAACAGTCTAAGTTGTTTTGTTTTGACGCGGTGCGTCAACCTCCGCATTCTAGAGTTGTTTTGACTGCTCAGTATAGACAGTCAAAGCAGTCTCGAGTGAATACTGTATGTCCTCACGCACCTGTTGTGGTTGACAGTTCAGTTGTTGACAGTTCACACTGTCAAGCAGTTACATGACGTTGCCTTCTGGTCTGCTACTAATGCACCAGTGCTGTATGTCCTCACGCACCTGTTGTGGTTGACAGTTCAGTTGTTGACAGTTCACAGATTGTCAAGCAGTTACATGACGTTGCCTTCTGGTCTGCTACTAATGCACCAGTGAGAGACTCACTGAGATAACCTAGCTTTTATCGGACAAGGTTCATGTAGATGAGAAAGTGCTGTTCTCCCTCCTACTGATATTCCCTTGAGGACTCTGTCATTTGGAGAGGAGCCTTAAGCTGCTTAGCCTCCTATGGACTTTAATTAAATCATGATGATTTTTTAAGGATCTTCGTCCGGATCTTGTAACTGCTGCTCATCGTTCGCCTAAACGTCAGAACTTACACTAGGCCTAGCTACTTCGAAGCCGTTGTTTTTAAGCTAGTGCTCTCTCGCTCTCCTAGAGAGCGTTACGTTGGCTAGGCGACTGGTTTTTGCACCAGGAGGAGTTTTAGGGATACAGCCTTTGATTTCCCTTCTTTTAAACTGGCTTATAGAGCGAGAGTCTGATAGGACACGAGAGAAGTTCTCGGCTTGGGAGTTCATGCCTCTGCCCAGATAGACTTCTCAATTCTGGTAGACTCGCCCTGGCGCCTAGCCAGGAGACGCTCCAAGTTGTTTACAGGTCAACTTCTCAACTTTTGTCGAGCCTTTGAAGTTTTGCTGTACTATTATGTCACACATAACAAGGCTTTCAGGGATGGTAAATGGTTCCGCCTCAGTCGCTAACCCCGTCTGTTGCCACACCTGCTCCCGTAGACCCTAAATGGGCTTTGCTGCAAGACACGCAGTCCAAGCTTGCGTCCTTGATAGAGGACTTAAATGCGGAGAAGAACCTTCTGGCCAACAACCTTCCAACCGGTTGGTTGTGCGCCCTGTTGACGCTGAGGTAACCTACTCGCGTCTGCCAGTTGAGGTGGTTCCTCCTTCTGGCCAACAACCTTCCAACCGGTCAGTTGTGCGCCCTGTTGACGCTGAGGTAACCTACTCGCGTCTGCCAGTTGAGGTGGTTCCTCCACCGATGCGACCCAGTGTGGGTTGCCAGTCGCACGTTGACGTTAAGCGACGCTCGGAGGTGGTTGTTGACGTTCAGGACGTTCAACAACCAGCAGAGGTGACTTGTTGTGACGCAGTGCGTCAACCTCAGCAACCCGGTAGGGTGTTGACTGCACAACCCAGACAGTCTAGACAGTTTCGGGTTGACGCTGTACTTCCTCGCGCACCCATGGTTGTTGACAGTTCACAGACTGTGCAGCAGTGCCATGATATTGCGTCCGGCTCCGTCACGCATCCACCAGTGCGACCGGATTCAGCGAGTCAGACGTTGCCCACTCCGTTGCCGTTTCCCCATCAGTTTCGGATGAGGAACCCTCTGATGAGGACGTTGCTGAACAAGACGATCAGCCCCCAGCCCTGCTATCCATCCAGAAGATGCTGAAGAAGGAACGCTGCCCTGTCAGGCTGTGGATGAGTCTGGTAGGGACACTGTCATCCGGGGATCATTTGTGTCACTAGGAAGACTACACCTCCGTCCTCTTCTATACCATCTAGCTTTTCACTGGAAAAAGGACAAGACGCTAGAAGCGGTCTCGATCCCGGTTTCCGGAAAGATAAAGTCTTGTCTGACTTGGTGAAAGGACTAAATCAACCTTAGAGAGGGTCTTCCCCTGACTGTTCAGACTCCCAACCACGTTCTCTTCTCGGACGCATCGGACGTAGGCTGGGGTGCGACATTAGACGGTAGGGAATGCTCGGGATTATGGAACTCGAGTCAAAGGACAATGCATTTCAACTGCAAGGAGCTACTGGCAGTACGTCTGACCTGGAAAAGCTTCAGGTCTCTCCTTCAAGGCAAAGTGGTGGAGGTGAACTCGGACAACACCACGGCTTTGGCGTACATCTCCAAGCAAGGAGGGACCTACTCTCTGACATTGTACGAGATCGCAAGGGACCTCCTCTCCTGGTCAAAAGGTCTAGACATATCACTAGTAACGAGGTTCATCCAAGGCAACTTGAATGTCATGGCAGATTGTCTCATTCGGAAGGGACTAATAATTCCAACAGAATGGACCCTCCACAAGGATGTATGCAATAGACTTTGGGCCACCTGGGGCCAGCCAACCATAGATCTCTTCGCAACCTCGATGACCAAGAGGCTCCCAATATTTTGCTCACCAATCCCGGACCCAGCAGCAGTTCATATAGATGCCTTTCTACTAGATTGGTCACATCTAGATCTATATGCATTCCCTCCGTTCAAGATTGTCAACAAGGTACTGCAGAAGTTCGCCTCTCACGAAGGGACAAGGTTGACGCTAGTTGCTTCCCTCTGGCCCGCGAGAGAATGGCTCACCGAGGTACTTCGATGGCTAGTAGACGTTCCCAGAACACTTCCCCTAAGGGTGGACCTTCTACGTCAGCCACGCGTAAAGAAGGTACACCAAGGCCTCCACGCTCTTCGTCTGACTGCCTTCAGACTATCGAAAGACTCTCGAGAGCTAGAGGCTTTTCGAAGGAGGCAGCCAGACCGATTGCTAGAGCAAGGAGAACATCCACCCTTAGAGTCTACCAATCGAAGTGGGAAATCTTCCGAAACTGGTGCAAGTCAGTATCCGTATCCTCGACCAGTACCTCTGTAACTCAAATAGCTGACTTTCTCTTATATCTGAGGAAAGAACGATCTCTTTCAGCTCCCACTATCAAGGGTTACAGAAGCATGTTGGCATCAGTCTTCCGTCACAGAGGCTTAGATCTTTCCAACAATAAAGATCTACAGGACCTCCTTAAGTCTTTTGAGACCACGAAGGAGCGTCGTTTGGTTACACCTGGTTGGAATTTAGACGTGGTACTAAGATTCCTTATGTCAGACAGGTTCGAACCGCTACAATCAGCCTCCCTGAAAGATCTCACCTTAAAGACTTTTCCTGATATGCTTAGCCACAGCTAAAAGAGTCAGTGAGATTCATGCCTTCAGCAAGAACACCGGATTCTCATCCGAAACGGCTACATGTTCTACAACTTGGTTTTCTAGCCAAACACGAGCTGCCTTCTCGGCCTTGACCAATATCGTTCGATATTCCAAACTTATCGTATGGTTGGAAATGAACTAGAAAGAGTCTTATGTCCTGTAAGAGCTCTTAAGTTCTATTTAAAAACCTTTACGAGGCCCGTCTGAAGCTTTATGGTGTTCAGTTAAGAATCCATCTTTGCCTATGTCAAAGAATGCTTTATCCTATTTTATCAGACTGTTAATACGAGAAGCTCATTCCCATCTGAATGAGGAAGACCAATCTTTGCTGAAGGTAAGGACACACGAAGTTAGAGCTGTCGCAACTTCCGTGGCCTTTAAACAAAATAGATCTCTGCAAAGTATAATCGACGAAACCTATTGGAAAAGCAAATCAGTGTTCGCGTCTTTTTATCTTAAGAATGTCCAGTCTCTTTACGAGAACTGCTACACTCTGGGACCATTCGTAGCAACGAGTGCAGTAGTGGGTGAGGGCTCAACCACTACAATTCCCTAATTCCATAACCTTTTTAATCTTTCTCTTGAAATGTTTTATTATTGTTTTTTGGGTTGTCCGGAAGGCTAAGAAGCCTTTCGCATCCTAGTTGATTTGGCGGGTGGTCAAAGTCATTTCTTGAGAAGCGCCTAGATTAGAGGTTTTGATGAGGTCCTGTTGTATGGGTTGCAACCCTTGATACTTCAGATCCTAGGGGTCGCTCAGCATCCTAAGAGGATCGCGAGGCTCCGTAAGGAAGACGTACTTAAAAAGGCAGAGTAATTGTTCAAGTCGACTTCCTTACCAGGTACTTATTTATTTTATGTTTGTTATTTTGAATAACTGCTAAAATGAAATACAAAATACTTAGCTCATAATAATGTAAACATGTAATGCTGGTCTCTACCCACCCCCCTGGGTGTGAATCAGCTTATATGATCACCGGCTAAGTTTAATATTGAAAAATGTTATTTTTATTAATAAAATAAATTTTTGAATATACTTACCCGGTGATCATATATTAAAGGACCCTCCCTTCCTCCCCAATAGAGACCCAGTGGACCGAGGAGAAAATTGGTTCTTTGTTTACTTGGAGTACTAAGTACCTGCTCGACAGATGGCGCTGTTGATGTACACCCCCACCTGCATAGCGATCGCTGGCGTATTTTGACCGTAGGTTTTTCTGTCGAGCAACAGAGTTGCAGCTTATATGATCACCGGGTAAGTATATTAAAAAATTTATTTTATTAATAAAAATAACATTTTTTTATATTTCTAATATTGTTAAACAAACGATCAGGAGTCCTATATAGCAAACAGTTTTTTAGATAATTCCTATTAAATTCTAGGCTTATAACATCCCACCTACAGAGTGTTGGAGTCAGCAACATGAACATCAGGAGGAGATTCGTGGAAATAATCAGAATTTTTATCATGAAATTTTTATTTCTACACTCGCCTGATGTTGGTGTACATGCCCACCCATCTCCCCACTGATTTGTGTTGTCAAGGCTCAGGGAATGTTTTCAACTCCAAAAATGAAGAATTGGAAATTCTTAGCATGCTACTTCCATTAACTGCTAGATTGTTCTATTATTTTACTCAGGACTTATATCTTTTGAATCCGAAGGAGAGGGGAAAATTTTTGAGGTAAATGTCAAGCCTTTGGAAAGGAAGCAATATGAATATCCGGATAACTTATAGAAATATGAAATTTTATTATTATTATTTTTGTTTTTGATGTGGTCATGATCCTACTATTATTGTATTTGTAGTAAAATTATATTTTTGTAGTAATTGGTATTTTACATTCTAATATTTTCAGTCAATTTCATATGAAAATTGGTGAAACTGTTTGAATAAGGAATAAGACGAAATTTGATTTCATGTTTTTCTCACCTGATTTCTATGAAAATTTTTTATTCCATATAGATATTATACAGTATATACTATAAAAATTTTAATAGCAAGGAAAGAAGTCTTATAATTCATCCATATACACATATAAACAATGAAGTACAGTACAGTATAATAGTATACAAATTGACATGTTTTTACTAGATTGCAACAATTTCAGGGATAGAGGGCAGGGATCTATGCATAATTAAGAGGGACCCAATGCAAAAAAATTTTAGGAACCCTGTCAGTGTGAAAATCATGGATGGCCTTCCAGAGGGATAGGTCTCCATGCCAGATAACCTCATACATTTTTAGCTTCTTTTCTGGTCCACATCTTTGACGATATGAAGTATGTCATCAATAATTTCATGCAAATCTGCATTGACAGAACCTCTCAAGCTAGCTTTACCTAGTCTTTTGCCTTCAACGACCATCTCTACCAATCCCTTCAGTATCCTGGTGTCTTGATACAGTACTAGTTTGTTCCCACTCTAACAAACCTTACATTATTTATACGGATATTCTTCCGGTGAAGCAGAAAGGTAGCCATTACATTTTAAATGTGAGGTGGCATCCCTACCTAATCTCTGTAGTAGGTAGGTTAAGGGGTGGCTGAGGATTATTCAGTCACCTATATCTACTCATGGTTCAATGAACCATGTTACTTTTTCCATTTTGCTGGCAGAGAACGGATGGATCCGTTCTTTCCTTCTTAAAGCTTAGCCATTCATCCGTTCTTTCCTTCTTAAGGCTTAGCCATTCAGACAGTTGCTTTACGCTCATCCTTCTTTTTTCCCGGAGGGAGGGGAAGAATTATTAGTTCTCATTTTATTTTTTCTTAAACGCTTACAGCAGACGTCGAAGTGTGAAGTCAGTTGCTGTTGCTGCGGCTGACGTTTTTGCTGTCTACGAGGTCCGCCTTGGCTCCCGTTCACCCACCCGACGGCCTCCTGCTGATGACAAGTCCTCTTGCCACCTGCCGATCTTGTTGTCACCCAATGGTCCATATCTCTCTCTATCTCCTCACGGGCAAAGTTTCAGCCTGTGTGTACAATGTTCGCCTGCTGCGGATCACGAAACTACAACGATCGTCAAACTATGGCCAGCTCTCAATATGCTCGCCGATCACCAGGACAAGACCTATTATCTTTTCTTCCTTCCCAATAACCCCCGTCAAGGCGTTGGTCTTGACGACCAAATGATCGCCACAGAGATCGAAGGTTACTCACGATCTTGACGCTCTTCTTTAAAAGATGTTCCCAATCAGGAGATCAAAGGTTATCATAATCTCGACGTCTTCTTCTTAAAGACGATCACAGTCATGAGTTGAACATGCACAATCACGAGATCGAAGGTCACATGATCTCGTCGCTCTTCTTCTTGAAGACGATCACAATCACGAGTTGAACACTCACAATTATGAGATTGAAGGTCACTCACCATCTCAACACTTCTGCTAGAAGACGTTCACACGAGCTAAAAGTTCACGAGCACAAGCTAGACGCTCAGGATCATGAATTGAACACTCACGATCATGAGCTAGACGCTCCTCTTCATGAGGCAGACGCTTTGCAGATGTCGTTTGGCTCCCATAACCGGGAGAATCTTTCTTCACCTGTTTGGTCTTCCCTTCGGGGGATACCTCCAGCAGGAATTGGATTCGTCCATTCCAGTCCTTTGTTTGGGTAATTCCTCAGGGGAAAACCCAGAAACAAGCCTCAGTTTTGTTTCTCAAGCAACACCTTCAATTTGAGATAAAGCTCGTTGAAGGGAAGCAGGGATTGCTGGCCAGAGGTTCCCCTCCAGGTGTGGGAATTTCCCCTTCTGAGGGTGAGTCTACACAACTGCAATTTGGCAAGTGAGGTTGGTTGCTCCTGTTTTGATCTCACCTTCGGGGGATTCCTTCGACAGGAATTGAATTCATCCTTTTTCCATTCTTTGGAGCAGACCAGGAGCTAGATAGTCATTTTCACCTGCTAAATGCTCACATTTTCGAGCCCAATGTTCACGATCATGAGCTAGACACTCACGATCAATAGCTAAATGCTCACAATCACAAGCTAGACGCTCACGATCATGAGCGAGACGCTCATGATTACAGTACAAGGGAGACGCTCATGAGCATGAGCTACATACTCATGATCGAGATCACAAGCTAGATGCTTATGGTCATGAGATTCACGAGCTAGACGCTCATGGTCACGAGATTCACGAGCTAGACGCTCATGAGCGAGACACTCACGATCTAGATGTTCACGATCGCGAGGTATTTCTCTTCCTTACATGGAAGTCGATCCTCCAGTTTGTTAAGCATCGCCAACTTATCGCTGATCTCCAGGCAATCGCCGATTCCCGGTTCACCGATCGTCTAATCTTCAATCATCAGCTCGCCAATCGCCAGCTTGCCGGTCTCCGATCGCAGATTGTCACCTCGCCATCGCCGATCGTCACCAGGCCAATTGGCAATTCTAGTTCAGTGATCGTTATATCACTGATCACAATATCGCTGATCGTTTAATACCCAATCGCCAGTATAGTCTAATACTGTACAAGGGAAACCAGGGTCAATGACTAAGCCATTAGTTGCACTTACCACTCGTCTAAGAGTGAGTAATCCATATAGATAACGTAAGGTTTGTTAGTGTGGGAACAAATGACAAATTCGGAGATATTTTGTATTTTTCCCTAACTAATACAAACCTGGAGTTAATTATATAAATTGTCCCTCCATCGCCTGTCCCCTTATAAGTCCTGCCTGCAATCCAAAAGTGATGTGGTTCTTTAAACCGTGAGTAGATATAGGTGGCTGGATACCCCTTGCCACCCCCTACCTACCCATTACAGTAGTTAGGTAGGGTTGCCACCTCGCATTTAAAGTCTAATGGCTAACTTCAAGCTTCACCAAAAGAATACCCAGGTTAGGGAAAAATTCAAATTATCTCTGAATTTGTCATTTTTGGCAAATTTAAATAATTCTCCCATTTCCCTTAAATATTTGTTACAGAAAGCTTTTTTTTTTTTTTTAATACGTTTAACCTTGGAAACAAGATTCTAAACTTTCAGCATTTTGGAGAGATCAAGTGTTTTTCACCATCACTCCTGTCTCTTAATTCTGACTCCTGGTCTTCTATTTTTAGCCTCAAATGAAAAACCTCTTCAGAGGCAGGATCCTCTCTATGTTACAGCTTAAAGATTGCAAGATGGTAACATGTCTTCGGTGTCTACCCAGCAATTATATCTGCAGTGATCCCAGTCTTCAGAAGGGAATCTTTTTCAAAATTTCCAGACCAATAAGCCCTTTCAACAAAGGCTATCTGTGTTCTAATGACCTCCCTTATTGAGAAAGTTGATCTTTTCTCCATCCCCAAGCCGCACGATATGAGAAAAGTTGTGTTCTCGTTAGCATTTTATGCTAATAAGCAATTTCAGAACATCCTGAGCATTATTGGTTGGTCTGGGCATAGGTAGTTTATAAGATTTCCTGAAACAAATCCAAGTGGTGCAACATGCATGAGTGCTACTTGGTGTGTTTGTGGTTCCTACAAGGGGAAGCTAGATATAAGTATGACGACAGGCATCCAGCTTTTTCTCTAGAGGTTTTTTCGTATGTGGGGAGTGTCAGACTTGTGATTTTTTCTTCTCAATTATACATACAGTACATGGTTGAGTTGTTTGCTTGGTTGTAGACATATGCCTCATTATAGTATACAAGTCTACTCAGTTACTGCTGTGGTATTAGACCTTGGTTGTCCACACCTTGTATCAACCCTAAAACTTGGGTTTTAATCAAGTTTTTTTTTTTTTTTTTTTTTTTTTTTTTTTTTTTTGAGAGGCACTATGTGGTCTCCAAGACTCCTGCCTAATCTATTGTAGCGAAGGGGGATATTTGATTCTCACTCCGAGTATGGAAGATGGTGGCTTGACACAAGTTAGTGCCCAAGTAGCATTGTCTCCAGTATACAGTAGTATTGGTTCTTGGTGATTATTTGTCTATTGCCAAATGATTTCAACATTGGAGGTTCTGCGAGTTTCAATACCTCCTGAACTCATAGGTCTCTCATATTATTATTATTATTACCAGCCAAGCCACAATCCAAGTTGGAAAATTAAGATGCTATAAGCCCAAGGGCTCCAACAGGGAAAAGTAGCCCAGTGAGGTAAGGAAATAAATATGAAAAATTATGAACAATTAAAATAAAATGTTTTTAAAAAAATAACATCAAAACATTTCCTTTATAAACTATAAAAAGACTTATGTCAGCCTGCTCAACATGAAAACATTTGCTGCAAGTTTGGACTTCTAAGTTCCACCAATTCAACTACCCGAGTAGGAAGATCATTCGCCAACTTGTTCATAGCTGGAAGAAAACTTCAAGAATACTGTGTAGTATTAAGCCTCACAATGGAGAAGACCTGACTATTAGAATTAACTGCATGGCTAGTATTACGAACAGGAAGGAACTGTCCAGGAAGATGTGAATGTAAAGGATGATCAGAGTTATGAGAAATCTTATGCAACATGAAAAATTGAACGACAGTGCCAGAGATTAATATCTAGATCAGGAACAAAGAATTTAATAGATTGTAAGCTCCTATCCAACCAATTAAGATGAGAATCAGCAGCTGAAGACCTGACAGGAGAACAATACTGTACTCAAAACAATGTAGAATGAAAGAATTAAAACACTTCTTCAGAATAGTTTGATCACTAAAAATATTAAGACTCAATAAGCTATTTTTTTGTGCAGTGGAAGAAGCCACAGACCTAATTTGTTTCTCCAAAGTAAATTTGCTGTCAAGAATAACACCTAAAATTATGAAAGTCATACAAAGCTAAAGAAACATTATTAATGCGAGATCCAGATGTCGAGGAGCGATTGTCTTTGACCTACTTACAATCATACTTTAAGTTTTGTTAAGATTCAACTTCATGCTGTGCATTTTGAAAAACGGGCCCTTGAACAGGGAAGATATTTCTTTGGCAATTTATGTCATTTTGGATTCTCTGTTCTATCCTTTTAAAGGATAGTTGTTGTAGACCACACAGCACCTCCTCAACAATAGGTTTTTTGGGCTCAGGCCATGTCGGCCTGATGGAAGGTTCCTTTAAGTAGCTTCCTAGGGTATATTTGACTACAGTGATATTCCCAGAAAATTTAACTGAAGGTCTCCAGAATTCTAACTCCTGGCGCGAATATCCTTAAAGTTTCCTTTTATGATATCGCATAATATCAGGGACGTATTCTTGACACGCCACATAGCAATCTGCACCCCGCATAGCGTTTACGCTTCGAGGGGGAAAAGTGGCAAAATAAAAGAGGAGCCGTTAATAAGGTTCCCTTCCTCCGTTACTGTTTGAATACTCAGATGGCGCCATAATCGCCGCCATCTTTATTTCTTTTTCTGTAGCGATCTCGCTCGGTGGTTTTCCCAGTGCTCTCTCGTAATTTGGATTTATTATTTAATCTCTAGCCTCTTCTGCCTCTGGAAAGTTGAGTATTTGATTCTTATGCTGTACAAATTTAGCTCTGGCCGTAAAGTAAAAATTTAATCGAATTAAACTAAATTTTTGGCAGAGCTATTGCCTGGACCGGAGGCGTCTTCGGCGCTGTCGTTCGTAACGCATGAGTTCTTTAGTTAGCCAGAACGACTTTCCCGTTATAATAGCTTAAATAAAAATAATTAGCTATTTAGTCTTCATTGCTAGGAATCAATTATATTATGCCGATAGTATTCACATTAGTTTCGGCGAATTAGGTAGCCGATCTTGTTTACGCTAGGCTTCCTAGCCTAGGCATTATAGTTTACTTTCTTGCATGATATAATAAGTGTTCCTGGTGCTAATAAATTTGAATGAAGATATTAGGCAATTTATACATGTAAGATATATTGATTACATATAAAATTTCCTCTTCTAAGGTAGTATACGAGAGAGCTTCGATGAGTTAGGTAGTCGATCTCACTGTCACTAGGCGAGTAGCCTAAGGGCTTTAGTATACTGTCATACAAACTCCCCGGTTACCCTCATATATAGGGTAATCCCTCCTTCGCTCTGAATGTAGCCTAAGGCTACAATCCTAGTTGGTCTTGCCTTGAATTGTCATTCAGGCAAGACTAGGCTAGAGTTTTTTCTGCCCCTTCCCCTAGCTTCAGAAGGTAAGCTTTGGGTTTAGGTCAGAACCTCAGAGTACTTGTCGGGTGCCGGCAACTGGTCGACAGGGTGAATACATTCCCCTGTCGGGTTTTGATTGTTGGCATAGGAGGCCTTGCCTCCCTAGACTGCACTTGAAGGGGTCATGTGATTCCCCCTTCTCTCTGTGGTTTAGTCGACTAGTCCTGTGCTCGCAGACCCTAGGCTGAAGAATGGAGATTATTCTGCTGCCTGGGATGGTGCCGGCACTGGAACTCTGTTTCTCTATGATTAAGGGTGGCGGCTAGATGATGCTGGCCCCCTTACTGTATTGGCAGACCGTAGGCTGGAGAATAAATTCTCCGTCCGCCTAGGATGGCGCTGATACCGAAACAGAGCTTCCTCAAGGTGTGGTATTACCGGCATACTGCCGGCTCCTCTCACACCTTATACAGGACCCTTTTCCCTCCCCACTCAGACCTTTAGTGATGGCCTAGCCATCACATCCCTTTGGCCGTCGTCCTGCAATCTCACTGCTTTCCGGCAGGTTGTAGGGCCGGCTTGGGCTTCTGCTTGTATGGCCTAGTCATTCAGCTTCCCTATCGGACACAGAGCTCCGGGATAGCTGTGTCGGCAGAACCAGTTGCCGGCAGAAGATCCATTACTTTGGAGTGTTCTTCAGTCTTCCCTTGGGCTGCCATTCACATCCTATGACTGGCAGGGACTGGCAACGGAGGTGGATGGGTGGAAGCTTGATTATCTTATATTCTCCCCTTCCATTAGAACCCTCATTCCGGAGGAAGGAAGTGAGACAGTGCTCTTATATCACCCTTCACTCCTTGCTTTCTCTCTCTCTCTCGGCTAGTGCTGCCAGGTTCTAACCTAACTGGTGGCTGCCGGCCACTAGCCTAGCGGGTAAGATGCTGGCTAGACTTGTGGGCCGACAGTCAATGATTCAAATTTTTCAATATTGTGTCAAGTTAACTGTGCCTTAGGTATTAGCCTTGCCGGCTACATGCCGGCAGCAACTACAGTATATGTATGTACAGTAGCCAGTACATCTGCAGTATAGAGCATACTGCAGACAGAAAACTATGGTAAAAGTATATAATAGTTAAGTTTTCCAACATACTCTGTGTCCAGGCGCAGTCTATTGTTGAGACCTTAGAAGATAGGAAAAGGAATTCCCTTTCTATATACTGATAGATGATCAGTTAATTATGTCCCTCATTATTAATCCTTTTGGAAGTTAGTGTTAGTTACACTCTTCTATCCTTATAGGCTCGACTCTTCCACCGGGCCTCCGGAGGAGGATAACCATAGGGTTAATATCGAGGGAGGTCACAGCAATTGGCTAGGCGGGAAACTTATGTAAGTGTCTTTCCTAAGCTATATGCAATAAAATAAAATGGAAAATATTATTAATAATATTTATTAGTTTATCTAGTGAGTTGAACTACTTTATACTCATTTTATTTTTTTCTCTTTACAGGAGGACCATGTGAAGTGTCGCAGCGTCTTCTGCAACATGCGTAGCAGGGACTTCTGCGTCCACCTGGAGTGTAGGACACACTTCCTCTGTTCCATCGCCAAGGGACCTCTCAAATATTGGGACCCCCAGGTATGTACAGTGTGCAAAGACTTGGTGTATGAGGCTTTTAAAGACCCCAAGACAACGGAGTCGAGGGATGCAGCTCGGAACAAGCTGCGCAGATGGGTTCGTGGCTTCCAGAAAAATGCCACGGGGCCTTACCTCCCCAATGAGCGTATGAGGGCCTATCTATTCCCCAAAGCATTTGCGGATGCTGTCATTCCTCAGCCTCACCCTGAGATCCCTTGCATCCAGATCGCCGTGGACACGGATGTCTCGGATGCGATGAAGGACATCCATCTAGATAAGAGGATGTCAGAGGTGTCAGAGGACACCAAAAAGGACCTTCTGGCTGAAGGTCAAGAAGAGGAGTCAACGTTGGCTCCAGAGACGGAAGAGGATGAAGTCGAAACAGTGTCTGTTTCGTCGGTTCCTGCCCCAGAACCAGTGCCCTCTACGTCCTCCGCTCCTCCACCTGATGAGTCGGATGACACCCTCTCTGCCATCAGTCATGATGGAGACCTTTCAGAAGAAGAGTGAAGAAAAGGAAGCTGCGCTAAGGAAGGAGATTCAACAGCTTGCAGCAGCCCGTGGGTCTCAGAGGAGACTTAATGTGAAGAATCTTCCCTCGTGCTCCGAGGTAAACCCATGGAGGCATGCCGAGTACATGCCAATAACGAACGGCAAGATCTTCATCTCAGAAAAGCTGGGAGCTGTCCTTATCGAGGACATTGAGTTCTGGCCCAGCTTTGAGTCCTATCCTGACTACTTTGTTCGTCTAAGGACAGAACCTGTATCCAAGGAGGAGACAGAGCCCAAGGAGGTCATAGTACTTGACCATACAAAGGCTCAGGCTTTGTTAGCCAGCAGTCTGAAGGACAGGGGCTTCACCAACTCTTAAGGTGCCAGCCCTGAGTAAGAAACACCCTTCCTTTCTTGCTTCAGCGACGATGGCCTTCCCCTTTGCGGAAAAAGGGTTCAAGGCAGTGGAAGCTGGGAAACCTTGCCCTACGCTGGAATGTAGGCCCCTTACCCTAGCTCTGCCGACAGATCTCAAAGACTGGAAGGATATTTAGCTTACCTTCTCAGTCTGGAATTTGGAGGCTGATATCGCTGGACGTCAGTTTAGCGAAAACCTCCCCAAGTTGTCTGAGTTTCTCCTGCGTAGGGAGCAGGACACGAAAGAAAGGCTTGCTGCCTCTCTGTCCTTCCAGGTGACCCTGGAGGCAATGGCCAGTGAACATAGGTCCCCAGATATGTTCATGGTCATAGCCAAAACACACTTTTCAACCCTAATTAAAGACTTCTATAGCTTTGTTAGGGCTAGAAGGGCTTGTAGGGAGTTCGTGTTTGCCTCGTCTGCGGTAAGACACGAACCCAGGAAGTTGATATCTTCCAACATCTGGGGGAAAGACCTCTTCCCGAATGAAGTGGTCAAAGAAATAGTCGACAAGGCCGCCACGGAGAATAGGAATCTTCTCCAGAAGTGGGGCATGTCGGCTAAGAGGAAGTCTTCCCCGGATGAGGGTCCCCAACCGAAACGGAAGACAAAGAGGCCAAGGTTGCCCTCTCGCCCTGCTAGACAACAACAACAACAACTTCCCATGACCGCTGTGCCTCAGATGGTGGCACAGCCCCAACCCACCTACCAGATGGTACCCCAGCAGGTGGTGACTCGGTCACCAGCCTTCACTCCTGCCTATGAGAGGCAGACCACTACCTTTCTCCTTAAAGGTAGGGGGTCAAATAGAGGTTCCTCTAGACGTCCCTCAAGAGGAAGAGGAGGTAGGGGAGGACGCGGTCAAGGAGGCAAGCCCTCCGGAAACCAGAAGCAATGAGATGCTTCCGGTAGGAGGAAGACTCCGACTATTCCGGGATCATTGGAGCTTCGATCCCTGGGCCCACAGCCTAATCAAGAACGGACTGGGTTGGAGCTGGAGGACGGCTCCACCATCATTCCCTCAATTCTTCCAACACTCCACCCCCGTTCTGGAAGAATATACCCGAGAGCTCTTGAGCAAACGGGTGATAAGGAGGGGAAAGTCCATCAAATTCCAAGGAAGGCTGTTTTGTGTTCCCAAGAAGGACTCAGACAAACTCAGTCATTCTGGATTTGTCACCACTCAAGTTCATAGAAAACGACAAGTTCAAGATGTTGACCCTTCAACACATAAGGGCCCTGTTGCCCAAAAAGGCATACACAGTCTCCATAGACATGGCAGATGCCTATTGGCACATTCCGATCAATCGCCAACTCTCCTCCCACCTAGGATTCAGGCTACAAAAAATAAAGTACGCTTTCAGAGCCATGCCCTTCGGACTAAACATAGCCCCAAGGATCTTCACGAAGTTTGCAGAAGCAATCGTTCAACAACTACGTTTACAAGGTGTCCAGGTAATATCCTACCTGGACGATTGGCTGGTGTAGGCAGCATCCGAGATGAAATGCATGCAAGCATCCAAGAAAGTGATCCAGTTCCTGGAACATCTGGGATTCAAGATCAACACCAAAAAGTCTCAACTGTCTCCAGCTCATGGCTAGGTATACATTGGAACTTACAGTCACATCGCCTCTCCATTCCATTAAAGAAGAGGAGAGAGATAGCAGGATCTGTCAAGAGACTACTAAAATCCAACAGGATTTCAAGACGCCAACAGGAGAGAATGCTGGGCTCCCTCCAGTTTGCATCACTGACAGACCCAGTGCTAAGAGCACAGCTAAAAGATGCATCAGGAGTCTGGAGAAGATACACATCAAACGCTCGAAGAGATCTAAGAAGACCAATACCTATCCGACTTCGATCACTTCTCAAGCCATGGTCGGAGGCCAAGAACTTGAAGAGGTCAACACCCCTGCAACCGCCTCCATCCTCAGTCATCATCCATACGGACGCATCATTGGAAGGATGGGGAGGTCACTCTTATCATCGGAAAGTTCAAGGAACTTGGTCCTCTCTATTCAAGACCTTCCACATCATCATTTTGGAGGCCATGGCAGTGTTCCTCACACTGAAGAAATTATCCCCTCGCCCTTCAGTCCACATAAGACTGATTCTGGACAGCAAGGTGGTAATGAGATGTCTGAATCGTTAAGGCTCGAGATCACCTCAACTCAACCAAGTAATGTTGGCTATCTTCCGCTTAGCGGGAAAGAAGAGATGGCACTTATCAGCAGTTCACCTTCAAGGGTTCTGCAACGTGACGGCGGACGCTTTATCCAGGCCAACTCCGATAGAGTCAGAATGGTCCCTAGACGCAAGATCGTTCTCCTGCAGATAGACCTCTTCGCGACGAGCGACAACAAGAAACTTCCTCGATACGTGGCCCCATACGAGGACCCTCTAGCGGAAGCAGTGGACGCCATGTCCCTCGACTGGAACAGTTGGACCAGGATTTATCTGTTCCCTCCATCCAACCTGCTGATGAAGGTCCTCAACAAGCTGAGATCTTCTCAAGGAACAGCAGCCCTAGTGGCTCCCAAGTGGCCTCGTAACAACTGGTTCCCTCTAGTATTGGAATTACAGCCGAGGCTGATTCCCCTGCCGGACCCAGTTCTGTCTCAACAAGTACAGAAGTTGACTGTCTTCGCTTCATTACAGAAAACCCAAGATCTTCATCTCATGATTTTCTCTCCCTAGCAGTAAGAAAGAGGTTTGGGATCTAGAAAGAGAGTATAGACTTCTTAGAGGAATATGTCTAAATCTACTAGAAGGCAATATGAGTCATCTTGGAAGAAGTGGGTGGCCTTTGTCAAGGCAAAGAAACCAAAGGAAATCTCAACAGATTTCTGCTTACCTTTCTTTATTCACCTTCATGAACAAGGTTTAGCAGCCAACACGATAACTATGTGTAAATCTGCCTTGACTAGACCCTTGCTTTACGCTTTCCAAGTAGAATTTTTAACAATATTCCTAAGGCCTATGCTAGGCTTAGGCCTGCAGCACCTCCAAGGCCCATTTCATGGTCTTTGGATAAGGTACTACATTTGGCTTCAATATTGAATAATGAAAATTGCTCTCTGAAAGATTTGACTCAAAAAGTTATCTCACCCAAAAATAGATTTTTCGCTTCGCTCAAAATCCGTTTATTCTTTGTCAAACCCACTTTTAGAGAAATAGTATCTTTTATATCTTATTTTTATGATATGTTAAATGTTTATAATTCTTTAAATATATTTGTTTTATTTTACAGGGTCCCGATAACAGCTTTAAATACAAAGGAAGGGTTGTAGATATAATGAAGTTTTTGTAAATATATACAATACAAAAGAGTTATTTTTAGAATTTGTTACAGCAAGTTGGAGTGTAAAATATTGTGTTCAATTTTGTATACAGAAATCAGTTAGTAATTCTGTATCTTCCTAATAAAGAGTATAATAATAATATTTTAAAAATTCTATATTACTCATTGTCTCTATGATGACATAAGCTATCAATAGACCTTTTGAGTTTAATTCAATTTTAGGCGTATTCATACTTAATTTAATACAAATGCTTATTTTTTGTTTTGTATACCTATACAGTATATTGTGATTAGAATTGGTAGCTATTGTTGTTATTTTGTGATTAAAGTTTTCGCTATATAGTGGTTGTTAATTTGTGATTGAAGTTATATATTGTGATTATAGCTGCTAGCTATAGTTGTTATTTTGTGATTAGAGTTCATAGCTATAGTTTATTTACATAAATCTTATCTCTGAATAGAACAAGCTATTAAGTAGAAGTGAAAACTTGACATCTATAAAAACAGTAAAAAGATTTGTTCAAACCCACACTGTTGTATCCTCTCTCTTAAATTTGTTGCCATAACATTCCCTAGCCACCGAGAAAAGAGAGACACCCAGGACAGTGCTGGAAAAGCCAACTCGGTAGCGAAGATAAGAATTACTTTGATCGCTCTTTCCTCTATTATTATTGTTATTATTTGCCAAGCTACAACCCTAGTTGGAAAAGCAAGATGCTATAAGCCCAGGGGCCCCAACAGGGAAAATAGGCCAGTGAGGAAAGGGAACAAGGAAAAATAAGATATTAAGAACAGTAACAACATCAAAATAAATATTTCCTATATAAACTATAAAAACTTTAACAAAACAAAAGGAAGAGAAATTAGATAGAATAGAATCCCATTCAGTACTATATCATGTAGATCAGGGCATGGAGCCATGGGTCTGTACCCCTTCCCTTGTGGCTGTGCTGGACCCACCCATACTGATAAATGAACACGTGGCCTATGGCTATTCTCTGGGGGCTAACAGCCCTAGGTGCGACAGCTGATTATGCGGGGCTGACATCCTTTTGGGGCAACGGCCTATCAAGCATGGCCAACAGCTGATCACAAGGCCCCTTGTGGCGACTACTAAGGGATTAATGAGCTTCAATGCCATCTCTCACTGTTTACCTAGAAGATAGAGTACCTCTTCTTTCACAAAGTATTTCTTTAACAAATAGATACCACCAGTCTGTCCTATGTGCTGTGGATTGTGCCGAGCCAGTCAGTGACTGGTCCCCTCTCTGTGCTTCCAGTCACTGAACCTAGCCGACCACACTTGTTCACTCTGTACAACTCTTACTCTAGTGCATATCACTCCCCTCATTACTTAATACATTGGCAAGAGCTTTTCCTTTGGTGGCATGACCAACTCTATACGATTTTGTAGCTCGGTTAAAATAACTAAGTAATGATTCAGTTCTAGGCTTAATGGATTTGCTTTCCCATAGTTTATCATTCGTTCTAATTTCCTTATTAAATTAGTTCCTTCAGTTTAGAATATGTGACCAGAAAAAACAAAACTTGGAATGAATAAGTAGTGATTCCTTTTTAGTTAGGGTCCACTCCCCCTTTTCCCATTTCACATACTAGAACACTCCCTTACTATAAGCTCAAAAATTTTTTGTTGTTAAGTCTCTACATTTGAATATCAACTCTTAAAATGCACCTTAGTGCTTTCCTAACAATGCATCGACTTGTCTCTAGACTACTGCAACTTGCAATGTGTTGTTCATTGCCACACCAAATATGGCGACATAAGCTTTGATATTATCGAATGATTAGACCTACTAGAAGTCAATTTGGAAACAGACCTAAATACAGTAGGAAGAAAATTGATTTTCTCTCCAGAAACATATTCTATTATCATCAGAAGGAAAGGGATTTGCTCATCATATGTATGCCTTATAATTATTCATAATAATCAACTTCTATTGCCCGAGGAAACAATCTGATATTTTTTTTACATTTCTGTATGACATAAGTCGTAAGGTCTGTTACTGACAAGTAGTTTTGTATCTTTTAATGGCCATCTCTCATTAAGCAATCACATAATCACTTCACAGTGAATATAAAAGTTTTTTTTTACTCAGAATCATTGTGCTTTACTCTTATTTTTAGTAAAATAATGTAACAAGAAACTTATGAAAATTATTCGATAATCACTTCATAATGAATAGAAATTATTTTGTTTAGAGTGAAATACTATAGGGAAAAAAGCAAACTTTTGAGAGCATTTTATTCTGTAATCAGCAGCAAAACAAATAAACATGGAAATGTAGGTTATCATAGAGTAAGTGCGCATGTATCTCAGATAGAGATCTAACTCTAAATGACTGTCTCTTTTCTAGCCCTAGTTTCAGCTAAGTGAGTATGGGAACTTTATGGTATTTTGCATGTAACTTGTCATTCTCAAGGAGGGTTGGAGGTTGCCTTCAGTTTTGTGCCAGAGTTCCTGGTCTAAGCACAGAACCTGGCTGTGCACACTTAACAGGTTTAAGACCTCCATCTCTTCACTGGGGGAAGCACCCAGAGGTTATTGAGAATTGTTGCTGCTCTGTCTGTTGGGTTCATAGTGACTGCCTCTCACTAATAGGTAAGTCTCCTATTTAAAGGATGAATTTTTTTTATTGAGTTCTGGAACAAATCACAGTTTTTAAAAGTGATTTGTATTTTTTGTAGTTATGCGATCCTTAGTCCTTAAAGTTATACTTTCTGCCAAAACCACCCATCTGTCTCAGGCCAAATGTCAAAAGGGACTAGTCTAGCAGGTAATGCTTAAGTCATCTCTATCTATCTACCAAGGCACTTCCTCCAATTTTGGGGGTAGCTGACATAAAAAAAAAAGAACAAAAGGGGACTTTTCTTCTCTTCGCTCCTCCCAGCCTGATGAGGGATTCAACCGAGTTTGGATGATACTGCTAGGGTGCCACAGCCCACCATCCTCCGTTATCCACGACAAATGAAGCTTCATATGCTGAATCCCCTACTGCTTCTACCTCATTAGTCACCAAGGTGACTGAAAGAAGCAGCAGGGCCTATCAGAACTGCGTCACAATTACTCTCCATTCATTCCTATTTTTTAGCGTGCTCTTTTGCCTTTCTCACATCTATCCTATCGCATAGAGCTTTCTTCACACTATCCATCCACCCAAATCTTGGTCTTCCTCTTAATACTTCTCCCACCACCTTCTTCAGCAGATGGCCATTTTCCAATCTCTCTACATGGTCAAACCAACTCAAGACATTCAGATCCACTGTAGCTGCTAATTCAGTTCTTACACCTGTCTTCAACCTCGGTACTTAGTTCCTAACCCTATCTAATCGAAATACACCAACCATACTCCTCAGACACTTCATCTCAAACACATTCAATTTCTGTCTCTCCATTACTTTAATTCCCCACAACAACAATCCATACATCACAGTTGGCGCAATCACTTTTTCAAACCGAACTCTCTTTACAATTATTCCTAACCTCTATTCTTTACCACTGCCTTCACTGCCCCTAACACTTTACATCCTTTGTTCACTCTCTGATGTACATCTGCTTCCCCTACACCATTTGTAGCAACAACAGACCCCAAGTAAATATCCATTCAACATGACATTCAACCTAGCACCACCCTATCTTCTCATGCATCTTATAACCTTACTCTTACCTGCATTAAATCTCAACTTCTTTCTTGCAGACACCCTCCCAAACTCTGTCACTAATTGACCCAGCTTCTCTTCCGAGTCTGCAACCAATGCAGTATCATCTGCTAACAACAGCTAATTCACCTCCCACTCATGATGATCACTAATCTATCAGTTTCAATCCTTGACCAAGTGTTACGATCCTAAAATTGTTATAGGTTCTTTTAATATGCAAAATAAATATCAACAACACCGATTGAAATATGGGAAATGAATATAAAAAGAAACACAGGAAAAAAAACACAACACGTTTATTCACAAACTTACAAAGAAAACTAATGTTACTTCTTTGGTTACTTTTACTGACAAATCAAACTAATCAAAACATCAATAGAAAGGGACAACAGTCAATAAGGTAGAAATACTTAGGAATAGTTTTCTGCAGCTGCTGAGACGATAGTGGTATGTAGACTTCAGGCTTGAGAACGTTGCAGAAGGGCGGCTAAAGTTCAGATGAAACTAACACGATGACCGGATTCGAAGACGTCACAAAAGGGTAGCATCAAGATGGGACATCAGAGGTCTTCTTCCAAGAATTCGATGATACTGTTGAAGTAAGGCTTGAGAACGTTGCAGGAGGGCGGCTGAAGTTTAGATGAAACTGGCACGTTGACCGGATTCGAAGACGTCACAAAACGGGTGGCATAAAAAAGGGACATCAGAGATCTTCCAAGGATTCAATGATACTGTTGAACGATGGCAGGCTGCAGGCAATGTTGGCTGCTACTTGTTACAAGCAGGGAGGGCTGGCTGCTTCAATTTGTCTCTTCTCGGCCATAGCAGGATCTTTTGGAGATAGGCTTTTGTTGACTTGCTAGGACTTGGATGTTATCTGCTTTTGACATATTTCCTCTCTTGTCTTATGTCCTGTCCTATCTCCCCTAGACAATCTCTTCTTGAAGTTTATATACCCATGTATGGACGGAGTTAATTATAGTGGGCAGTGGTCATCTTCATAGGTTCTTTTTAACAATTCTGCATCTCTATTGGCTTCCTCAAAAACGCCCACTTCGATCACGCCATGGAAGCTTCTAGAAGAAATTTCTGATGCAATCCGGACCATGTGTTAAGTCGTAACCAAAGGGCAGCACGTGTCCTTCCATGATGACATATATCCTAACAGATTTCCCTCAGGCTCGGTTTCTCAAAATATGCTGACTCCACTAATTAAGACGATGACATCTTGGTCAAACAAGAGTTTCCTTATCACGGCAGGCGCTCTCAGTGAGGCTTGGTTTACTTCCAAAATGCTGATGAAAATGAAGAGGTGACAGGATTGCCCAAACAGGGCCACAGTCGAATCTCGTCTCGCCTCGCTGCTCACACTGGGAATAGATATTTGTGTTTCATTATATCCTTTTAAAAGTATTGTATCTACCCCTGGCACCAAGCACTCGAGCATTCACCTCTCTCACAACTCCATCAACAAATGAATTGAACAACCATGGCAACATCACACATCCCTGTTTCAGTCCCACTCTCACTGGAAGCCACTCACTCACTTCATTTCCTATCCCAATGCTTTACTGCCTATGTATAAACTCTTCGTTGCTTGCAACAACCTTCCACCAATTCCATATAACCTTATCACATTCCACATGCTTCATAGAGTACTCCTATTTAAAGGAGGCTTGCTTGTACAGCTAGGAAAATTACTAATTACTTGCAAAAAGTTGATATTTCATCTGTTTCAGCGAGTTACTCTATGAACAGGCCTTTGTGTCTTTAGTGTTCTGTGAATGGGCCTCTGTTGGATGAAGCTCCACATTCACCTTGTTTCTCTTCTAGAGGCCAACCATGAGATTTTAATCGCAGTTGAAAGAAATGTACAGATTACCCTGGAAAAATGAAGTTACAAGTTATTTTCCACAGGAGCTTTGAAAGGGAATGAAAAGAGAAGACACTGGTTCAGAGATTAAGTTTTATTTGCCGCCAGTGACTGGAAAGACATTGGTTGGCGCCATTCATAATTGGCACGTTTTGATTGGCGCTTTTACAGTTTCCTATTTCAGCTGTTTTTGTTACTTGAGATTTTAAATTGACTCTAGTCCAGAGGTTATATTCTAATATTTTACATCCGATGCATGATTAGCATACAATTTTCTCTCAAGTTTGTGAAAACTACAAGGTTGTTGGATAAAGAGTTTTATTATAATACTGAAGGAATGTGTTTTAGCCTTATGGAAAATAAACCAAAGAAATGACTAAACGTTCCATAGGCAAGGCAAACATAGAATACAGGTTGGTTTGAGTTTAATTTCTTTTTGAAATTAGGTTATATTTTGTCCCTCTCCATTACATAGCCACTTCTAAAAGTGTGGTAACAGGCATGATAACTTGAGGGTGAGGTTAATTGGTAAAAGTATAATTTTGATAATAGGATTTATTATATTAATATGTACCTTGTCATATAGTTTACATGCTCCACCACACTTTTTATTTTATTGCTGTTTAAGAATTTTTTTTAGCATATGTACAGATTTATGATGACAATTCAGCTTACTGTATATGAATGTCTAGGTATTAATAGGTAAGCGGGTGGCTGTAATGATTTAAGTATAATGACTAAAGGTAGTTATTGATATAATAAATTTTATTAGAATTCTGTTTTTAGCATTTCATATTAAAAGGTTAAACTTTCCAGTAATGACAGTCACTTTGTATTGATAACGTCATTTAATGATAGTCACTCAGTCCTTTGGTTGGGTTTGTATTGTGATTTAATTTTTAATTTTATTAAGACAACTATCCTCTTAATGTTTTACATTATGCCAGATATGAATTTTTTCCATTTTAATCAATACTGCCTATATTTTCCTACGCATATACAAACCTTTTGTCCTTTAAAATAGGGAATATCTTTTATGGAGATGGAAGGGTCGTTAGATTTGTTCACGAGGTAGTCAACCACACCCACTCTCTTTTGAAGGACTTTTCAATTGTCTTTAGTAGTAACTAGCTTCATTTTTCTTCATGGAAGGAAAGCAAGATATACGTAATTGCAGGGTAAAATTCCCACTGGTTTTTTTTAAGGGCATGATTATTTGCAATCATCCCAGTGTGCTGAGTTTAGGTTATGGTCTCCTGATATGTGGTAAGTGTTCACTTTGAAGAGAAAAATTAAGGCTAAAGACTTCAGTGCCTTTGGTAATGACCAAGCTGGTGCTGAAAGATCTTTCACTTTTCTTTCCATCTAGAGTGTAGGCCACTTAATCTTCTGTATATACTCTCCAGCTTGGTTCCCGAGGAGTACATATCAGGGTCCAGGGAACTTAGATGTACACTTGTATCCATGGAGTAAGGATATATCTTAGGATCAGCCTGCCCAGTTCACAGTCCATGCGAGGGAAGAGAGTGCTCAAGATTCTCTGGACCCCAAAGAGACTGACCCTTAGCTCAGTACCAGTAGTCTAAGAATGTGGAATCAAAGTGCTCTTTTGTGGAGTGCAAAGACTTGGGTGTAGCGACTGCTGTGCTAGCGACAAGTGGCTTCCGTCATTGATTGGCACTCTAGCACTCCTCGAGGGTCAAGACCTTCTGTGACCCGAGTGTCAGAGACTTCTTTCGCAAATGCACTGAGAATAAAGAACGAAGCAGTGTCTGATTTGAATGGTTACCCTGATATAGTTGCAGTCTCTAGATCCAACAACTCTGGCAGAAAATGATTCAGTCTGTCACTAGATGTCCCCAGTGTTAGCTCTAAAAATGACTTGATGAGAAGCATCATGGTATATCTTTCAATTAGAAAGGGTCTGCTCCCAATGCATGATGTGCACTTTGGGGGTCTAGCAAGAAACCACCAATTACACAACACTTCCCAGTCACCTGAGCATAGGGAGGCTACAATACGGTGGATAAGAATTGTAATTTCATAAAATGTGATGCTTCACCTGGACTCAAATTCTGATGAAACTGCTATTATTATAGAAGATGAAGGATCCAGATCTAGACTTAGATCCTGAAGAAACTGATTCTTATTTAGAAATTCATTTGAAGGTTTCCTTTCTTTGAAATCTCTTCCCGTTCACGTTGAGACTGACTAGTAACCAGAGGATAGTGACAGAAATCAGTTGTCATGTTACATTCTGTTGAAATAGATTTATAATATGTGTTAAGAAAGAAAGGGTTTATTTAACCTCTTTCTTAACCAAGGAATAATGAAAATTAGATCTTTGCAATTAAACATTATTTCTAAAATGATTGAGGATTTTACTCTACTTTCTACTCAAACACTATTTAAATTTCATGATGGGGATGATTGGTAAAGAACTAAATCCTTTTCATTTAAGTGATAGATGTTCACAATAAGAGGCAAGAGTGATAACTCTTGGAAAAAGGAGATATGGTTTTGCACTCCTTTTCCTATATAATATAATGGTCCACCCTGTGAAAACAAAGATTCGTTATATTCTGACGGTTTTACTGATTGATAACTTGAGAATCTGAAATCGAGATTTTTCCTTACAAGTACCTGGATATGTTCAGAAAAATAAGCAATGCCAGATGCACTTTCAACACTTGAACATGTAAAGTTCAGCTGGTATGCTAACGTTTAGGTAGCAGATGTATACTGGGATTTTTTAATGGATGTTTTTCTGATACCTTGTGGGAGAACTTATACGTGGTTTTTTTGTGGAACTGCAGACGCAGCAATACTCATAGTGCTAAAGCTAAGTCAATAAGACAATCTGTTGATCTTTCTGTATAAGAGGGACGCCAATGTGGTAACGTCCCCGACTTGTGAACGCCAGACTGGGGTTCGAGCCCTGCTCAAACTCTTTAGTTTCTTTGGTCGCTGCAACCTCACCAACCTTCTGAGCTAAGGATGGGCATTTGGGGGAGCCTATAGGTCTTTCTGTAGTCATCAGCAGCCCTTGCTTGACCCTCCTTGGTCCTATCTGGGGTAGAGAGGGGCGGGCTTGGGCGCTGATCATATGTGTATGTGGGCAGTCTTTAGGACATTGTCCTGGCAATGTCATTCATGAGCAGCTTTAAACCTTTTAAACAGCACTTCTCTCTCAGGAAAGGATAAAACTATTGGAGACATGTGGTAATAGAAAGGGTTGCAAATATTTTTTTCTTCTAATTCCCACTTGAAGAAAATGTACTTGAGGTAATATCTGCTGCACAGTCATAAAATTGATGTTGTGTACTCTTTGACCTACACTTGTGTAGCGTAATGACAACTAAAACTTTCTGGTTGAGAAGTCTCCCTGATCTATATCTGAAATAAAGATCTGATCCCACAAGCTAAGCACACTCAGTACAGTACTTGTATCTGATGACATGAGATCATATACATGTGGATCAGGGCTAGCAAAGAAGGGCATTTCTTCTTTTCTCTTTGGAGTTGAAAAGCTGTATAAGAAAAATTATATATTCATTAAATATACTGTATATACAGTATATACAGTAATGCCTCACAACACGGAATTAATTGGTTTCGTAGTGGCATTTGTAGCATGATTTTTCGTCTTGTGTCGCCTTTTACATGTGAATAGCCTAATTCGTTCCAAACCCTACAAAAAACACCAGATTAAATTATTATAAAAAGGATATACTCCACTATACAGTACTCAATGAATGACTATAGTTATTTGGATCATTTAATAATAACTTGACCATTGGTTGGTTACCTGTAAAAGAAATGTATAATTAGAGCAAACAGGAAAAATACAGTAACAAAAATGTGGAACCTTACCTTTAGAGTGAGGCGATGTCCGAGAGCAAAGTGGATGACAAATAATGGAAAACGTTAACACAACTTTACTACAAAACAGATTAATAGAAGACCGAAAACATTAACTCTTGAATTTAGGAAACACATCAATAAATGGCAGGAGATATTACCACTCAACTTTACAATAAACAAAATTAAATTTCTTTCTTTCTTTCTCTTTTCTTTTTTTTCTTTTTTCTAATTTTGTGTTTTTTTCACTTTACATTTTGTATTTTCTAAATTTAATTACATATTTTCTTCATCACTGCCACTTTTCTTTTGTTTTTTATCATGCACTTGGTCTGGTAGTACTGAAGGCCTCTAAAAAGAAATGTCCAAAGAAGCTTGTTTCTGCCTGCTTCTTAAAATTTTCCTGAAATAACTCGGGCAAACGTCATTTATATATTCAAAAACACACCTGTGATAATTTTTTCTGGGTGTCTTTTCTACAAGAGCCACCATTTTATAGTAGCCAGCTAGATCCTCCTTAATTTCTGTCGGTGTCAGTGGGTCATCCTCCTCCCCCTCGCTGCTAGAGAACTGTTCCTGAACTTTGTTCAGTTGCATGGCCTCCAACTCTTTCAGGTCATCCGTCGTAAGTTCTACTTGGTGCTCCTCTATAAGCTCATTGATGTCGGCCTCATCAACTTCCAGACCCATGTTCGTCCCGAGTGTAACAATCTGGGCAACCTCAGTTTCTTTTCTTCTGCTGTGATGTGCGTTTAACGAGGCATTTTTTTCCCCAAAAAAGCACAGTTTCATCGCAGTTGACTTTGTGTCGTACAATAATGGTGAAGTACTGTACTGTACATTGCTTCACATGGAAGCTTGTTCATATAGGTATCTAGTTTTTGTAGAATGATACCTGGTTGTAAGTATCTTTTCTCTTTTTCATGTTCAGTACAGTATGTGTATAGGGAATGTATGCTGTACAGTATGTCACCTTATAAAGTGAAAATCCAACCTACATATAAGAAAAACAACTTGCCTCGAATCTCCTTGAACCAATTAATGACGTAGGGTGAGTATTAGTATATCTTGAATATGTACTAGACTCCAAAGGTAGCACAAATGGATCTGGTGAGACTCCAGGTTAGAGAATGGACAAGAATATTACTTTTAAAGTTATATTGGAAATATGACCAAAGAGGAAAGGATAAAGGACCTGTAATATTGCTCAGACAATCAGATTTGTACAAGTAGCTAATGTGTTGCAACAGAATCCCCCATTAGCTTGACTAGTTTTTGCTCTGTAGACCAATATTTCATTTTGGTGGGGAAAGAAAATAGAGTAATGCAGTGCCTGAGTGAAGGAAACATCTTAAGACCATCCTGCTGTGTATAACCGTTTTGTATTATTTTCTTTGTACTTGTCCGGTTACTTTTCCCTGTAACTCTTTGCTCTTCATGACTCACAAGTGGAAGGCAGACAATGATGGCAGTGCATCAAAGAAAACAAAAGCTATTACCATGGAAGTAAAATTAGAGATTGTGAAAAGGGCAAAACTCTGACAAACATCAGCCATGTCCTCAATCTTAGTCACTTGAGTGTCGCTACGATTATCAAGAATAAAGATTGTGTCTTTGAGCATGTAAAGGAATCTGCTCCAATAAAACAGTCATTAAAAAACAGCTTAGTTGTTTCAACATTGAGATGGAGAGATTATTTATTCCATGCATAGTAGAAAAGAGACAATGGCATATCCCAGTGAACTTTATGGTAATACAAGCAAAAGCCAAAATATTGTTAGACACATTGTAAGAAGAAAAGGGAGAACGAAGTGAAGGTGAGGAGAGTGGGACTAGTAGAAGTTAGTTCATGCATGTTAAGGAGTATGCAAATTATCTTAACATTGAACTCTACATAAGGTTTAAGCCCCTGCTGGTGTATCAGGCTGAGAATCCAAGAGATCTCTAGGGCATTTGGAAAGGTCGACTGCCTGTCATCTGAAAATCCAAGATGACTTTGGTGATACTTAAAACTGGTTCACCAAATTTTTTTTGTGCCAGAATTGGAGCTGTACTGTCCTTCCAAAAGTTTTTTGTTAAAATTATTTTTAGTGCTGTACAATGCCTCTGATGAACTTCATTCGGATGACTGATCCAGATATCAAGCTGGTCTACCTTTCACCCAATATCACTGCCCCTTTTCACTCTGGAATATGGTGCTTTTGCTTTTTCAAGGGCTGCTATCTTCAAAGGACTCTTTTCATGACCTTAGAAGCAAGTGAAAACAAACTGGACTTGACTCTAAAGGGATTTTTGGAAGTCCTACAACAGTTTTAGCTGTGAAGAACATTGCTGATGCTTGGGCTGAAGTGAAGCAGACAGACTTGAATGGTGTGTGGAAAAATGTGTCCCAGTTTGTAAATGATTTTAAAGGCTTTAAGGCAGTTGATTGTCATGAAAAAGGTTGTTGAACTGAGTAAGCAGCTTGATGTAATATTTTATCGGTATCATTCTTAGGGTGTCCAGATTTTGAAAATTGAAATAAAGACATAAATCAGAGAGGTTGTTGAACAATATAGAGTCAGACACAACTTATGTGAAATTATGCACTCGGTGATGCAGCGCAAAATCCTTCTCATCTGTGTCCATATTGTCCAGGACCTTCGTTGACTTTTGTTTTGAAAGTGTGTTTATTGTAGATTTTGTTACGAACAGTTGTTCATTACATATGTCAAAGCATTACAATATTACAATCAAGCACGTTTTTCTACTTTGAAAGGTATCGTAACTAAAATTTCACTATTATAATGTATTTTTTTCAAATATAGAAAATACAGGGCAAAAGGCATCCCGGGAATGGTTAATAAGGGACATGCGACAAGCCCATCAATTACGAGATGTTTTGGTCACCCCTGGCTCTGAGTGAACTCACAGACTCCAATGCTAAGCTATAGTTCTCAAATTCATCAATTTGTGAAAATCAAACTTTTTGAAAATGTTACTTGACTCAGCCTATTATTATTGTTATTGCAAATTAAGCTACAACCCTTGTTGGAATAACGAGATGCTATAAGCCCAAGTGCTCCAACAAGGAAAAATAGCCCAGGTAGGAAAGGAAATAAACTACAACAGAAGTGATTAATCATTAAGATGAAATACTTTAAAAACAACATCAAATTAGATATATCATATATAAAATAAAAAAGTGAATAGCCATGAAGAGAAATAAGATAGTGTGCCTGAGTCTACCGTTAAGCAAGAGAACTCTAACCAAAGACAGTGGTTGACCATGGTACAAAGGCAATGGCACTACTCAAGACTAGAGAATAATGGTTTGATTTTGAGGTGTCCTTCTAGTAGAGCTGCCAAGAGGAAAGTAGCCACTGAACAAGAATTATTTGTTAATCTGTGTTGTCAGGTGTATGAGGACAGGAGAATGTGGGAAGAAAATAGGCCAGACTTTTTTGTATGTGTAGGCAAAAAAGAAAAGAAAAAACATTCGCCACGAGAGAGAGAGAGAGAGATATCTCCAATGTAATTCTGTCAGACCAGACAAAGGACCCAATAACTCTCCAGCAGTAATATCTCCAATGGATGGCTGGTCGCTGGTGCCTTGGCCAACCTATTACCTACTAAGTAAAGTACAGTCTGGTGGGACTTATCAAAAACGTTTTAACACTGATCACCAAGTAGGCCTACACCTTTATCTCGACATAAGGAAATTAATCTACAGCCTATTTGGCAATCGATAGTTTGTTAAGGATCCGCCGATGCGTGCACTTTACTAGGTTAGGTTGAGAATTTGACTATTAAAAATTGAAAATTTTACAAGTAGGTCTGTTCAACAATCAGTTTTGCTGATGATGTTTTGATTTCTTAACAGTTCGATCATCCCAGTTTATAAAGGAAACAGACAAAAACAAGAAGCTTTCATCCCTGCCGAAATGAAATAATGAATTGACATTTTTCTGCTGAGACCACTTCATCTGTATTCTGTATTTTAGCCATTGTTTTAGTAATGCTTTAAACAAAACAAGCACAAAAAGGAAATGGAAATAAAGGTCCATACACATCCTATATATTGCCATTTACTAAGTATTATTTTTAGGCTTCTAAATTCAGGTAGTTTTCTGTTATAAAACCAATATAAGCTATTTGAACTAAAAATTCTAAACATTTCCACACAAACTATTCAAAATTATAACTAGTATGATAAAAGTTATGATTATAATAGAAATTATATAAAAATCATATATGCGTTTCTCCTAAAAGAAAAGTTTAATTATTGAATGGAAAGTCTAATTGGTAAACATCTGAATGAAAATATTTTTTTCTCAAGCTACTTGGAATATCATCGTTATATGTATGACAGTAAAAAGAAAATCATACGAAATCCAACTCATTGTTACTCTTTCGCCAGTAGCAGCTTATAAATCAGAGAGGAACCCTCTGAGGTAGCACCTGCATTTATTAGTGGAAAATATCAGGCATCTCATTGGCTGATTCTTTTTCAGCTCTGATTTGTGATTGTATGTGACGTCTTGCAAACGTAGTTTTTATGATTCGATTTAACTGGGCAGTGGTGAAAAACCTATACTTATTGTAGATAAACTATGACTGAACAATTATAATTATCATGGAAATGAACTTCAAATGATTATTAACTGAAGAAAGTGTGATTACTACAGGGAAAGTCTGTAATTGATAAACATTTGAATGATATCTAAAAGATATAAAAGTAAGGAACTATTCTACTCAAGCTACTTAGATATTGTCATGTGTACGATAAATTGGGATAAAACCCATTAGCTAGAGCGTTTGGTTGAAATTACTCGCATAAATATGACTTGTCCATATACAGCAAGCAGCTCATATAATAAAATAAACCAGAGGAAATTAGTTAGTGCGCCTAAACGGAATGCCTCGTGTGAATGTAACTTGTTCGCCAACAGCAGCCCATAAATTAAAAGAAACCTCTAAATTAAAGTATTTTATCGGTAAATAATCTGGCGTCTCATTGGCTTAATCTTTCTCAGCTTGGATTGGTGGGTATATGACGTCATGCATTCGTATTTTTATGAATGAATTTAGCTGGGTAGTGGTGAAAAACCTGTACTTATTGCAGATGAATTATTGTGAAGAATTCTTCTTCACAATTATTACAGAATTTCTTTTTCTTGGAAATAAACTTAAAATGGTTATTGAGTTACAATAAATAGATAATGGATCTAGTTGAAGGATATAAAGTAAATAAATACATCATACTTTAAGGAATATTTGACTGCGTTCTGGCTACTATGTAAGATGTGCGTGTCTCAGTGAAGCTGCAGTTAGGGAAGGCAGCCACCAATCGCAGCCGAGAAAGACAGCCAATAAGAGGACTTTAATTTGCCACAGGGAGAGCGTTTTGAGAACGCACTAATGAGTTTCTGTTTGAGAAACCTACCAGTGTTATCATGAAATCTTATTTAAACGCTCTAGCTATGGAGGAACGGAGCTGAGGATTGTTTTATTTTAAATGAGTTAGAGATATATTTCTTCAAATGTATTGAAACAATCCCTTTATAGGATATTTTTATAACATATTGTATTCGAGGTAATATCTGATCACCAAAAATAATCTATATTGAGAAAATAAGTCTGTGACGTCATAATGAGGAGGATGAATTTTAAAAGCAGCTGGTATAATCGACTTGGTTTTCTTGGTTTGAGTGAGGTATTGAGTAACACATTGATAGATGCTGTTATCATATCGAGTTTAATAGTGAAGGAATTATATGAATTTAGTCGTTACATTTCAAGTAGGTCTATAATGTAATTGAACAGATCATTACCAAATCATCATCTTTATTAGGAAATACATAGTTGTAAGGTTTAATACCAAAAGTGTATATGCATATTTCAGATAAACTACAACTGAAAGATTGGAACTTTAATGGAAACAAACTCGACACATATTTAGTGATAAAACTGATCTTTGAATTTGATTCGTTCGCCAGCAGCCTATAAATGAGAAGGACCCTCTCCCTTTTGCATTTTAGCGGGAAATATCTATTATCTCATTGACTGATTCGTTCTCTGTTGTCTATTGGTGTTGTATGTGACGTCATGCAATCATATTTTAGAATAAATTATATTTGGTAGTGGTGAAATACCTATTCCAGATAAATTATTACTTAAAAAACTACAAATTTTATGGAAACAAACTTAAAATAATCATTTGGTAATAAAATGGATCTATCATTCATTGTTGTAAAAGGGAAAATAGGAGCCCATAAGTCCAAGGAACCATCTCCTATGCTTTCCTTAGCGGGAAATATCTGACGTCTCATTGGGTGATTCATCCTCTGCTATGATTGGTGGTTATATGTGACGTCATGCAATCTCGTATTTTATGAATGAATCCAACTGTGTAGAGGTGAAATACCTATACTTATTTTAGATAAATTAACACTTAAATATTAAAATTTTTACATAATCGAACTCACAATACTATTAATTCAGTAGTTAAAAAGATAATGAATCTTGTTCAAATGCGTTAGCTGAATAAATACGTCATTTTTAAAGGAATAATTAACTGAGTTCTGGCTACGATGTTAGATGTGTATGCGTGAATTTGTAAATAAGGGCAACAACCAATCACAGCTTAGAAGAAACAGCCAATCAGATGACTGGAATCTCCCGCCTAAAGAGAGTTCCGGGGATTTATGGGTGGCTGTTTGAAAAACCTTCACGTAGTTCCATGATATCGGTTTCAAACGCTCTAACTATGGGAGGAAGGGACCCGAGAATTTTTCTTGTAAGGGAATTAGAGATACATTTTCTTCCAGGTAAATAGGGGCAATCCCTTATAAGATGCTTTAATAACATATTTTAACAGAGGGCTACATTACAGTTACCAAATAATTATCTTAAATAACAAAAAATACGTCTTTGTGACGTCACAAGGAGTAGGATGAATTCTAAATCTGGTCTAAATAACTGATTAATTCTGTTTGCTGGTTTGAGTAACACGTAGCTAATATTCGATATTCATATAAATACTACTGTTTTCTTTCCATTATATAGTGAATAAACTACAACATTACATGACTGCAATACGTGTTTTGTTACATTTCAAGTATAACTGAAATTATTCGAAGGAATAATTGACTGTTTTGGTTATGATGTTCATATTTGTATTTGTGAAGATCTAGTAAACAAAGGCAACAACCTATCACAGCTGAGGAAGTTATATCCAGTCATAGGACTCGAATGTATCGCCATGAGAGAGTTCAGAGAATTTATGCGTTGTTGATTGAAAAACTAACCACAATTTCGATGAAATTATGTTCAAATACTCTAGCTAATTCAAACTTGCATCGAAGGTTTTTATGTTGCAGGGGCTGACATAAATCTCTTTTAATAATTTATGGATGAAAGATCTATTTCAATGTTGTTACTATTCTTAAAATTGTTCATTACTTCTCTTGTAGTTTATTTATTTCCTTGTTTCCATCCCTCACGGCTAATTTTCCATATTGAAGCCCTTGGGCTTATCACAACCTGCATTTCCAACTAGAGTTGCAGCTTATATGATAATAATAATAATAATAATAATAATAATGATAATAATAATAATAATAATAATAATAATAATTGAAATCCAATAATATTAATTGAAATCCAATAATATTAATTGAATCGAGAGACCCACTTACCTTTAATTGGAATTCTAATCTATTGCTTAATTTGGATTTATGTTTCAAAACTGTATGGAGTGAAAATTCAAGTAAACAATGCTCCCTGCATCATAAAATTTATTTTGCTGTCCATCCTCTTTTAACGTCAATTAACTGCAAGTCCTCCAGTCCCACCCATAATTGTGCTGAACGGTTTCACAGCACTAGCACCAGCCGCATCCAAATTGTAAGTATAATTCATTCTAATGCAAGAAGCGAACTAAGTGAGTAAAATTAAATCGACCACATTAATTCTGTTATGAAAAAAAAAAAAAAAAAAAAAAAAACGATTTGCAGAAGTGTGTATATGTAGGGCAGGGTATAATATGTAACGGACGGAAGAAAATATACTTTTTCCCAGATCTGTTTGATAGTGATATACCAATAATTACTCTCACCAATAGATTTGTAATATAAGCATAAACATTTTCTCATGCTCATGTTATTACACCTTACATTCTACTTGATTATTTATTCCTCCTTATATTCTGCTATAAGATGCAAATTGTCTTTTTATTTTGTATTTTACTATATTTTGCAGTATTTGACTTACAGACGAAAAATTATTCTGCTGATCTCTAACATGAAATTGGTACTTTCTGATGATATGAATATTCAAAAGAAAGCTAAGCAGACGGAAAAAATGCGAGTTAGAAGGACCATATATTTGATTAATTATTGGAAACCTGATATTACATTTTCGTATAGGCTAATGTACAATGGTGAATAGTCTGTCCTGTAGTCAACATCTGCAAGCAAGTTTTTTTTTTCTTTTGTAGACAAATGAACAAATAAGGACAAATAACCTTCAGTATTGGTTGATTGTAATATTTATAAAAGAACTAAAAATACATTAGAGATACTGTGGTATATGCTCAGCCATAACTCTAGATACTTTAATCTTGAAAAGAATTGTAAAGTCCCATTACCAGTTTGAAAAAAATTCAATATCACCAGCTTGATTTGAGGCAATCAATATTTGCACTGAACTTCAAATGCAGAATCTATAATTCTTTATTGTGACTAACAATCACACTATTGGGTATAATTATCAAATACTCCTAAAGTGATATAATTTACACATATGCAATCTAACAAATGCAACGTGAGTAACAACGCAACAGTCACCCCTTAAACCTTGTTTATAGAAAATTGTAGCTCTTCTATTCTGTGCGCATTCCCCCTATAAATAATAGATTATATTTTCTTTTCTCCATTAGTTTAGAATGCAAATGGGCCTGTATCTGGTACATATGAAATAGATTTTAAAAATTGTAATTAAAAATTAATATGAGAGATAACAAACAATTTTGAGTGGTTAATTTAAAATGTAAACAATGGTATATTTTACGGGACGAACTTCCTATGAGAAGAGCCACTTGAGCTTCATCAGCCGTCAGACAGTTGTGAGTGGAGGTCGACTTAGCCGTCAACGACCTCATAAAATCGGGAAATTTAAAGGTAAATAGTGTCACTGTTAATCTTAGAATACTGCTACTATAGGAGCAAAACCTATAGCATACTCCGATTAGAATAAATAGTGCATGGGCAGTTTCCCTGCTGTCGAAAGTAGCTTTAATAGGCCAGACAGCGGCCAAATCCAAGCCCCACCCTCCATGTTACTCGTGTTATATCTTATTAAACAGTGTTTTAGATGGATTGATAACCGTGACAGTCCGTTTGTCGTTTTATACAAAGTATGTTTTATCTGTGGCCAAGATTTTTAATCCATGATAGGATTAGTTTATTATAATGTCAAAAGTTAACCGACTTTGGTGTGATGACCTCATCGATATTAGGAGTTGCCGTCTGTGTGTTATTTACTCCTCATTTTAGTCATCAAACCTTAGCTTTACATCATTGTTTTGCTTTACCAATTTATTGCATGAATTATTTTATTTTGTAAGCTTTGAAATTCCGAAGATTGGTTCTAATGAGATATAAAACTTAATATTTGATAATAATAATAAAGTGGTGTCTTGTCACTTTCGTTGGGTGGGGTGGGTCAAGGCATGTAAGATTTTCTTTTATTTAGGTTATGCTTGAACACATCAACGGTTTATATAATTTGTATTTGAGGGTCTGTTATCACAGTTGAGCCTTTTAGATGTCTCTCGTGTTCACCCGTAGTAATTCGTATAACAACAAGGTTATCTTTGGCAATGAGCTAAGAGCTAAATTTAGCAACCAACTTCAACGGCACCTATACACGGGAGTATTATTGCATTTTCTCCTTAGAAAGCTTATTATACTTTGATATTCATTGACGCTTGTGATGTTTTAACTAGTTTTAAGGATAATTATCGATACTGTGTATTAAAATGGGTGACAGGAAAGTGGGTGTGTCCACAATTGCATTAATAATTTTACTTTCACCGTCTGTGACAAATGAACAAATGACTGCAGCAGTCTGCATAGTGCATGCCCCTAATTGTTACTAGTCTCCACCCACTTTTTTCCGCTAGGGCGTTTCCTGCCTTTCTTTTGAGGAAATCTGCATCCATACTGGTTCATCTGCAATTATCTTTCCTGTTGCTTAGTTGATTAATCATGTTATCTTATTTCTAGTTTAATTATCAGTTTACTGAGATAGTTTTCAATTTGGAATAGGTATGGTGAATAGTACCTTATACTTCCAGAAAACTAGGACACGTAAAATAATTAATAGCTTTTGTATTATACTGTAATTGTACATTTTCTTGTAATTATTTTTAATATTTCGTAAAGATAATGATCGAAAAAAGTATCTTCATCAAATATGCTAGAGAACTCAAGGTCTTTGCAGGTAAAGATGAAAGTGTACCAGTAGGCTGTTATAGAGGCCAAGTTTTCTTTATTATTTTATAATTTTAACTAACTAGTTCCTATGGATATATTAATAACTCCCTTCATTCTGACATACCTGTTTGTATTCTATAGTGTGCAATTGTGTCTTGTATATGGTATAGAGATATACTGTCCTTTTTTATTATCGAAAGCTGTGTGAAATAGGCATTGTAAAGCCCCTTTCTAGTCTAATCCTGAATTAATGAAGGAACTGTTTTACTATGGGAATTATAAGACTTTCCATTTAAAGAAGAATAATATATCAGACTTGTGGTTTCAGAATGTGAATATTTCATTAAATTTTTCGTTCTTTGGGTAATGCATTACACTATTTTCCTGAAATTATTAAATATTTATAGTTAATTATAATTTAGGTAATGTGGTATCTTCCTGAAATGATTAAATTTTGCTTTTCATTATTCTCTTATGGTTTGGTTGGGAATATTTTCTTATTTCTTGTCAGACCATATAATGACTAGGGAAAGGTAGTTGTCTTTAGGATTTCATATGAAAAAGAACTAAGATTTAAGGTGGCATGTTACTGAGAGGGACATTAAATCATGGGATAGAAGCTCACAATATTATAGAAAAATGTGAATTATTATTAACTAATTGAATAATCTTTTTTTATGAATCAAATGATTACATGTACAGTAGGAGGGTTTCCAAAATTATATGTAGTCTAAGGGAAACTAAAACTTCATGACTTCATACATTATGTAGACATTAAAGATTGATGTATTTGTATAGGCCTACTTTTAAAGTACTAATGTCTTGATAAGGCTATGTGGGAAAGTAGTCTTTTATAAAAGAAAAATTAGAATCAAAGAAAGTTTATAATGTCTTTAAGGTGATATCCAATTTTTATCCTAAATACAATATGGATGACAAGGTATCTTCTGTGGCAAAATTTGTTAAGAAATATTTAGTTTGTTAGATTAGTTTCTGGGGTATTTAAAGATAGCAAATAATTTATTCTGGAAAGATCACATTTGGTAAAAGTGCCTTAATGAGAATCATTGTTGCGAGCTAAGATGGCAATTGCACTCCTCCGGTCCTCCGCATCCCCCAAAAGGATGACCCTGTGTGGGAAGGCTGTTAGTTTGATCTATATACAGTAGCTGTCGTCATTAAGGTACAGGCTTCTGGTATTATGAAAGAAGAGGGAGGGAGAGGAGAATCTTTATGATGCATAGAAATAATGCCTAACAAAATGATTCAGTTTTTACTTTTGCTATTGATAGTTATATCATGATAATACAACTAAATATGTTTTATTGTAATCATTTAGAAATGGAAGCAAAAACCCTATTTTGAACTTTATGTACTTTATTATGTAGGGAATTTTTAGAACAGCTTCATTGGTCATTTACAAGGTTTAGCCTAATTGCATAACATTGTTACAATGATTACAAATTAGTTGAGCAAGGTTAGTCACATTTCATGAGATGCATTGAGTTTGAAAATTAGCTTAACATTAAAGAAATGTAATAGATTGAGAAAACAGAGGGAACAGATGAATTATAAAAGGGAAAAAACAATAACAGTTAGTGCTTAAGGGACATGGCTAAGAACCTTCAGTACGGTGTGCACTTGAAACTTATACCATCCCAACTGTGTGATCCTAATTGCTTAATGTTCTTGGATATTGTACATGTTTAAGAAGATATAATTGGAATTTTAACCATATACAAATACACTATCCTAAATATGGTATCTTATTGAACAGTTCAGCATATAAAAGTTTACAGTTCTATTTTTGTTTTCCAGTACTGAAAATTTCATAAATAAGTGTTGGTAAAAACTGTGCCAACACATAAGTGTTAAGTTCTGTTATTCAGGGATAAGCCTTGATAATGTCAGCCATGATAAATCATTTGATAAACTTGATTACTCCACACCCACCAACATTCCTGACTGACTACGTCCTGCTCAGAGTCTACCCTCCTCCTCCCTACTAGCGCCTAGGGTGGGGTGCCTACATATCATTCCCCACTGCCCTCTTTCATTTGGTGTCACATTTCATCTTGGGTACCACTGGATGCCACCATCCACCAGTATTACAGCCTTAGAAACTTGAAGGATTAGGAAGTATGTCATTAATTGGCATTTTCATTTAAAATACAATGGCTTAGTGGTGTTTTGAAAATAAGATACAGTATACAGTATTCAATAGTGTAGTTAATTTGTATTAGGAAACCATTAAAGTGCATCGTATTTATTTTCAGTGAACTCTGTTGGTATTTGTTGTGATGTTTCTTCCAGTATTATGATACAATAGTTTAGAATTAGACTAAAGTATTTTGTCTTATGTTTGTTTTGATAGCAGTCACACAAACATTTTGTTAAGTTGGTTTCCCTTTTATTCAGTGTTGCGTTTGTAGTCCTTTCTTACCGTACTGTACATATTTAGGAAATGAAAGGAGCCAGTAAGTCTGCTTTGCCAACATTTGTATGTAGTACCAGCTTGCTTTTACTGCAATTTTAAGAAGTTTACTGTTCCTTATGTTCTCCGTTTGAAAGTGAGAAGCACAGTTCAGTCATGTACATGTACAGAGTTTGTGATAACTTAAGACTGGAGGCATTGTGCCGCATTATTTCCTTATCTCTACTTACCGTTATTGAATGTCTTATCTTTTGTATGAAATAATGATAAAAAGATTATTTTTTATGTTGGCTTTTACAGTTATTTTTTCTATATATTTATGAATTTATTCAGATTGCACAGTACATTTTAAATATTTCATGATATTTGATGATTTGATAAAAAGATAACGATATTTTATAGAGGTCTACTTTACCATTATACTGTAATATGTTGTAAGTGGAGCATTGTGTGGTGTGTGGTTATTTATGCTTCTGATGTCTACTTACGAAACACTAATTTGTATGGAGCATATGATTCCTCACGTTCAGTACCCCTGCTGTGTGCTAGACTTTCTTCAAGGTCTGTGTGCAAGAATGTTATTGGTATCTTATACTGTAGTCATAGAGTACTGTATTGGTGATAGTTAACAGCTCATCTTGATTTCTTAGAAAGGAACAAGTTTGATTTTCTTCACAAATTTCATATCCCTTTTGCGAGTTATTACCCCTCTTTATGTTGGTTTGTTGGTTCAACAGACCTCAGTTCCAACTTTTCATCGCTCATCCTTAGGTATTAAATACAAAAAATCCACTTATGCTGTTTTGTCTGACCTTACATCGGTTTCTATTTCTTACACTAATGATGACGGGTTCTACTGTACAGTACTGTTCTTCACATGAAAGCTTTTCGATGTGGTTATTTGGCTTTTATAAAATGATTGCAGGTTGTTAAGTATTTTTTTATTGTTCAATGCCTTTATAGGGAACATATAAGTTTGTTTTTGGGCAAAAATCTTACCTACATAAAAAAATGTCATGTCGATCCTCTTGAAATAAATTAAGAATATAGGGCGAGTTATTATTGCACAGTACAGTACTTTATTACATTCATTTGGAACTGAATTAGAATACAGTATTGTAGTATGGTATTTATGAATACAACCTTTGACTTTTATACAGTGTACTGTAGATACACTTCATCACATGTTGCCTTAGTTTTTGAACCTTGTTAACAGTGTACTGTTGTTACTTGGGGTGTGCGGAGTCGTAAATGCACCACCAAGTTGGTTTCTTCACTTTTCCTCTGACTGTATTATTGGAGTTGTAAATCTTTAAAACATGGATATTACTTTATTGATAGTCACTTTGGCCTTCTTTTTGAATGGGACGCGTGTTCACTCCCCTGTAAGAAGAGCCAAGTAATGATGTCCTGGGCTTGATAATGTGTGTGTGGGTCCATTGAACATTAATCCTGATTCTTTCTGCTCATTTTGAAAATGCTAGGTTTATGTCATTGGAGTGACTTGTTTGAAGTGTGCCGGTTTATCTCTTGCATAGTTTTCGACTCCGTCGGTGTTGTCAGATAGAAATAAACCCCCTTTTATATGTATGGCTCTTCTAGGATCAACTTTTGTGATGCCCATCATTTCTTGTTTTGGGTCTTTTCTCGTTAGTCTCTTCAACTTGGTTGCTTTGGGAAACTGTAGTACTGAAGGCCCTTGGGCCATTCCTTGTTTTGCTTTGTGTTCTTTCCCTGGTGGCTTAGAGCATTTAGCCATGGCTAGAATTTCCTTTTCTATATTTGCTACACCAGGAATCCACATCAGTCCTCTTGCTAAATTTGTTTCTTTATCTTCTATTTTTTTGAACACCTTCATTGACTTTATCCTCATTGGTGTTGGAAGATTTAGGTAACTCATGGAAGAAAGTTTAAGTGCAAGTGCATTTTATTTTTCTCTTCTTCATCATCTCATACTTAAACACACTTTCTCCTTAGCCTCCCCTTCTTTCTCATCTCCCTTTGTCTTTACTGCGTAGGATATGTAAGAAATATTCCTGGAATGTTGTCACCAAAAGGAATCCTCCAGGTGGGGTTGCTATTCCCTGAAGTGACTGTGGGTGTGGTAGTTGACCTACAGTCGTTCTTAATATTGCTCCTGACATTTCTCTAGTTCACACTCAAGCTTGTCTGGTCTTCTGCTTTGTCATCAAGAGAAAGGGGGGGACCACCCTTCTCTTCTCTTTCTGTTCATTCTACTTGCAGCAGGCAATATCCGAGCTTCTCATGTTTCTTGGAATGTGTCTTCTTTAGCACTGGTTGGAAGGCTCATGAGTATACAGGTACACTACTAGTATTGTACTGTCCTGTGCAGTAACTCTTCTGTGCATGGTGAGAACCATCAAGTTGCTGCTTTGGTCTCTATCTTCAGTACTATTCCTGATTGTCTCAGGTTAAGTACAGTACAGTACCTTCCAACATGGACGTTACAGTGGTACAGTACCTGAGTTTACGACTTTAATCCGTTCCAGGAAGTAGCTCGTAAACCAAAATGTGCATACACCACATTGATTTAAAGGTTTATGATGTTATATAAAGAGAAAATTATAGTCCCTAAAATCAAAATGAATACAGACCTATAATTCTCAAAAAAGAAAATAGAAATATTGACAGACTTACTCGCAATTACTTTGGAGAACTTTTGGTAAAATATTAGTTCTCTCTCTTCGACAATGTTCACTATCATTAACTGCATCACTTAATTTAGGTTTTCTGAGTACTTCATTATCAATGTTTTGCTTTATGTTCAGTTTTGACAAGGAACCTATTTAAAGCGTATTGCTTTCTTATTAAAAAAAAAAATCTTATTTATGCAACATGGCATTGTTGGCATTATTGAAGAGATTCATTACTTGCCTCTTCTTGACTCATTTCCTTTTCCTCTCTGGGGGTGAAGCAGTCTTCCTGTTATTTGCTGGATTGAACATTGATGCTAATAAGCTTTCACACTGAGCGCTGTTCTATAGTGGTATGGAACTATCTCTCCCATCACTTATTTTGGCCTTTACATTGATATGTAGAAGGACACTCCAAAATCAAAGCATTGTTTTCTAGTCTTGGGTAGTGCCATAGCCTCTGTACCATAGCCTTCCACTGCCTTGGGTTAGAATTCTCTTGCTAGAGGGTACACTCTGACATTCTATTTAATCTTATTTCTCTTTCTCATGGTTTTGTTAAAGTTTTTATAGTTTATAGAGGAAATGTTTAAATGTTAATGTTCATAAAATATTCTATTTTTCCTTGTTTCCTTTCCTCAGTAGGCTATTGTCCCTGTTGGAGCCACTGGGCTTATAGCATCCTGGTTTTCCAGCTAGGGTTGTAGCTTAGCAAGTAGTAACAATAATAATAATGATAATAATAATAATAATTGATAATTAACAATTAATAAATAATAATAATAATAATTGATAATTAATACTTAATACTTAATAAATAGTAATTAATAATTAAATAATACCATCCTTATAAGGATATGATGTTCTTCTATGACCATCTTTAAATAGACAGAAATGTAGTTTAACCTCGAGATCCTTATCTCAATTTAAAGGTGGCAGGAGTCAACATCCTGCCCCTCTTACAGTCTGATGCTTGACATCCCGGGATTTTAAAATGGCCAACTTGGTTGTAGGAGCTTCCTCCCACCTCATGTGGAGTCTCCTATCAAAGGACAAGGTTTGTGTTCGTGTAGGAATAAATCAGAAATTTTAAAATTAATGAGTTTCTTCTGACAAGTTAAAGTCCTTCAAGCCTTTCATTCTGTCTCAACCACTAAGCAAGTCCTAGGTGAAAGTCATAGTGATGTCTCATGTGCTGGCGAGGGGCAGGGTTTCCCCCACCTCCTGCCAGAAACCACAAGACACACTTCGTTGATATTCTAACAGCCAATTTTTAGCTAAACTGAAATCATACTCTTATTAAAGGGTTCAAGTTTGTATCTTCTGGGAAAAATACATTTTGTTTTTAAAATTTTTTATTTTAAAACCTTCTGGTCATGTTTTTTTTATAGGAATTTTTATTGTTTTGTTTATTTATAAGATTTATTTTGCAGGCTGTGGGATTCCTGTTTGCAGTAAATTGTGAAGTTATGTTAATTGTGCTAGTAGCCGTCATAAGCACAATAACATAGAACTTTCACAAAAGCAAGTTGGGGTCATTGAATTTAATAATAGATTTAAAAAAACTCATTAGACTTGAAAGCACTGTACGGAAAGGAAGTAGGAGGAGATAATCAAAATGGAGGGAAATGTTGTTGTGAAAGAAGTGCGGATCTTGGAGACCGCTGAAGACATCCAGGATCGGCGAGACCAGGTTCTCTCAAGGTACTCCCAATTTCGATCTGATGCTCGTCTTAAAAGGGACAAGCTTGAAGACTCACGGAAGTTCCAGGTAAGATTGGATTAAAATATATTTATGATGCTAGTGTTTATACAGGTCATATTGATGTGTTAAATTATCCAAATTGTAGTTTTGCATTTATTAACCACTTGATGCTATTTCAGTACTTCAAACGAGATGCTGACGAGTTGGAGTCTTGGATTCATGAGAAGTTGCAAGCTGCATCAGATGAGAGCTACAAAGATCCTACCAATCTCCAGGCCAAAATCCAGAAACACCAAGCCTTTGAGGCAGAAGTGGCAGCTCATTCAAATGCCATTGTGGTGTTGGACAACACAGGTTCTGAGATGATTAACCAGCAGCATTTTGCATCAGATGTTATTAGACAGAAGCTGGGTAAGTTGTGTTTATCATGACTGAAATTAGCATTATAGTAATTACAAGCCTTTTTTTTTCTTTTGATTGATTTAATGGTATCTTGACATATTGTTTAATATTATGTAGGTTTTTGGAGTTTTGATTTTAGATTCTTAGATATAGTACTTAACATTTATGCCATTAAAATTGATTTTTAGTTTACTGGGACCATCATTTTGATTTTATTTCCTTTTTATAATATACATTATAATTTTCCTTTTGAGATTTTAACTGAGTAAGCAAAGCCTTTCATGTCAGTTGGTTTTATTGCTTTTATTTTCATCAGATGAACTCCATCGTTTGTGGGAGCTACTGCTGAGCCGCTTGGCAGACAAAGGAATGCGACTACAGCAGGCTTTGGTATTGGTGCAGTTCCAACGCCAGTGTGATGAAGTCATGTACTGGATTAATGATAAGGAGACGTTTGTTACTTCCGAAGAATTTGGCATTGACTTGGAACATGTAGAAGTTCTTCAGCGTAAATTTGATGAATTCCAGAAGGATATGGCTGCTCAGGAGTACAGGGTCACTGAGGTTAATGCCCTGGCTGAAAAATTGGTTGCTGATGGTCATCCTGAAATTGAAGTGATTAACAAGCGCAAGAAGGACCTGAATGAAGCTTGGCAGCGCTTGCGTCTGCTTGCACGCACCAGGCAGGAGAAACTATTTGGAGCTCACGAAATTCAACGCTTCAACAGAGATGCAGATGAAACCATTGCATGGATTGCTGAGAAAGATGTTGTTTTGTCTTCTGATGACTATGGGAGAGATTTGGCTTCCGTTCAGACCCTTCAACGTAAGCACGAAGGGTTGGAACGTGATTTGGCAGCTTTGGAAGATAAAGTTTCTACTTTAGGTGAAGAGGCAACTCGCTTGTGTGGCATTCATTCTGATCATGCTGAACAAATAAAGGTCAAGCTAGCTGAAATAGAACACTCGTGGTCAACTTTGACAGCAAAGGCCCAGGAACGCCGCCGCCGTTTGGACGATTCACATTATCTTCATCGCTTCCTGTCTGATTTCCGTGACCTGATATCATGGATTAATGATATGCGAGCAATAATTACAGCTGATGAATTGGCTAAGGATGTTGCAGGAGCAGAGGCATTGCTTGAACGTCATCAGGAACACAAGGGTGAAATTGATGCTCGAGAGGATAGCTTCAAGAGTACCCATGAGGCGGGAGAAATGTTAGTAGAGAAGAACCATCATGCTAAGGAAGAAGTAGTTGAAAAGTTGAGCACCTTGTCTCAGGAGAAAGCTGCTTTGCTGGCTCTCTGGGAAGAGCGTCGCATCTTGTATGAACAGTGCATGGACTTACAGCTCTTCTATCGTGACACTGAACAAGCTGATACATGGATGGCAAAGCAAGAGGCTTTCTTGGAAAATGAAGACTTAGGTGATTCCATTGACTCAGTTGAGGCTCTCATCAAAAAGCATGAAGATTTTGAGAAATCTCTAGCAGCCCAAGAAGAGAAAATTAAGGCCCTTGATGAATTTGCTACCAAGCTCATTGAAGGTCAGCATTATGCTGCAGATGACGTATCCCAGAGAAGGGAACTACTTTTGGAACGTAGGGCAGCTTTACTTGACATGTCAGCTCGCCGCCGTACAATGCTTGAAGATTCATACAGATTCCAACAATTTGAAAGAGACTGTGATGAAACTAAAGGTTGGATTAATGAGAAACTTAAATTTGCTACTGATGACAGCTATTTAGATCCAACTAATCTGAATGGTAAAGTTCAAAAACATCAAAACTTTGATCAGGAGTTGAGTGCAAACAAGTCGCGTATTGAGGAAATTACATCCACTGGCAAAGAACTGTTGGACTCCGATCACTATGCCAGTGAACGCATTGGTAGTCGTATGGAGGAAATCTTGCAGCTTTGGACATCACTTGAGGAAGCTACACGCAGTAAGGGCTCAAAGCTTGAAGAAGCTTCTCAGCAACAGCAATTCAATCGGGGTGTTGAGGATATTGAACTCTGGCTATCAGAGATTGAAGGTCAGTTGATGAGTGAGGATTATGGTAAAGACCTTACGGGTGTACAGAATCTACTGAAAAAACATGCTCTCTTGGAAGCTGATGTTGGATCTCACCAAGATAGAATTGATGGTGTGCGCATCGCAGCTGATCAGTTTGTTGATCGTGGACATTTTGATGCTGATAACATCAAGGCTAAGCAATTGGCTCTTCAGGAACGTTACAATGCCCTTCAGAAACCAATGACTCTTCGCAAGGAACGCCTTAAGGATTCTTTGTTGGTTCAGCAGTTATTCCGTGATATTGATGATGAAGAGGCTTGGATTCGAGAAAAGGAGCCCATTGCAGCTTCTACTAATCGAGGAAGAGATCTTATTGGTGTACAAAACCTTATCAAGAAACACCAAGCTGTCTTGGCTGAAATCAACAATCATGAACACAGGATTATTGCTGTTACCACATCTGGAGAGGAAATGATTAGCGATGGTCATTTTGCTGGTGAAGAGATAAAACAGCGAGTTAACACCTTGAGCCAACACTGGGCTCAGCTGAAGGAGCGTGCCAATCAGCGTCGTCAAGACCTTGATGATTCTATGCAAGCCCATCAATACTTTGCTGATGCAAATGAAGCAGAATCTTGGATGAAGGAGAAAGAACCTATTGCTGGTGGCGGAGACTTTGGCAAAGATGAAGATTCAGCTGAAGCTCTTTTGAAGAAGCATGAGGCTCTCATGAGTGACTTGGAAGCTTTCAGCTCCACAATAGCTAGTCTTGAGGAACAGGCTGCTGGCTGTCGTCAGCAGGAAGTACCTGTCATGGACATTACAGGCAAAGAATGCGTTGTTGCTCTCTATGATTACACTGAAAAGTCACCTCGTGAAGTGTCTATGAAGAAGAATGATGTGCTAACTCTCTTGAATGCCACAAACAAGGACTGGTGGAAAGTAGAAGTAAATGATCGACAGGGCTTTGTTCCAGCTGCCTATGTGAAGAAGATTGACTCTGGCTTAACTGCATCTCAACAGAACTTGGCTGATGGAAATTCTATTGCTGCTCGCCAGAACCAGATAAGAGTGAGTCAAGGTTGATTATAGTTTGAAAGCTTTCAGATATGTTATGCTTTAGTAATCTTGGTAAAAGAACTGAGAACTGATACCAATTCATGAAATTTTACATAATTCTAGTACAGGAAAACAATGCAAATAGCTTTATAAGTATCATAATTGAAATGTCCTTTGTTGATTGAGAAAGATTAATAGATGCTAATTCTGGTATTTTACAGAATTGTTTAGTCTAAATGTTTTGAATTTTATTCCAGGGTCAATATGAAAACTTGATGGCTTCTGCACGAGAGCGTCAAAAGAAACTTAGTGAAACTGTGCAGGCTTATGTTTTAGTAAGAGAAGCTGCAGAATTAGCACAGTGGATCAAGGATAAGGAGCAGCATGCCCAGATTGAAGATGTTGGAGAGGATCTTGAACAAGTAAGAAATAACATTGTAATGTACAATAATCCCTCGTCTATTGTGGGCGTTCTGTTTTAGAATAACCCTCCCCCCCACGACAGCTGAAAAGCTTCTAAGTAGATACAGAAATACCGTATACAGTACAATGATTTTTCAAATTTGTTAATTTTTACAATTTATTTTCTTTATAAAATTAAGCTTTTACAAACACCTAACTTTCTTGTAAACCTGTTAAATACTTTTTAAGCTAAAACCTACTTTTACTGTAGACACATCATTACATATATAGTACGTAAAGGAAAATACATGTATGAACACTTTCACGTACGTACTGTACTGCGCGGCCAGGCTACGCTCTTAACCAGACTTTATGTCCATTTACTGGGGTCAAAAAGTACAGTTGGGTTGAAGAACAGGATTTTAATAGCACTGATATTTCACTAGCTGTATCCAGTAATAGTGATTATAATATTCACATAGCATTGTCTTATGAAATAAAAAGATACTGCAAATATATATCTTTCCTATTGTTTGTTAGTAAGATGATTGAGACAGACCATTATAATTTGGTTTCAAAAAAGGAAATCACATGATACACTAGATACTGTACACGATCAAATAATTTTTATGGGGGGGGGGAATTGATGCTTGCACAAAGCCGTATGTAAGATCACAAATGTTAAACAATTATTTACGATATTGGTGTAATTTACTGCATTAGTATTTATGCCCCAAAATTACCATTTTTAATAAAAATTCATTCAAATATGAAAGATACAAAACTTATCTGCTGTCAGAACACTGCTATATACAGAGGAGTCCGTGCTATAGATTTATTCATAAATCTGCGATGCACTGAGAGAGTGATAATTGAATTGTGATATGGCGAGGGTTTTCTGTAACATTGAATAAGTTATTTTGCAATTTGACCCTGGATTCCATTATGAAATTGAATTACCTTTACGTATTTTTCTTGTTTTCTTTTTGTTTAGGTTGAAGTTATGCAAAAGAAGTTTGACGACTTTAAAACAGACTTGCAAGCCAATGAGGTGCGTTTGGCTGAGATGAATGAAATTGCCATGCAGCTCATGAGTCTTGGACAAACAGAGGCAGCTCTTAAGATCCAGACACAGATTGAGGACCTCAACTTGAAATGGAACTCACTTCAACAGATGGCCCAGGTAAAGATTTTGTTCTTTTCAGGTATGGGGTTACGGTATAAAATTTTCTGTTTAACAAAACTTGAAAAAAAATAATCAGTCTTGTATGACTTCTTAACCTGGGCTCACTTTATTTGTTTAGGAGCGCCAGTTCCAGTTGGGATCCGCTCATGAGGTACAGCGCTTCCACCGTGACGTTGATGAAACCAAGGACTGGATCCAAGAGAAGGATGAAGCACTCAACAACGATGATTGCGGCAAAGACTTGAGATCAGTTCAGGCTCTTCAACGCAAACATGAGGGTATATCATAAAGTTACTAATTATTTATATGTCCTCTAAAGTCATTCTTGGTTATTCAATGTAATTACTACTGCAGGTGGTTTATTTGTATTTTTATACATAGTGTATTAGCAAATTAATATGTGAATAATGGATAAAGCAAAATTTTCAATTCATATTCTTCAGGCTTGGAGAGAGATCTTGCTGCTTTAGGTGATAAGATTAGGCAACTCGATGAAACTGCTAATCGTCTGATGCAAACTCATCCCGAGTCTGCAGATACCATATATGGAAAGCAGCGAGAGATCAATGAATTGTGGACGCAACTTACTGCCAAGGTGAGAAGCGAGTTTAGTAATTAAACTCTGTACTACTATGCCTGAGACTTATGGCAGTATTAGTAATGATCCCTTTTGGTTTAGTAGGTGATTAAAGATAAATGCTCTGTAGACTTGGTATTAGTATATTGAGTACAGTACTGTATTGTAGTACATTGGTAAAGTCTCTATTTGTATGAATCTTGCCTTCGAATCATAAGCTATTAACTTTATAAGTGCCAGATTCACGCCTCAGAAGAAAAATATTTCTCTGCCATCCAGCCCCTTCCAATATATGCTTTGACCTTGTGCTTATGTCATACATCTATTGCCAAGACTGATCGAGGTATGCTAGACTTGCATAAAACTACAAGACATTGTGTTAGTTGAACTTATGTCCTGACAACAGTAGCTCCTATTTCCCTTTATTTTATTTATAAAAAACCACATATTTAAAAAAATATCTCCTGTCAAATATCCAAGTGCAGTCATACCTCATTTTAAGTTTATGAAATGTGGAAAAACAATCATCTTTCCTTTACTTTCTGTACAATGAAAGTTTATGGTTTATTAGAAAGGCTATAAAATGGTGATCTATTGAATGACTTGCTGTATTAGTGATGCCATGGGCTTGGATACAGTGTTTGTGTGTTTTAAATAAGATTTGAAGTTAGTTTGTATGTCGTGAGTTATATATTTTGTTGGCGTTGTAAAGTTTAATGAGCAATTAGATTAAGAAAGGCTTAGATTATCCTGTAGGAGAATGTTCTTAATGATAAGATATTTTTGGCCATTATCTTTTTTATATTGCTAAGATTCATCTTTTTACAGGCAAATGCACGAAAAGAGAAACTCTTGGACTCTTACGACCTGCAGCGCTTCCTTAGCGACTATCGTGACTTAAGCTCATGGATTACTTCGATGATGGGCCTTGTAAGCTCAGACGAATTGGCGACTGATGTAACTGGAGCAGAAGCTTTGTTGGAAAGACACCAGGTAGGTTTTAAGGGTCACAGTTTAACAACAGACCACAGGTATACAAAGGTCATTCTGAAGATGCTACACCTTTTAAGGTGTGTTTATTATTTTTTTTTATAATATCAAGGTTGTGGTTCTTTTGGTGTGCTGAGTTCCCCTGAAAAAAATTGCATATGTTACCAAGCCCATTTGAACTTACATTATTGAACTTGTTTGAAATTTTCATCCCTCATCCATTTTACTTGTAATAGCTTGTCAAGTGTGTCAAGATGAAAATGTCTTTGCTAAATACTTGTAGAAAGTTATTTAAAGCATTCCCAAAGTTTGAATGCAACTTATTCAGAGTCCTTGATCAGTGGATACATAACGAGTGGGCAGTTGTGAGGAAAGTGTAATGGGATACCAGATTACCTGTCTGTAATTGCTGAAATTTTGCTTGTAGAGGTCAAGCAGTATTTTAGGCATCAGATATAGTGGGAAAAGAACTTGATGGACTTGGAAAGATTACTGTTAGTATAGCAAAGTAGCCTAACAGCAGATACAGCTTAATTATTAGATTTGATATTTGGAAGATCTCTGGGGTCGATCTGTTTCTTAAACTGCATATAGCAAGTTAAGATTGATCTGAATGGGGTGATAGTGTGGGGAATTTTATCTAAATATTAGGCCTCTGTGTCTATGATAGGTTTTGTATACTCCTAGAGATTTCATGTGGTGGTAGGTAATTAAAGAAAGCTTAAATTCATGAGACATAAAAGGTGGGGCCAAGATCTTTTGCTTTAGGTAATCTGAAAGAAACCACTATTTGTCTCGATGCTGAAATGACCTGTATATGTAATTCGTCATGTTTCTTATCTTGGAATAGTGGTGAGAGCTAACAATTGTTCAAAGCGAAAGTTTCACATCAATGTAAAGGGAAGTAAGCTTCTTTTATATTGACAGTAAAGCCCTAAACTTAGTACTTTTCAGCAGTTCAGAATGTACACCTCAGGATTATGAAGTGGTACAAAAGAAAGGGGAGGGAGTGGAGGAGGCAGTACAGAACTCTGTTTTCACTATTTCATACTGGTCACATGCTATGAGGCATATTTAAAGTGTAGATCAAACTAGTGGATAGAATGTTTAGACTGAAATATCAAAGATAAGGTTAAAGATAGGTAAATCATACATATCTCGTCTCTGTTCCTTATGGTTCAAAGTTAGTATGGAGTATTTGTAGTATATATGACTTTTACAATGTATGCTAAGTAGAACTATTTTAATGTTATTGAAGGAGTCATCTTTTTCTGAACACAATTGTAAGGACCCTGCAGTAATTGCACTTCTGTTTATGGTTTGCTTTTGTCAATTGCTCAAAGGCAATGAAGACAATAACTTGATGATTTGGACAAGTAATACACTAATAGTCTTGTTATAGAGTGTCCAAAGTCCCTTTTTTAATAAGTACCCTAATACTCTGAACATTAATAATCTTTAAATATTTTGAAGTATAATTACTTTAAGAAAAAAAGTAAAGAATATCAAGAGAGAACACAACAAACATAAAGTCCGTGAACAGTTAACATAAGCATAAGTTCAAGTTGAACTAATTCAAATTTTATTAGCAAAATAATTGAGAATGCAACGACAAAGAAAAGTAAACATAAGAAGAATATGATAAGAAAAACAGTAATTACAAGTGAAATGTTTATTGAAAAAGATATGGTCATCAAAGTTAAAACAGCCAGTTCTTAGGAGGAGTAAAGTTGGCAAAGTTTATATGGTTATATACAGATCCAATCTTATTACCAGGCCTGCATATATTCATAGCAGTTTGTCAACTTCTGCTTATAATTTGTATAAACATTGATGTCTATTTTTTTTGTCTTGGCTTAGTTATATTATTTATGTATATTTGAGGTACATTGGCAATAGGAAAGACATTGATTTGGTTTGCATTAATAGATATATATTTTGACAATTGATAGCTTTAGCTGTGCAAAATATATTTTGGTTTAATAAGTTGAATATTACTGCTTTTTATTCAAGGGAATGATGGGAAAAGACTATTTTATTCTTATACATTATACATTACACGTAATCCAATATTTTGGATGATTCTGGTAAATTCTAATTGTTTTTATATTTTTATTTCAGGATAAATATTAAGTGCATTTATTTTTAAATTTTTTGGGGACTTTGCAAACATTTGCAGTGTGGCCATCTTTTTATTTTTAAGTAAAGGCATGACCTCTGAATAGGTAATAGGAGATGCAATTGATGTTTGAATCTTTATTATTATTATTATTATTATTATTATTATTATTATTATTATTATTACAGATCCCTTCATTCCGTGTTTGCACATCGATTAAAATTTTCTTTAAAATCTTGTAATATTAACTTTAATGTTGGGGCCTGGAGTGCCTCTTAATGGAAAATTCTAGTTTCGAAAGAAAAGTTTTATGCCAAGTCAAGGCTTTTATTGGCATTGAGTTCATGCAGTAATCTCATTTGGCATAAGCTACTGTAATAAGTTTAGGGTATAAAAATGCAAAATAGTAATAAACTATTCTTGTTATAAAGAATACTTGTGCCTAAAGTAATCCTATTGTTACAGAAGAATATTTTTCTGATGATGAGAGACTTTGACAATACTTTGTACCGAGTAGTAATATCCAACAACTACTTTGTGATTGGGTCACATGAAAAATAAGTCATTGTGGTCCCTTGAGATAGCACTAGCTCAAGTGAGGAAAATGCATTGCCAAACAAAACAATCTTGTCTCCCTTTCACACTTACACTTTCAAGTAGCAACAACACTTATTCATATTGTCTTTTCCATGACAATCTTTTGAAGTGTTTTACCTTACTCAAGTTTTTCCTCCAGAGGATTGTCATTTGTGACAGCCTATTGAAATTAGATTTTATCTTTCCAGGTAAAGATTTTTCCATTTTCTTCTTTTACTCTGCTAATGATTTACTTAATCTTTATTTCTGATTTTGATATACTCATTGTTTAATCTTTTAAGACGATGATGATTGGCCATCAAGGTTTTGTATTTTCTGCCTGTTCAGGCAGTTCTAAGGATGTTGTCTATCTCTCTGTTAGTTTCCAGATTCCGTCCTCATATTTCTAGTTTTGATTTAGAATATTAGTATCACAATTTCAGTAAATTAAAGATTTTTGTATTGCCATAACTGGATTTTGATCAATAGCAAACCCCGCTTTTTTCTAAGATTGTTCTTGGTTTAATTTTTATGTGCAGTACAGTACATTAGTGTCCTTTCATTACAGAGGAAAGCCATAACTTTTTTGCTTGAAACTTTGATTAATGTGGTCAAGTATCTTTTTGGTAATCTGATAGCTAGTGATAGTAGATTGTCTGTCAGACAATTTCAGTTTACTTTTTTTCAAGAAAATCCTAATAGAAGTTGAAAATGGTTTGTTGTTTCAGCTGCTAAAGCTTTGCCATCTACTTGTCAGTTGTGGACCTGCTTGTTTCCAAATCATTATTGATAATAGCTGTTTAGAATACAAGATATGATACAAATAACGAAAACCATTTATGTTTCTTATTTGAATATGTATTTTCTTTTTCATGGATTTAAACATTACATTGATGTGCCATTATCTTGCCTTGAAAAGATGTCTACACTGCAAGTCTTTGCTCATCCCGCTGTAAATATAACTTTTTTTTTCCCCACAGCATTCAAAATATTTTAAAGGGATTACAGTATTCAGTACTTATTTGGAGAATTTAAATTTCATAGCATAAAACTAAACTTTTTATTTTGGAGACATTATGCATTTTACATATTAATGTTTACAATTTATCTTGTGTGGAATCGTACCAGCTAATATTGTGCACTATTCAACATGAACATTAGGACTACAAATTGGTATTGGAGAGTAAAAATCATTTTAATTGAGTTCAAACATTTTAATTCAGTTTTAACATAGTGAGGAATTTTGTTGTATGCTAATACCTTGGTAAGAGTCTTGAGTTCATACTGAGAAAATGCTGCTCATTCCGATGGACTTATCTTTGAAATGACATTCTTAATTGTTCTCTCTATATTTGGCAATTGTTTTTTCCTCCACATTTTCCCCCCCACCTTCTCACCATTGTTTTCCTATACCAGCTTGATACATGCCATTTGGAATATGTTACCCAGCCATGTAATGTTCCACTTACAGCTTGTGTTATTTCTGATTGTCTCCTTTGCAAGGAATGTTCCCACAAGCTTCCTCCTATTCCATATCTTGAGTATCCGTTTGGCAGATCCAGACTCGGAAAAAGAATTAAGTACCAATTTGGCATGGCAATTAAGCTGGCTGTCTTTGCTAAGGTACGAACTTCGGTTCGAGTAGCAGTTTTCAGTATGCCTTTTAAGAAGTAGCGACAGTACTGGCGATAACGAGTCACCCTTCCTTTTCTAGAGCTTCCGAGCCGAGTTTGACTCTCGCTATGGTGTTCCTCAGGTACTGAGTTGTGTTGTAGGCTGTCTGTAGCACACACTACTGACTTTGCTGTGTTCTTGTGTTACTTGGGGTCATATCCAGAGGTCTCAAATTCCATTAGTAGATGCTCGATGCTAATGGGCTCGGCCTTTGGGTGGCCTCATTATGTAGATTATCCCACTGAAGAGTATTTCCTGAATGTTTGCTGCTAATTGATATTATTACAAAAATTGTTAATGTCATTTTGATATTTACTAAGCTCCAAGGGTTAGGCATATGTATTGCTGAAGTATATTGTTTAAAGCTTTTACCTTTGTTTTTTCATAAAACTAAGCAAGCAGGAAATACTTTTCCTTTTTTCAGTGTTCAGTCACTAACAACAGCATGGATATTGAATTTCTTCAGGTAAAATAACTGTATCTGCACAAGGGGAGCAATTGTCACTGTGGTTTAATTTGAACTTAGACATGTAAGATTTTATTTATGACTGACTTCGTGGATTGAGTGGTATGTACACTCTTCCAATTTTCAGATATTGAAGTGACACCAAAAATGTTTCTTTGGTTATTCCCTATTTACTCTTTCCTCTCTTGTCTCAGTGTTTGGTGTGTTGATAGTGTTGTATTACTAACCAGGAACAACATTTGTCATTTTTAAGGTTTTATTCGCATGTTGATTGATATTGATGTCGGTGATGGAAGAGAGATGTCAAAAAGCAAAAAAAAAAATCCAAAGCAATTTGATACTGTAAAGAAATGGAGACGTTGAGATTATGTTGTGAGCATATAATGGATGTTAACTCGTACAGCCAAGTGAAGGATAGTGTCTCCTTGAATCCTTTGTTGTTTCACATATTTTATATTTAGTTGTTGTTATTTTACATCAGTGTTTGACCACTTCTAAATTATGGGAGGTTGTATGTAGCCAACTGTTTTCTAATCCCTTTTTGCACTTCATGGAGTGGGTGTGGTAATTTAAAAAAAAAATATTAATTTCATGGTAAATCACATAACATGGGAATGATTCAAGGACTTTCTTTGCTATAAAATTCCTTCAAATATAGGAAACTCCAAAATGCAGCCATTTTTTATTCGAAACACTATCAGATATAGGACATACTTTGGCAGAGAAATACACTCTAGAAAAGATTTTAAAAGTAACTGTGTCGTATTTCAACCTTAGCTGTTTTTGTTTGGTTTTAAGGGGCCTATTTTTTCTTGTAAGGAATAGACATTTTTAAAATATTTTAAGTAAACTTTGGTGTATACTGTATAGCTATAGAGATATTGCTGAGAGCTTTTTCTAAGCTGAATTTGTTAAGGAATGTAGTTGAATTTGAATACACGTATTTTGCAGTATGTCAGACACCACTGCTGATAATATGAAAAAGGGAGGGCTTATTGGAAAAGATTGTTGCTGGTGATGTAAATAGATTTAATTATCTCACTATTCAGATAGACTGAAAATCCAGTACAAACTTTCTAGTTTTTCCATATTTCATTCACCAAAAAATTATCTCTTTTTCTTTAGTCTTTCATATACCATCAAATACAGTATTAGTTAAAAATATTGCTTTGAAAATATTATAAAACCTCTTCCATTAAACATGAGTACAATAGGTAGTCTTACTTTTGTGTAAAAAAAAAAAAAAAGTTTTTTCAGTGTTATTTGCCTTTTTTCTGTGATGCAGACATTCCATACTCTCCAGAACGGTATTAGTTATCAAGTAAACTACCACTTGAGTATATTGTACTTTGTCGTCCTTATTTTTCTTTAAAAGAGAAAAAAAAAGGAAAGCTCAAGGGAATGGGGGCACACCTTCTATAGGATTGATGAGTTTATTTAAAGATTATTTTTATTATTATAAAAACTTTCTCACAACATTAAGAATTATATATGCATACAAGGCTTCAAAACAACCCCAAACTGTGAGCAGTATTGTGTAGGTCCCAGATATATTTGAAGATGAGCAAAGTAAAACGTCAGGCTCCCGTAACTTATTGATAATTTGATACTACAATAGGTGTACCTTGTTAGTGTTTTGCTATGAGCAAAAATGTATCTAACAGCATCAACAGAAATATACACCAGTACCCTAGATTAATAGGACTTTGGGTTGTGCCATCAAGGCATGGAATTCACACACTCCTTATAGAGGGTAAGGATGGGAGCTTAATGGTTTTTGTTGTTTTGTCAAGAAAATATGCTTTTGATAGATGTAATTATGACGAGGTGAATCCATACAATTATTGAATCCTAAGCAGTTGGAGATGAAGTAGCCAAGAAGCCTAGAGTTGAAAGGCTAGAACTAGAAGTAGGCAGGCCTTCAAATTCATTGAGGTTGGAATTCCCCAACCTTGGGTAGGGTAAATGGCATAAACAAACAATACAGCTGCATTTTCATGAAAAAACACTTAACAAAAATAGACTAGAATAGGAAGTAAAGGATCATAAGATTGAATCACCCTATTAACCCTTTTACCCCCAGGTTATTTGGAAATTTCCAACCCTTAACTCCCAGGGGGTTATTTTTTTCCCAGCACATTTTGCAGTATATTTTTTTTTTAAATTGTTCTAACAGCCTTAATTTTTGTCATAGAGGGGTCAGGTTGGTCTCATTCTCTTGGAAAATGCCTGAATTTTCTCATGAAATTATCAAAAATATGAAAAAAAAAATTTTTATAGCATTTTTCTGCAAGGACGTACCGGTACATCCATGGGGGTCAAGGGATGGCTTTTGTGAAACGTACCAGTACGTCCTTTGGGGGTAAAAGGGTTAATAGCCACAGGATTCACTGGATAACAAATTGAGTGAGTTAAAAAAAAAATGTAAAGAATAACATTTATTAAAATAATATACTTTAATGAAGAGACTGTGAAATATGAAAATAACTTAATGGGGAAAGTAGAATGAATAGGCACCTACAACAACCAAAATTGAATAATTTTTCTAATTAGTATTTAGTGACTAAAAAATATCTCCAAAAAAGATCATTCAAGAAAGTTTCCCAAGGCAGTGGCTCAACTTCTTTTTTTTTTTCTCGAATGGTTGAGGCAAGGGGCAGTAACAATGCCCTAGAGACTGGTCATATGCAGTATACACTTGATCAGCACCCCAGCCCCCCTATCCACCCAAGCTAGTACCAGGAAGGGCAAGGCACTAGCTGTTGATGACTCAGCAGGTAGACCTTTAGGCTCCATCACCCCCCCCCCCCATCCTTAGCTGACAAGGATAGTAAGGTTGCAGACACTACAAGAAACTATTGTGCTTGTTCGCGACTTTAACCCCGATATGGCAGATCGCCAGGCAGGGACGTTTCCAATAGGCCACCACAACCACATAAAAGAATCACTACAATTGGCAGGCAAAGTAGTCCTGGGAAAAATAGATGAATTAACACTAATTATCTTTAGGGAAAGTGAGAAAAAGTTAGTCAATGTCAACAGGTAGGACAGTGAATGAGGAGTGGAAGTCGTCTGCTTCATGGAAATAAGGCATATACTGTATGATTAAAGGGGTTCGTATGAAATCCACACTATTAAAAAGTAGTTTGGCTGCTTCAAGCCTCTTAAGAATTTTACTGTTATTACTGGTAATGTTGTTTCAAGAATATCCCACACCATTAGTAAAACATCTAAGGTGATATATTTATTGCTGCAATTTTTTAGAAAAGTTAACTTGAAGGAACTAGAGCTAAATATAAAATTAAAATTTCCATAAGAGGAACATGTAGGAAAGTGATAAAAAATTAGCTCACATTGATCTTAGCCTAGACAGTTGTATTATACTGAATCAAACATCCTTCTTCCCTGTAATGAAAAAAAATAAACTTTTTTCCAACTTGGTTAATTTGTAATTGGATAGATAGTCAAGTAAAATCAATTTGATTATATACTTTGGTGGTCAGTATTATTCAACACTGAGATGCATTATTAAGCACCTTTTAGATGACAAAGGACATTTTTTTTTGATACTGTATATTTTAAACCTGTGCACCAGAGGCACCTAGAGCACCCGTTTCATTTTTTGTCACTGCAGCTTCTCTTATCTTTTCTTGCTTTATTTCCACTACATTATTAACTCCACATCAAAGCACCATTTTACTGCACATAATTAGGCTTAATTTAATCAAATTTCAGGAAATTTTGGTTTCATATGTTTTTCAAGTCCAGTTTTGGTTGCATATCACGCTTAGATATTAGTTAAATGTATCAAAGGTAAAAGTCGAGGGAAGTTAATAAATAATTACTTATAAGCATTATCAAGAGAACTCAAACTACATTATCTTGAAACAATAAGTATCGGTAAGATGAAGGGCATCTGAAGTAGCCACACACATGTAGTTTTATAAGTGTAAAGAATTGTTGTAATACAGTACAGTATTTTAATTTTGTCTCGGATATAAATTTTGGGAACTATTGATATTTGTATAACTACTTGTGATTTAATGATAAAATTGAGAATTCACTTGCATTTAATGGTGTGGGTTAGGTTAAAGGGAGCAAATACTACTAACCAGAACATTAATCTTGGTCAGTTTTTGGAGAATTGACAATTTAGCAAAAGTATAATTGGTTTTTAGCCCATGGATTTTGAGTAACAGCTCAGGTTGTTTTTACTTTTTAAATATCATTTGTTTAGATGTGTTTTTGTTGTTTTGGTATTTACGAGGGGATTAAGATATATTAGTTTCTAGTTTATAGAAGATTCTATATAGCAATACCATGGGGAAAAGTTATTTTTTTTTATTATTGTGCACTCCATGGGTTGAGATTTCTTTTCTCTCAATTTATGTACACGGTAATTATTTCCAAGCCTTTTATTTTGTTATATAAGAATTAATTAGCAAAGGCTGTAAGAGCATTTCATGCTTGGATGAATATGGAAAAGTGACACTGTTTTAGAAATATAATGTATAGTACTTCATAAAAGTGTTGATGCTCACATTTGACATAGCATCAATCCTTTAAAAACAAGAAATCCTTAGAATGATTTTAAAGTATAACCTTAACCTCAATTAACAATAATTGACTGGCAGGTATTTGGAGAACAGATTTTAAGTGTTCTTTTCTCTTGTTGTTGAAGAGTCCTGTGGTTTGTTGATCCTGGAATTCTTGCCATTTTTTAAGAGTGTTCTTTTTTGGCTTGTGGCATCTATTTGTCAACAACAGCACAATACTGCGTTTCTGTTATAGTTGGTTCAGTAAAGATTATTTTTTTTTTGGAAAACTTCTTTTTGGGGCATAAATGTTTAACATGTAAGAATTCTTAAACTTTTTTATAATTTTGTTTAGTAGTGATTCAAGGATCTAGGGCATAGTGATTATGAACTGTATAAACAGTAGCTTACTGTACTCTCATCAGATGTAGCATACTTATTATTTTATATAATTTCTTGCCTTTTATTGTTTGTTCACTTTGGGGTTTTATTCAAGATTTCATAAATCTTTCATATCTATATTGTTTGTAGGATATTTCATTTGATGTTTGACATTATACTGTATTCAATTCATTTTGAATATTTCATGAAAAAAGTTTTTAGAGAAAGTTCCTTCCTCTTTTGAATGTAGGTCAGGACAAAATTTTTATGGGGCGTGTAATAGGGTTGATGTTGTGCTTTAGGGGTTCGTTGTTTATTCGAGCAGTGCTGTCATTTTGCCCTTTTTGTCTAGATGGGCTATGAATGGGATGTACAGTATAGTGTTATTTTGATTGCCTTCAGTGTTAGGTTTTGAGGAATTATTCAAATCAAAGTATAAAACTGTTGTAATATATTTGAGCTCTATGCATTGATCATTGTCCCTTTCCTGCAACTTTTGTAAAATTATATTACTGTAGACTGAATGTGGCCATTTTCATTTTGGTAGTTAAAATTCTATTCAAAATATGTATCTTGAATTTATCATAAGGAAGAGAACATTTTGTTGTGGAGTTGGGTAAAGTTTAGGATACTTTTTCAACTGTTGGTCTGGATATAAGATTTAAGGAAATTGTCAAGAGCATTAAGGCTAAGCTGGGATACAATGAAAATGTCATAGGACTATTGTGATTAATGTGTTAATTTTTTTTTTATGCAAGATAAATTTTTCTCAAGTATAATGGATTGATTGACTGCAAGTTATTTTGACTGGGTCACGAATCTCATTCTAAATTTATTGAATAAAGTAAAAGTTATAGCCATAAGTTTTAGTCAGCAAAAAATAGTTTTGATATTTTGTGTTTGTATGAGAATCTTGCTTTCATTGGAGTCCAATATTTCACTCCCTTTCATTTGTTATTCTCTAGAACTCATGACAGTGATATCTGTGGCTCACAAGGTGGATGCATCACTTCTTTTCAGTTACTATTCATGTTTTCTGAATATATAACTGTTGCTGTGGGATCAGTGGTTATTAAATTCCATATAAAGCAGGGCATCATTGTGTTTTAACTAAACTGTAGTGTAACTTTAAAAAGGCTTTAATGGATATTTGATACACTAATTTCAATAGATATTTGGTACACTAATTTCAATAGATATTTGGTACACTAATTACTGTTATAGTTAGAAGAATGTAGGTACAGTACTCTTAAAAGATTTTTGGTAATGAAATGCAGCGCGAAAGAGGCATATGAAGGTCGTATAGGATGTAATATGTCAACTGTTACAGTCTACTAACACGTCCAGAATTATTTAGGTAATAGGATAAGAATCATAGATTACTGATTTTTGTCGCCCATCCTGGTTTTTTGTTCATATTGTAATTCTCTTGAGTTTGGAATTGTAATCAGGACAGATTTTTATTTTGAAATGTGGAATTTGGAATTTGTCTTATAAGTTGGAAATAATTTAATGGTTCTTCATAGGAATGTTTGGCCTTGTCATATTCTTTTCTGACTCTCATTGTTAGATGTAATTTTCCAATTAATGGGATTATAGTCTCTTGTTATTAGATTTGGTTATACTACTACTAATTGTAGGAAGCTGTAATGCACACTTTTCATAGTATCATTCCATATACACAACATTAATGTGGAACCCTAGCACTGTTTGTCTCAATGCTGACCTGATATTCGATTAGTCATCTCTCAGCTGCACACAGTAAGATTTGCACTCTTGCATATGTTTAGATCTTTTAAGGAAAACATCATTTCTACAAGAATAGCTTAAATTGTTTTATTAATACTTGTGAATGTTGCAATTGGTTAAATAACATTTGAGTACAGTACCTTCCCGTTTCGTAATAACATTTGATCACCTTCCCATTGCAGTTTTGTATTCCATCATTTGTGTTTTTGGCTGTAATATTTTGATGCTCAAGAAGTTAATAGTGTGTGTTGAAAGTAACTGAATGGTTTTAGTATGTTTTGTGGAACTTACTTCCCATGCCATGGAGTGCCATTTTACATGTATGCGAGTCATGTTTTAGGTAAGAACTCTAATTTTGCCATTTGGCAGGAACATCGCACAGAGATTGATGCCCGAGCTGGTACATTCCAAGCTTTTGAACTTTTTGGTCATCAGCTGCTTCAATCTGGTCACTTTGCCTCTGCTGAAGTTCAGGAGAAGTTAGATGCCATGAATGAGGCACGTCAAGAACTTGAGAGGTAAGAAAATATCTACTGTATTCAAAATTATTGTTGTAAGCTCTTGAAAGACCTTTTTGTTTTTAAAAGATTTTAAAGCGTAGGTACTGAACTGTTATTTGATTTTTAAGGAATAATTTTAACTCTCACTTCCCTGTTTCCTTCTAAGGGCGTGGATTGCTCGTCGCATGAAGCTGGATCAGTGCCTTGAATTGCAGTTATTCTACCGTGACTGTGAACAGGCAGAGAACTGGATGTCATCTCGTGAAGCCTTCTTGTCTTCGGATGAAGCTGATGCCAAGGCTGATAATGTAGAAGCTCTCATTAAGAAGCATGAAGACTTTGACAAAGCAATTAATGCACAGGAAGAGAAAATTGCTGCTCTCAATCTATTTGCTGATCAGTTGGTAGCAGCTGAACATTATGCTAGCAAAGATATTGGAGACAAACGAGGACAGGTGCTTGACCGTTGGCAGCACCTTAAGGAAGCCCTTATTGAGAAACGTTCGAAATTGGGAGAATCCCAGACATTGCAACAGTTCTCTCGTGATGCAGATGAAATTGAGAACTGGATTGCTGAGAAGCTGCAGGTGGCAACTGAGGAAAGCTTCAAGGATCCAGCTAATATACAGTCTAAACATCAGAAACATCAAGCATTTGAAGCTGAATTGGCAGCCAATGCTGACCGTATCCAAGCTGTCCTGGCAATGGGCCAGAATCTTATAGATAAGCACCAGTGTGCTGGGTCTGAGGAAGCTGTTCAACAAAGATTGGAATCCATCTCAGAGCAGTGGGACTTCCTGACTCAGAAGTCAGCTGAAAAGTCTCTTAAACTTAAGGAAGCAAATAAGCAGAGAACATTCATTGCAGCTGTAAAAGATTTGGACTTCTGGCTAGGTGAAGTTGAGTCCCTTCTTACAAATGAAGATGTAGGAAAGGACTTGGCCAGTGTTCAAAACCTTATGAAGAAACATCAGCTGGTAGAGGCTGATATTCAAGCACATGAAGATCGTATCAATGATATGAATGGCCAGGCTGATTCATTGGTAGAAAGTGGCCAGTTTGATACTGCTAATATCCAAGAAAAACGCCAGAGCATTAATGAAAGATACGAACGTATCAAGAACTTGGCAGCTCATCGTCAGTCACGTTTGAATGAGGCACTCACGCTTCATCAGTTCTTCCGTGACATTGCCGATGAAGAGTCTTGGATTAAGGAAAAGAAGCTCTTGGTTGCCTCAGAAGATTATGGTCGTGACTTGACTGGTGTCCAGAATCTGCGAAAGAAGCACAAACGTCTGGAAGCAGAACTTGCATCACATGAGCCTGCAATTCAGGCTGTTCAGGAAGCTGGTGAGAAATTGATGGGTGTTTCCAATGTAGGTGTTGCCGAAATTGAATCTCGCCTAAAACAGCTTTCAGAGACATGGTCTCAGCTCAAGTCCATGGCTGATCAGAGGGGGCAAAAGCTTGAACAGTCCCTAATTTACCAACAGTTCTTAGCTAAAGTGGAAGAGGAAGAGGCCTGGATTAGTGAAAAGACCCAGCTCTTGTCTGTTCCAGACTATGGTGATAATATGGCAGCTGCACAGGGTCTCTTGAAGAAGCATGATGCCTTTGAAACTGACTTTGCTGTTCATAGAGACCGGTGCAATGATGTGAGTGATGCAGGGTCTAAATTGATTGCTGATGGTAATCATCATGGAGAGAGCATTAAGCAGAGGTGTCAGCAGCTGAAGGATAAACTAGAGGCTTTGAATGGTATTGCTGCTAGCAGGAAGCGCAAGTTGGCTGACAATTTGGCTTACTTGCAGTTTATTTGGAAGGCAGATGTTGTGGAGTCCTGGATTGCTGATAAGGAGTCTCATGTCAAGTCAGAAGAATTTGGCAGGGATCTTTCAACTGTTCAAACTCTCCTTACAAAGCAAGAAACTTTCGATGCTGGTAAGTTACAGAATATCTTACTTCTCTTATTATATTGTCTATTTTTCATTATGTTTATAAATTAGGTTGATAACCACTCTTTGATATATGGTTTTTAAAAAGGAGAATATCTTTATTATTCAGGTTTGGCAGCATTTGAAAATGAGGGCATTCAGAATATTACTGCTCTCAAAGACCAGTTAGTATCTGGTAATCATGAACAATCAGAGTCCATCATCAAGCGGCATGGAGATGTGATTGCTCGTTGGAAGAAACTTCTTAATGACTCTTTGGAGCGCAAAAATAGACTGTTGGTTATGCAGGTATAGTGTGATGTGTGTAATTTCTATGAAATATTTTATGATAAGTTGCAATTCATAACCTGATTCATGGTCCATATGAATGATTCAAAACCTTTTAGCCATATCGAATCTTAATTTTCATAATGTGCATTACAGGATCAGTTCCGCCAAATTGAAGAGCTCTATTTGTCATTTGCCAAGAAGGCTTCTGCTTTCAACTCCTGGTTTGAAAATGCTGAGGAAGATCTCACAGATCCTGTTCGTTGTAATAGGTAAGGAGGATAACTACTGTACTGTAAATATTATGTAAAAAAAATTTTCCCTGTCATTCATGTTTTATCCGTAGCTTCCTAAATATTTTCTGTTACAGAATCTTCCATGTTTATTTGTGCAGAGGGAAGAGAGTACAGTTCATGTATTGTAGTTTCAAATTATTTTGTTCCCAGACAAGTACAAACAATCCTCCATTAATAGGAGTATGACTCCAGTGAAGGTGGGACGGCCTGTTTAAACTTTTGATAAGTTAGTTATAGATACTGGCAGTAGGAGGGTAGGTCCTCCCCACTTGCCAGGTACAGCAACCCTCACTTTGACTTCTGCCACATTTCAGTAAATGCATGTACTGCTCTGTGCCTCAATCTGGCTGTTTTAATCTTGTGCTTTTTCTTTGTTTGTACACGACTATGTGTGTTTTCAGCAAAGCTGGAACAGCTGTTAAAACTTTAACAAGTTGACAGTGATTGTGACTGGCCATTGAGCCCTGGCTTTTTTTTTCAGCCACTGGATATTACAGACATACTTCTGGAGCCCTCAACTGGCCGTTTTAATCTCTTGCATTTTCTTTTAAACTAATTGTGTAGGCAGATTGTTGTCGGTGAGGGATATTTAGAAGAAAGGACGGATTTCCAGTAGTTTTCCGATTACTGTAGCTGTGACAGTTTTCTCTGCAAACTTGCCGATATCCACATTCTTGTTCCTGTTAGACAACATTCCTGTTTGCTATTTATTCCCTCACTTGTGTGGCCTGGTGACGATGAAGACGACAACGTATTCCTAAGAGGGCGCCAATCCTTAGATATTGATGTGCATTGTTGGAGGATGATGGTTTTACGGCCACCAAGTGTGAATTAGAAGGGCTCCATCCCTCTGCCTTCAGTGTCTTCCCATCCCTGGAGAGAAGCTAAGGATGTATCATCGGCCTGAACCATACTTGGAATTAGAACTTCTAAGTTCTTCCTCCACTTCTTGCTCACCTTCATTTTGTCACATTGTCGGTTTGGATAAAAAGGCTCCACCCTTTTTCCCTATATAGATGAAGTCAAAGGACCGATCGATAGGAATTGTGTACGCATGAATTCTACCGTTCCTCTCTCCGTGGTATATACTGCTGCTCCACGAAACCCCTATACTCCATCCACCAAAGACGAAGACGAGAACATGTAAAGGCTTATTCCAAATAAGAGGGATGTTCTAGTAGATGTGCTCAATCGCCAGTAGCACAGGTCAGGACCAGAGGGGTCCCCAAATCACGTGTAGTGGAAAGTTTTCTTGGTCTTCCTGGTCACCATTTAATAAACTGTTAACCCCTCAGTTGATTTATTATAACTATCCAATATACTACCCTCCAATTATAAAGCATCTTCCTGTATATTTTTTCTCCAGTTCCAGGAATGTCAACAGTGTTCGGGACACATACCAATACCCCCGATACATAATGGACGCAGTAGCCTTTCCATCCTTTAGCCTGATTTACCGATTACTCAACAGACTGTTGACAACATTGATCCTCAGGATAACCCTGGTGGCTCCAAAGTTCCCTATGCCAGGTGATTTCCAAATATGCTGATGCTTCTCTTTGAGGTACTGGGAGAACTGCCTGTCTTATGTGATTGGCATCATGAAGGGATACTGTACTTCTTTAGTTAAAGCTTTTCTGCAATGGATTGTGGTTGTCTATATTTATATTCTTTGAGGGAAGCTCCTCAAAAGAAGGCTGTCACTCACTCTTTAGCTAGGTCTCAGACTGAAGAGCTCTGTCCTTTCCCCCTCAGAAGAATAGCTTAAGCCCATGGGGTCTCTTAATTTGACGCTGCATTAGCCTTGGAGATGGGTATCAGATAGAGATCTGGCCCTCTATGTACGTACTGTATGACATTTCATATTAATGAGTCATTCCATACAAACCTGATTCCTTTAGGGCACACTGCCTGCCTCACCCACCCTGTATGTTTTAGGTAAAGGTTAGAGTGAGGGTTGCTCTACCTAATGAGTGAGTGAGGCCTACCTTCCACCAACTGTAACTACCTCCATAGAATTTTAAACAGCCGTTCCAGTTTCACTGAAGTCATACTTCTATTAAAGGACTCGGGTTTGTATAGTAAAGGAAATACATATTACTTTAGGACATGGTTTTTTAGTTCTTAGTTTTGAAGTGTATTTTATTATGAACAGCTTATCAGTATTGAAACATTGCTTATATGTGTGACTACTGGTAGTAACATTATATAAAATGCTGTGTTCATTCATAATTTCTCTTATAGATATTTATGTGATGTGTGGAATATTTTTTAAATGTTGTATGACTGCTATCATTTCCAAGCTAGCTGTAATGTACAATAATTTATATGCCACTATTTCTGTCAATGGAACAGGAGCTAGTGCATTTTTTTTTGTATTCATGATCATAAGGATAATTATCTAAAACATTTTGATGCGGATTTAAAATAAATTTTTGTGGCAATATGGGCTCTTTCCCTAGATAAAGTTTGTTAGATTTTCTATTGACCTTGGTTTTAAAAATTGATTTTTAGTATATTTGTTGACACCAGGAGGTATGCCACAAAAGAATGGAGTGTTGCATTTTAGGATGTATGGTAATGTGAATATATAGCTTTGGGTAAAGAAATTTGAAAGCAGTTCCTCTGGAATTCTTTATGCAAAAATATATTTAAATTCCTAAAAATATTGAGTGGTTGGTTTATTCATGGATTATCATGTGTAAAATTTTAGTAGCTGATTTATATATTGTATAATTTTACATGTTCTTATTAGTTTTAATTTTATGGTCTTTGTTTAACAATGTATCTATTAATTTTTTGCAGTATTGAAGAGATCAAAGCCCTGCGTGAGGCTCATGCCCAATTCCAGGCATCACTGTCATCTGCACAAGCTGACTTTGAGGCATTAGCTGCTCTAGACCAGCAGATAAAGAGCTACAATGTAGGCCCTAATCCATATACCTGGTTCACAATGGAGGCACTGGAGGATACTTGGCGTAATCTGCAGAAGATCATAAAGGTCTGATCTTTTATTGTTTGGTACCGTGTAAACCCGGTTAAGTAGTTTTGAGATTTTTTAATTTCTAGTCTATGCAATTTATAGTTGATGCTATTTGTATACAAATTTGAAGTGTGGAGTCCCTAATTTTTTTTTATATATTGTGAAAGATTGTTTCAATCTGGTTTAATTTATTATTTAAATTATTAGCATAACATGATAAATTGATATTACAAAGATGTTATGCACTTGGTTACAATTGATTGCCTTCAATAAGAAAGAAATTTTAGTAGCTATATTTTGCATGGAAATGATGGAACTTCTTAACGTACAAGTTGCTCACTAGTCTGTTTGCTCTTTTTTTTTTTTAGGAAAGAGATCAGGAATTGGCTAAGGAAGCACAAAGACAAGAGGAAAATGACAAATTAAGGAAAGAATTTGCCAAGTATGCCAATGCTTTCCACCAACTCCTCACAGATACCAGGTATGGTAAAATCCAATATGAGTGGTTGTGTCAGATGTTTTTTTCTGCCCAACTTTGTAGCTTTTGTTGCTTTGTTTTTTAGCTTTTGCAATTGAATTGAATTCACAACTAGGGTGTTTTTTTATATTTTTAAGACAGGATTGTGGATAAACATTTCTTTTTCAAATATTAGTTCATATCTATTTGCATATATACTGTGTGTAAAATACAGGTATATGCTGCATAACGTCCATCCTAACAAAATCTGTCATTGTTATTGTCCTTATTCTTTAAAATTATAATTGGAAATATCTGAACACAGTACTGTAGTAATACTGGACATAACAGCTTGAAGGCAGCCCCGTTGGCGATTGTAGTTAGCAATGACGATAATGTAAAGACATGATACAGCACTGTCCAACTTAGAAGAATGTTACAGTACTCTACTGCACCCTACTTAGTATATTTAGCTTAATAATTAAGAGAGATTTCTCATTCAAATTCTTTCTTGTGTAATTACTGTTTTTTCTTTATATTTTGAATTTCCATAAATAATTATCTTGAACAGTAGTGCACATTGTTCTAGTAATATGCGAGAATGTAGTCAGCAAAATTCCTTGTGTTGATAATATATATACATCATCAGGAAAAACAATTCTTTTGAGAAAATAATAAAAATAGTTTACATAATCCTTAACTGTAGTAAACGAAAAGAAGAAAAAATTCCCTTTTCTTTTATTTTTTGATGTCGGCTACCACCTAAAATTGAGGAAGTGCCATGGTAGATTAAAAGGTAGATAGTACTTTTGTAATTTGTGCTATTATCATTAATATCAATGGGCCAAATACAGTATACTTTAGTAATGCAAGTGTATAAAAAAAAAAAATCTTCCTTTAAAAAAAAAAAAAAAAATTACATTAATAGGCCGCTGAGTAGCATTTCATCTTGATCGAGATTTTTCCTTGTCACTGAGTTACAAAACACTTGAAATTTTTTAAAACATCACTTACCTGGGCTTGGGATATAAATTTATGAATGACTAGGCTAGTCACTTTTTTTTTTTTTATTCTCTATACAGGATCAAAATTATGCCACAAATCCTCTTAAATACAAGAATTGGTTACTATAATTTTTATTAGTATTATCATCATCATTATTAATACTGAAACTGGTGGAAAAATTCAATACAAGTACAAACTCTATTGTTCAAACACAAGCTGGTGGAACTCATGAGTTCTTAGGGTATTGATGGTTGCTTTTGCTGCATTCTGGAAGTGGTATTGTAAAAGTTTGGTCATATTTTCTTAAGTAGCCTTGTATATATGGGTTTTTATCATGCTTTGCTTATTAGGATTCATTTCATAGTTTATTGGGTATATTAAGAATTTAGCATATTAAGAGAACAATCTGGCAGTACAGTATATTGTAACGATGAGGATCATATAGCATCATGGATGCTGATGAGATTTTAGCAATTCATTCAATAAGTTTTGGTGTCATTAAAGAATTGGTTCTTTTTACTGTTTATTTTTTTTTTTAAAGATAAGAAAAAGGATTGTATAATACAGAACTGTACCAAATATTTCCATATTGATTTTTGATAAAGCATCTAAAACTACTTGGTAATTGAAGGTATCTCACAATAACTCAGAATAGCCTAACCTAGTTTTGGCAAAATCTGTTTTCTTAGTGTAATATGGACTTTAGGTGACACATGCCTGTATACTCTAATGCAATGCATTATACTGTGTGTAAAGTAAACTCCCTTGTTGACATAGTGCAAAACTAGTGTTTGTAATTGAGATTGTTACTTGCAAGGAATTATTTTTATCACAAAATTTAGTTATAGTGATTTATATATTTGACCAGGGGATTTTGCTTTACAATTCCACGTGTTAGTAGACACTGTCTGGTTATGCACTTTATATTATTTACTGTATTTAAAGGGATTGATTTAGAAAAGGATTGTTAGGATTGAAAATAATACAACATACAGTAGTATTAAGCAAAATTTATTTGAAAGGTAGGGACTATTACAAGCTAAATGGTAAAATTAGGACAACTAGGATACTTGAACAATTTTGCATTTAAGGTTGTGATATTTCCGTCCCAAGCAGTGGGTAGTATGGCCTAATTTCTGTAAAAAATCCAAATCCAAATAAAAAAGTGAAGCAGTTATGGTAATGCTAAAACTTTGATTTAGCTGAACCAAATTACAGTACAATATTGAAGTTGAGGTCATCATAAATTATATTCTAAGTATTCTTTATGGATTCTGTGAGGGAGGGGGGGAGGGTAGAAGTATTAAACAGTAACAATGCAATAACCCTTTAACCCCCAGGCTATTTGGAAATTTCCAATCCTTTGGGGGTTATTTTTTTCCCAGCACATTTTGCAGTATATATTTATTAAAATGCTCTAATAGCCTTAATTTTTGTCATAGAGAGGTCAGGTTGGTCTCATTCTCTTGGAGAATGCCTGAATTTTTTCAAAAAATTATCAAAAATATGAAAAAAAAAAAAATTTTATAGCATTTTTTTGCAAGGACGTACCGGTACGTCCATGGGGGTAAAGGGATGGCTTTTGTGAAACGTACCAGTACGTCTTTTGAGGGTAAAAGGGTTAAGCATGTACAGTACTGTATCTCTCTATACAGAATTTGAATGGTAGATTGTTACAGTGGCAATGATAATTTTTTTTTCCAGCTAATTTGGAAATTATATTCAAGGAATGCTTTGTCATCCAAAATATGGTACAGTATATCATCATGATACAACTTGGATTTATATTTAAAAATTAGGATTATGTAGCTACATATACTGTGTGCTCATTTTTAGAGTGCATTATTCATGTATTTTTGGAATATTTTATGGCGTATTAAGATTTACATCATATTCCTCGTACTATATATGTAATTATTGTTTTCTTGAAAAATTTACAGCTTTCTTCTCGAAATGTAACATTAATAATCTTCCTGAAATGGAAAGTTGAGATAATTTGTACTTTTGTTATTTGTGACACTTCTATTAAAGGAGTAAGTTCATAAGACCACTATCAGCACGAATTATTCAAATTTAGCTGTCTATGTAGAGATTTGAGCTCACTTCTGTTCCCTAGACTACAGTAGCCTCATAAAAAGATGCTCTAATATTACCTGGAATATACTGGAAAAACATGGGGCTTGATAAACTTAGTTGAAGATGATTCTGGTCCTTGATTTTAACAAAGGGTAGCGATGTCGAGCTTTTGACATTACTATTGAAATTTGGGCGATTACCATATTCATCCCCTAGCCTTTCCTGGATTTTCCCTTGAATTAAAAGTAAGTTCCCTTCATCGCTTTGAACTTATCACTTAATCGGCAACTACTGAAATATACTTTTCCGTGAGACGGACTGAGAGAGAAACATACTATTGACAAGTTATTTAAATTACAATATTGCCCTCAGCACAATACAGAAAAAGATGTGGACCATAATCTCCAAAAACCCATGCAGTAATTGCTAACAAATCAAAGGGGAAGACATCTTAATTTGCAGTAATAGGTAAACACTGGAGACAGTCTGAAGTAAATTATGACGACTGAGAAACTGAAGTGACAGTCTCTCTGGTGCGTTAGTTCTGGGCTCCTTACTACTTACTGCTAGAATTTTTCATAACTTTACTAAGGAAAGACCATGAGAAAATTATAACTGGAAAATTTTATGGGTATATGTCGATCAAACCGAGCTTATAGAGAAGAATCAGTACTGTATGAACATTGGGGGGATGTTCATAGGAATTAGAAATTTTATTATTAAAATTGTTTTCTTCTGAATTTTTAAAAAAATTTCATAGCAGGCCTTTCTTAACCACAGCACAAGTTTTATAATGTGAATAACTATTAGTAGGCAGTTTTCCCTAAGGAAGACAAATATGTACAGTATAGTAATTTCAAACTAGACATTTTAAATTTTTATTAATCTTGCAATGTTCTATTGGATAAACATTTATTTTTCCAGTCAGGTTTTGAGGAATATGAGTTATGATTGCGTAATTGTTAATATATTTCAATTTACTTAAAGTACTTTATAGAAGGGCCAGTACAATTATAGTACTGTTTACAGTTTTAAAGAAATGAGCCTTAGGCTCTTAAGGGCATATGGTTCTCAAATGTAGAGCCATGTGTTATTCAGATAAAAATTTTATAAGTTCAACTGATGGACGTTTATTAACCACTATATGTACACCTTTTTTGTAACTTAATGTGTACATTGTAATTATAGGAAATGTTATTAACGTATATAGATTGTAGCTTAATTTAAGTGTCATTGGTGGTAGCATCAGCTTACAGAGATCCATTATTTTTAAACTTGATAGCATTGATGACATTGGGAATAGTGGTGTGTGGAGGGGGCTGTCGCTGATCTTTCTTCCTTTTGTACAGGTTCCACCTGCTGGGTTTCTCCCTTATCGGCTATGATGAGAGGTCAATATAATGCTCTCTTGCATGGGCTTGGCCATGGCTTTTTATTCTTAACTATTCTTTACATAAATTGCTATTTTTACCCAACCTTACCTTGCACCATTTGTACAAAATTAGCAGCAGCTTGTCCTTAAGTCTCTATCAACACTGACCTGGTAGAACTAAGGTTATATGGTTCGTGTAATATTGGTTATATTAGACTCTTCACTATAACAATAGAGCCAAATAAACTTATGCTGTTTTGATCAATGTTTCAATTAGCTTTTAATGCTTAGGTAAACTGAAAGGGGTAAAAATATCAAAATAATGTAATGAAAGTAAACCTTACCAAGCTTTGTAGTTACTAACACATTTATCATTTGCTTGATTGAGCTGTTCATTGTTTTAACTTGAGTGAATAGTATTGGGTATGAAAATAGCACCAATTTGTAAGGCTAAATATTTTTTGGTGGTTTTAAACTGATTACTAATAATCATTGAAGCTCTTTCATTGTTTAGTTGTAGTTCTGAAATATGAATTGTTGATAGATATGAATATTAAATTATTTTATTTGTTGACCAGAGATATATTTTGTGCTTTGTTTTTCAAAGGTTAATGCAAAATAATGACGTGCTGAGCTGTATTTCAACTCGTGGTTCCCAGAGTATGAGTCGGTCAAATTAGTGATTCTTAAGAGAATAATCTTTTGAAGTTTTCTGGGATACTTTCAGTAAAAAAAAAATTTAGGTGCCAAAATATTGTCTTTTGCCATTTATTTTTTTTTTCCTTGATAGCGCAACCTCTTAACCAATATTATCCACCACTGTTGTACTAATGTATTAACTTGTGATGCCTAGTTTCTACTACACACTGGTCAATGTACACGAGTTACTAACACTACTTGGCCTTGCTACATATTAATGTACTGTACACAGTTGCAAAGCAAGCCTCCTGTGAAATAATGATAAAGTTGCATGCTGAGGAACTTCCAACCTTTTATTTTTATTATTTGCTTTCATAATGCATACATCATCTGAAGTATATTTGTATGCACAAAGATGAAATTAATTTATTCCAGCTTTGGCCTTTGATCTGCAAATTATGTTATTAGAGAACAGAATGCTGTCCCCCCTCCTTTAGTGTCATATACTTTTACAACTGTTCTTATATGTTATGTTTCATCATAAGGTCTGGAAAGAAATCTATAAAACTTTTTTTCTCATTGTGAGGACTGTTCCTGAGTCATCCAAATTTAAAGGTCAAATTTCACTGATCAGTATTACAGCTCATAAGAAGAACACTTTGCTGGGAATATGTTGTAGTACAGTATTGATGCCATTGACCCTGGCATGTTTTTATAACACTTGTGTAACCTCTGCACATAAGATAATAACAGCAGTTCTATTGCAGATACTAAGAATGGTGCTACTTCATCCATCCTCTTCCAATTTATTTTTGTTTATTTATTGAGTGAATTTCAGAGTAAATTTTTTCTATTAGTGAAAGTCAGTTATGGTATAGTATTCTACTTAATTGTAGTATATTTATTGTAAGTTATTGAGAGCTGAGAATGTGGTTTTCTGCAAATAACATAAGTTTTAAAAGTGGTCACATTGTGAGGTTATTGTTGTATGAATATAAGTAGTGTCATAGAACCTTCTCTTCACCACAATTATGTCGGCAGGGTTTTTATTTCTATGAATAAGTAGCTTTAATTTTTTTTGTACATACAATATACAATAGTCCAGTAACTATGTACTTGGAGTTTAAGGATAAAAGAATAGTTTATTTTCCTTCATCTTGAAAGATATTGTTAACGTGTATTAGAGGAAATTGCAAAATTTCTGTATGAAAATTTGTTTTCTTTGTGCTTTGGGGAAATTCATAATGTAAAGGAGATATTTCAATTTTTTTTCCAGAATTTTAAGAAGTACTGTAGACCTGTAATTCATGAAAAGTAATGACTTAATTAATGTTAGTTTTCAGTGCTTGAAAAGCACAGTTGTATAGCTCTTCAAAGAATTCTGTACTTTTCAGCACTTTCATCTAACTTTTGAAATACATTCAGTAATATCACAACTGTGACCAGGTGCTTCTCTGTAATACAGTATACAAGTTTTCACACTAAAATTAGCCTAGAAGCATATTTAGTCCGGCCATGATTAGGGAGTACTATCTATATTTTTAATTCCAACTTTTATTTATACTGCTTCAAGTTATTTATATTGCTGTATGCATGATCAAAATATCTCAATTGTTTTATTATTAATATTGTTTGAATCCATGCAGATCATCAATGATGGAAGGATCAGGAACATTAGAACAGCAGCTTGATGCAACTCGTCAAAAAGCAGCTGAGGTACGAGCTCGTCGTGTTGACCTTAAAAAGATTGAAGATCTTGGACAGATACTGGAAGAACACCTTATTCTCGATAACAGATACACTGAGCACAGGTAATTATTTTAAAATTTTGAACTGTAGTCACAAACTTTCTCTAGTTTTTATGTTGGGTTATTTACATCAAAGATAATTCTGTTAAGTGACATCAAAGTTTGCCAAGAATATGAATTATATGTAAAAAGGTGTCGACAATTAAAATGGAAAGGGAAGTTTAAGGGGACTTGGTATATGAGAGGGAAGAGAGGGGCACAGAATTTCTTAAGTTTTTATTTAAATGTTTGGCTATAAAGTGTCTGATGTTAGTATGACGAACTTTGCTCTCCGAAGGGCTTAGGAAAACTTTCAATGGGATAAAATTGCAATAATGCTCTGATACCATCAGAAATAACATGCAGTTTGTGGAAATAAACTAATGTGGTTATGGGAAGACTTAACTAAATATTGTACATGGAAAAGAATATGATTATAAAGATCAGAACAAGCAATTATAGTGGACATCAGCTATGCAAAAGGTAATGTGAATTACTTTTGTTCCTACATGAATACAAACCATGGTTCTTTACTTGTAACAGCAACAGCTGACATATGGTAGTTACAGCTTTTAATGAAGTGTAAACAACGGGCAGGTAATTAATTACCTTGTCGGCGGTGGGGAGGCAAGTGCCCTTTAGCTCACTGTAACTTTAATTGGATTTCAGACATCAATACACTTGTTTCTCTCTGCTGGAAACTTCGGCAGTTTTTGCTTTGGGAATTATCGTTAAAATTTCTTTCTCTTTCCAGCATTGCATAATTGTGGGCTTGTTATTACTTTTCATGCTTATTTGACTGCAGTTTAGAACCTTTTGGTAATACAAACATGTGTTGATGGTCCTTTTGATTACAAAGGGAATCAGTTCTGGGGGAGGCTGGATCCCTTCTTACGGGACCTTGAGACTACATTTAACCTCTTCCCCTTTCTTCAACTTCCATTAACTTTTTGCAAACCTCGAGGTTGGGGGAGTCTCTTGGGATGCAAGAGAAGCTTCCTCTTGAATGGAGTTTTTACTATTTTTTTCAGTTTTATTGTTGTGATGTCGCTAATTGAAGAGAGGATCTTGAAACACAGGTTGTCCGACCTGGAGAGTTCCTTTGGGACACACTTGTTCCCTCTGCATGGTAGTGTTTGAGTGATAGTGGTTACTCCTGCCTAGGGATGTTCCCAGTACACTTTGGGATCTCGTTGATGATGTCCTCCTTGGAGGACTAGGCAGCTGTCTACACGAGGAGTTTCAAAGCTACAACTAAAGGCTTTACCCTTCAGGAAGTCCTACTCCAAAGCTACTCTGCTCTTTGGAGCATGCTCTTAGGGTTGCCTGTCTTCCTTGTTTGATATCTCCCCTTCAGAGGAAAATCCGTGATGCCCTAGTGTCCTTCATCCTGATCTTCAGCTAAAAGATCCAGCAGGCAACTTTGAAGACGTTTTCTAGCTGTAGTCTAGTCATCATTCTTTTGGGGTGTCCTCCAGATTCGTCCCCTTCGGAGGATGATCTTTGTCTCCTTTTCCGTCCTTCATTCTGAATTGCAGGGAACTTCTAGACCTGTAACTACTTCAAGGATCTCCGCACCAAGCTGCATCATTCCCTCCAGAGCACTGTCGCTGCTTGGAGCGTGCTCACATGTTTGATTTTCATCCTCATCCTTCTTCTTTTGAGGAGGATCAGTGCCGTCCTGCATCCTGATCTTCATGGAACTTCTAGCTTCAGCATGTAACTGTGGACCTTCTTAGCTGCAGCAGATCCAGATGTTGTCCTTCAGGTCCTCCTCCTCTAGAGCTCTTGCTCTTCAGTGCTTCTCAAAAGTTCCTTGTTAGACTCTTTCTGATTATTCCTCTTCAAAGGAGGATATCTGTTGCCTCTGGCATCCTTTTCTTTGACCTTCATGGTGGTACTTGTCTTTCGGAACAGTTGAGCGGCTGGTCTTCCTTCCTCCAGGGATCATCAGAGTCTGAGTTGTCCTCCCTGGCGCCCTACCGAGGGAAGCGTCCTTCAGTCTCTCAGTCAGCCATGGTCTTGTACCTTCTGCTACCCCAGGTGTTTTCAGAGTCCCCTGCATAGTCACCATTGGAGGAAGAGTCTCTACGTCCAGGACTGTCACACTCATGCACTCTTGGTTGCTCTCCTAGACTTTTCTCCCAGTTCTCTACCAAGGATGACCTTCAGCATCCCTGTTTTGCAGACGTGTGTAGTGCCAAACATGATCCATTCTACACTAGCATCTTCCAGAGATGTGTAATAATCTAGATGCTTTACTTCTGGAGGTACTTTCTACTCTCCTTGTGCAAGGGCTTATTAACTAGCATGGCATCATTTCCTATGTTATTTTAGTTTGCTCACCGTTGAAGATGTGAGGGGCATGCTTCACAGACGTGGCAATGGCCAGTCGCATCTAGCGGCTTAAGGACTTCCTTACCTGGTTTTTGTCTTCTTCCTCCGAGGTTACCTGGACCACAGGAAGATCTCTCCTCACATTAGAAGGAGAGGCATTTTACCTAGATCCTGAACCTGGAACTTGTAGTTGTAACAGAGAGCACATGTTGTAGAGGAATTCTTCCAGCATGTGTTGGATGCCACGCTGCTGCTTCATCTTTGACATGGCGAGTTCGTTTAGGAACTCTCCAAGTTCCTCTACAAAGTTTGTGAAAACCTAGAATCACACCAAATCCTCACAGAGAGTTTTGCCCTAGTCTCTCTCCTGCCCAGGGACTCTTCAGAATTTTTCAGTCAGCCTCTTTCAAAATACGTTGGCACTTGGGCCTTCAGGGATTTTCATTGTAGGCTGCTCCTCTTGGAGGAATGACGTCTTTCAGCTTTATTCCCCCACGGCATTGAGAAAATGGTACCCGTGAGCAATTGCCTGTGGTTGCCTCCCAACTGCTGGCAGGGTAACTACCTGTTGGTTGTTTACACCTCATTAAAGGTTTTAACTAGGGAACTTGAGCTGTCAATGTACTCCGTCTCCTGTAAGTAAGGAATACAGGTTTGTAGTTAGGAAAAATTCATGATAAATGAAATATGGAGAATAGTTTATCAACTAAATAGATAGTAAATAATAGTTCCTTAATTATTTAAAGTTATGTCTCTTTCTTTGCTGGTTGCTGAGTAGATAGGCCAATAGATCAGTAGTACATTTAGAAAATTTTGTCAAACACTTCACTGCCCACATATGAATAAATTTTATACTGCTTTTGTACAATAGTAATATCTGTTGATTTATTGTGTGTAGTCAAATCTGTGGTTGGAAAATCCTCTGAGTGTGAACTGTATAATATAATTAAAAAAAGGGGGGATAACAGATGGCCTTATAAGAGTTGCTTATGTTCTAATGGAGTTGAGGGCATAATAATGTCCACTGACCAAGAGAGTTAATAGTGTGTGGTGAAACAGGTTTTATTATATGCCCTCCCCCCCCATATCCGATGAAAAATGCCAGCAAAAACTGAAAAGAATAAACAAATTAAGGATCATGAGTATGCACCACAATCATCAAGTAACAAAGTGAAGACTGAAGTCACGCTAAAACTTCACTACTGTGGATGGACTGGAACCAATCTGGGCAGCTGCTTCCAAGTTATAGAAGTGGTCGTAACGTGAGCGATGGCCATCCAATGAAGCACTAGCCAGCGGAATAACCCTCACCAGGAAGGACTGGATAACCCTAAACAGAGCTAAGATAAAAGTGAGAAATGGGGATAGCCACCAACCCTGAATGCCCCTGTGGGGCAACATCATAAACAATGGAACATGTCCTGTGAAGGTGCCCGCTGGCTCCTTATTGCTCCGATCAAGGCCTCAGAGAGGCAGATGACAACGCCCTCCTGTGAGTTCGGCATTGGCGTGATGATGACCAGACCTTTAAGGAAGGAGAAAATGTCTTAATTATTGTGGCGACTGAGTTTAGGACAAAATTAAGATGGGTCACTAAAAAAAGAAGTTTCCAGCTATGTGAATTAGGTATAATGTGACTAAAATTTAATAAAATGCTTTTATTTGTCAGAGGATTAGTCTTAATAAAAATATAATTCTGCTTCTCACTGCAGAGTACTCCACTGCAGAGTACTCCACTGCAGAGTACTCCACTGCAGAGACATTGTAGCATGGAATGAACCTAAAAAAAAAAAAAAAACTACAAAATACTAACATTGGTGTAAAGATTTCATTACAAATGAAAAGTGATGTCAAGATGTTGAATAATTTATTGCAATGCCAAATATTAAGGTGATTTTGGGCATATTTAAAGTTTAACATTTAGCTCAATTGGTAGGAGTGACGGAATACTAGTGTGGGGAACGGTCTGAAATTCATGGAGGTGAAACCTAAATTGAGGAGAATTAAAGCAAAATCTGTAGAAGATGGAAAGTGTAGACTCTCATATTTCATATTTGCAACCCTGTAGTAAAAATGTGTATTAAACGAGGGGTTAATGGTGGAAATTTTATTTCAGTACTGTAGGTTTAGCCCAACAGTGGGATCAATTAGATCAGTTGGGAATGCGTATGCAGCACAACTTGGAACAACAGATTCAGGCGCGTAATCAATCGGGTGTGTCTGAAGATGCCCTTAAGGAGTTCAGCATGATGTTCAAGGTTAGTTTTTAATTCTTTGGCAGTTACTTTTTATGTATGTATAGTGAAAATAAAAATGTATACATTTATTCTATTATTTTTGAAGCTGGAAATTATTTTCTTTAATGCAGCACTTCGACAAGGAGAAGTGTGGTCGGTTGAACCACGCAGAATTCAAATCCTGTCTACGAGCCTTAGGATACGATCTACCCATGGTTGAAGAGGGTCAAAGTGATCCTGAATTTGAGGCCATTTTAGATGTGGTTGATCCTAATCGTGACGGTGCAGTCTCACTCCAGGAGTACATGGCCTTCATGATATCCAAGGAGACTGAGAATGTCCATAGCTCAGAAGAAATAGAAAATGCCTTCAGGGCTATTGCGGCTGGAGATCGCCCATACGTGTTACGGGAAGAATTATACCAGGTATGTATATGCATGTCGTTTGTTGCTTATCAAAATTTAGTATTGCATTTTAAGCTAACCAAGCAATTTTCTGGACAATTAGTTATTGATTTGTAGTCAGTGGTTTAAGAAATTTTTAGGAAAAGGATGTTGTTGCCTAGACTATTTTACAATATTTTACAAATTTCTTTTTCATAGATAATCGTAGATAGTACAATTTCAGAATTATTTCAAATATTAATTATTAAAATTCTCATTTCATCCTTATTCTTATTTGTTCACAGAACCTCACCAAAGAGATGGCAGACTATTGCGTTGGCCGCATGAAACCTTATGTCGATCCTAAAACTGGTCATACTGTTCCAGCGGCTCTGGATTACATAGAATTCACACATACCCTTTTCTCACAGTAAAGTGGTATTTCATTGTCACTGCAAGATATAACAGAGTAATATTAGTTATTTTGTGTTACATTTAGTCACTGTTACCAAATCTTTAAAAGCACAGATTTCTAAATATATAAAATAGTATATGAAATATTTATTGTTGGCAGCTTCTTCAGGTTACCACTATTAGGCTTTGATTGAATGTCATTTGTCAAGTCCACTACAGTCTCGCAGTAGTTATGTTTTAATATGATGCATAACCTCTGTAGAGTCAATAGCTTAAAAACTACTGCTGAAGTCTTGCTCATAATTGAAATAAAAATTTTTAGGAGCCTTTCAATGAAGCTATAATAAAATTACTTGATGTTACCTACTTGTTTTTGATAAAGATGATGAGCATGTCACCTGAAACTCTTTAAATAATGACGGCTTTAGATATAGAAGTAGTTTCTCTCATCATCTCTGTCTTAAACATCCAGATGCAATGTAGCGTTTTCTGTGGATACAACATATTTCCTGTAATTTTCTATCTGTAGGACACTTCCTCTAGTGTAAACTAGCCTTGTAATTCTAAATTATGAAAATTATACAAATCTTCACTGAGAGTACACAGATGTGTAACACCGAAGGTTCAAAATATGACGGCTTTAGTATTAAAAGAACCTTGCATGTGTACTTTCATTGTAGATTGTATTATCTTGCATACTTCTATTCTATATGAGCAGTGACAATGAGCAAGTAGATGTGGAGGTTTTAGGGAGCTTAAAGGAATGAATGAACTATATTTTCCTTAATTTTTGAGCCTGGTAAGTCATTGCCTACTTTAATTTGAATAAAATTTAAAAAATATGAAAGTTTTAATTAACCAACACAGAAAACCCTTTAACTGCAAGTTTAAATGACTAAATTAATATTGCAAAATACACATGTATATTGCAAGGCTGAGTTAGTCTTTTCAATTTCATAGATTGGGGAACATGTTTGGTCATAGCTGGAAAAAATTTACAAAATATAATTAATCTAATATTGTAATAGGAGGAAAATCTCTTTAATAGTAACAGGTAGCAGAGAAAAACAAACCTACAATAATGGAAAACAACAAATTTGGAAGTAATAACCTATAAAAGCCTGTAATTCTTTATATAGGAGTATTATTAGTGCAAGCTGGTATAGGGTCATACAACCTTGTCATCAAGGTTACTGTTTTTATCAGTGGTAGCGAAGAGAAACACACATACTTAAGTGCTGCATTTGTATCACATTGGTGGTCAATCTGGGGTCACCAATGTGACTGGGAGAAAGTCAAATACAACTAACATTGAAATAATGGACAGCGAGCCTTTGTAACAATAGTTTCAGTGAAAGAATGTCACAAAAATTCAAACAGATGGATACCGGTATAGGCAGTAACAGGTTATCAGTGCGAGGGGAGTGCAATAACGGCAATATTAAAAAAAAAAAAAAATTGTCAGTTTGCGTGGTTCACGTGCGGTACACCTTCCTCACTTTGATCGCAGCAAGGGCTTTCCCTGGGGGTAGGTGATAAAGTATGTGTAAAGAACTACAAAGTTTATACAGTTAGGAAAATTGCAAATTAATTTCAAATTTTAATTTCTTCTTGCACAAAATACAAACTATGTATTTTTTAGAAAAACACTCGCTCTATGATGGGAGAAAGTTCCTTACACTGGCTGAGAATTTTACCCTAGATTGCTAATCCGAGCATGATGATGTAAAGGATGAACATCCCAACACCTCGTAAACCAGTAGCCTGTCCATACCAACATGTTGACAGCCTGTGTGAGTGATTAAGAGTGTAAGAACGAAACTATGATTGTCACAGGGTGTGTAAATTATTGCTAATCTGAGGATGATAATGTGAAGACTGAGCATCCTGACAACGCTTAAACCAGTAGCCTGTCCATACCAACAGGTTGACTGCCCTTACGAGTGTAAGAATGTAACTATGATTGTCATAAGGTGTGTATAATAAACAGGATTGTGAATACACACATTAAGGACAAGACATCCACATTGAGGACAAGACATCCCAACGCCTTCTCTCAAGGACATTGTGGACTTGATGGAATATATAAACATATCCTAGCTACAAACAATATGGGGCATACCTACAATCAAGGATTTCTAGCTGTCAGGGTCCTCGGATGCTGTGCCCCAGAAGTGGAAGATGAAGAAATGGCTAATCATTCCTATTCATTCAGTCCAGCCTAACCTCTGTCCTTGAACGACTGGGAATAGTTATTGAGGAGTTAAGGTAGCTATAACACTTGCTGTGCAGCTACCACAGGGCTTATCAAAAATGTGTCTAGGAACCTGTGTGTTGCATCTTGCAGGTAGTGGGTACTAAGGGTAGATGTCTCTTCAGTACACCCACTTATAGTACTCTACCTGCATCACAGCAAAGTTCTTGAACGCTGGGGACGTACTTATGCCCCTTAAATCATGGACTCTGAGTTATACCCCTTGCTGTTGAAGAGGGGATGGTTTAGTGGTATGTTCGATAGCCTGCCTGATATCCAAATATAAGGGATTCATCATTACACTTCTTGATCCTGCCCTGGTTCACAAACAGGTGCTTGGTCTGTGGGTGAGCTGCTCGAGTTTGTTCAAGTAGCACCTTAGCGCTCTCACAGGACACAAAAGCAGCTGATCAGGATCATCGGTCCGGAATTTGAGTCTTGGCAACAAGATCAGGGACCAAGCTGAAAGTAACTTGGCCCCCATCCCATAAAACAGGCGATGTCGTAGGAAAGACCATGCAACTCGCTAACCCTCTTAGCAGAGGTAAAGTGAGAAGAAAACCATTTTCTGAGTTAATCTCTGTCCGAAGCCCGATGTGATGGCTTGTAAGTGTGCTTTCAGGAAATGAGGAACTTTGACAACATTCCACAAAGATGATTCCACTTCCCACTGAGGGCAACCCTGTTCAATAGCCTTTACCACCGAGACTGAGCAGTTTTCCTCTTGGAAAAAAGGTGAGAATTCTTAGATATAGTGGTTGCGATACACCACAAAAGATCGACTACTTTGTATAGTAGACTGAGAATGAAGACCTCTTGAGGTAACAAGACATTGTTTCCACTGGTTACGAAAACCCTTTCTCAGTGAGGAGATGCTGGTTACCCTTCCGGCGCAAAGTAGTAAGGATCTCTATTTAATGGTAAATCTCAGAATGTGGTTGGTGCAGCAAGTCGTGGAAAGGAGGAAGCTCTTTTGAAAACACTGTCAGCAACAGAAGGTCAGGGTACCATTCTGCATGTTGCTATAATGAGGCTATCCACGTTATGGAGAGGATGGTTGCGAGTCTTACCCTGTTGAGGAGTTTAATCATTAGGCAGAACATGGGGAATGGTTAGAAGTCCTGGTTGTCCCACGGAAGATGGAAGACGACCTGAAGCGCTACCTGTGGGTACAGTCCAGTACACCGGAAGCTTCCGGTTGAGGGACACCTAAAACAGGTCTATTATCAGCGAACTCCACAAAGTAGTCACATTGTTTGCTATCCGAGGGTCCAAAGATCCCTCAGAATCTTTCTATCTGAGTGTTCCTGCTCAGATTGTGTGCCAAAATGTTCTTTATGCGAGGTATGAACCGGGCTGACAAGATCATCTCATTGTTCATTGCAGGAACAGCTGGTTGGTAAAGTTACTGTGAAATATGACCTTGATTCTTTGGATTATGCCACTACTGTCGTGTTGTCGCTCATCAACACTACCGAGTAACAAACACAGGCTATTCCATTGGCAGCCCGTAAATACCGAGTAACCTGGAAGGAACTGTTGGAAATGTTGAACAGCAAATTATGTTGCTTTCAACTCCAGGAAATTTATGTGGCATTGCTGGTCTGACTTGAACCACAGCCTGGGGGGTATGTGCTGTAGCAGGCGAGTGCACTCTTCTTCTTTTGATGCATATGTGAAGACCATCAAATTGGGAGAGGGAGAAAGGTCTACTCCCTGAGAAGGCTGAAATCCAGGATCCACCAAATCAGGTCTTGCCTTTACACCGATCCTCCCTGAATAAGCATTCTGGGAGGATCCCTGCACTGAGACCCAAAGGTCTTCAGCTGCCACTGAAGCAACTGCAAGCGAAGGCGACTGTTAGGCACTCAATGCTCTACTGAGGCCGGGTAACCCAACAGACATTGCCACGGATAGGCTCGTGGTGAACTTCAAGTCACTAACTGGAGAGCCATATAGTCTGGAGTTGTGGTAGCCGATGTGGTAACGTCCCTGACTGGTGAACATCAGACTGGGGTTCGAGGGCCACTCAAACTTGTTAGTTCTTTTGGTCGCTGCAATCTCACCATCCTTGTGAGCTAGGGAGGGGTTTTGGGGGAGCCTACACGTCTATCTGCCGAGTCATCAGCAGTCATTGCCTGGCCCTCCTTAGTCCTTGCTTGGTTGGAGAAGGGGCTTGTGCACTGATCATATGATATATGGTCAGTCTCTAGGGCATTGTCGTACTTGATATTGTAATGTTACTGTCCCTTGCCTCGGCAATTCATGAGCGACCTTTAAAACTGTGCTTATAAGGAGCTAGGTAATGAGCCAGCTTGTCTTATGGCTAGTCTTTCAGCTTCTGCCGAAAATATATTTGTTAATAAAAAGCTTAAAGGGTTTGTGTTTAATGATGGAAGAAACAAGGTTTGGAGGTCTTTGAGGCAATTGGAAATACACCATAAAATAGATAGCGTAGAAAATGTTAATAATGAAAAAGTATGAAGCTTGACAGTTCTTATTTGTCTCTAATGTAGATAAAATTAGTGATGAATGTTATCCTTGTGTGAAATCTATGAAGTTTGTGAGAAAATGGGGGGGGGGGGGTTGTGAGGTTAATACCAGCTACCCAGCTTACACACACACACCAGTGTTGTCTCATCACTTTTGATTGCAAACAGGACTTGCAGTGGGATAGGTGTTGTCGGGCCAAATTTGTACGAAGAGCTCAAGGTTTGTATCGTTAGGAAAAATGCAAATTACTTTAAATTTGTCATTTGTTTCAACACTAAATACAAAGCCTTTTGCTCTTTATTAGGGAAGACTCATCCCTAAGAGGGGTGGAAGTCCTAACCAACTGGCAGGCTATTGACCCGGGGTTTTCCCAACTTTGTGCTACGCACGTGTTAGGAAGGAAAATTCTCACACCTTGCTAAAACCTACGTGCAATAGCATGCTTTAGCAGCCTGAGCAATCTGTGTGATTGTGTGATACTAGCAGTGTGACTAGTCTAGGTAAGAATTCTCAGAAATGTAAGAATCTTTGAATCAACCATAGATGTTACCCACACTCACCTTGCCAGGGGTTATGGGGACGTAGAAATTATATTTATATATGAACCAGGTTACACAAGGGAATGAATTTACCTGCAGATGGAGGAGGCCAGTTTGCAGAGTACCATAGGTGCTTTTCCCCAAGAGAGGGGAAGATGAAAGAAAGAAAGAGCCAGTCATTCTCAACATTCATCCCAGATGTAATCCTGGGTAACCTCTGCACTCCACCATCTGCTATTTGTCCATCAAGGATCCTGAGGTGTTTAAACCACTTGTTGTGCAGCCACCACAGGGCCAATGGAGAACGTCTTCATGTTCCTGTAGATCATGTCTTGCTGGTAGTAAGCAGTGAAGGTTGTCTGACGCTTCCACACACCCACTTATAGGACCTGTGTCACAGTAGTTCTTCTTGAACAATAGGAACGTACTTATGCCCCTAACATCATGAGCTTTCGGTCTTCTCGTGAAAAGAAGGATCAGGATTCAATGCCCGGTCAGTGACCTTGCGAATCCATGCAGAGATTGTGTTCTTGTTGATCCTTCTTTTGACCTTCCCTATGCTGATGAAAAGTGCTGCCACTCGGGGGTAAGCTCCTACGGTTTTCTTGAGGTAGTACCTCAAACTCCTCACTGAACACACTAGCAGTTGATCTGGATCATCGGTTACATTACGAAGACTCCCAATCCGGAAGGGCCTGAATTTAGGATCCACTACTCCCAGATTTTGAGTCTTGGCAATAAACTCAGGGACAAAGTCAAGCATTACCTCTCCACATCTCTTTCAATGGGAGATGTCGTAGGAAAGACCATGGAGTTTGTTGACTCTCTTGGCTAAGCCCAAGGCAAGCAGGAAAACCATCTTCAGAGTCATGTGAAGACCTGATGTCTGGCATAATGGTTCGCAGGGGATACCCTTCAGAGACCAAAGGACACAAACCACGTTCCATGGAGGTGATCTAACTTCCGATTGGGGACAGGTGAGCTGAAACTCTGTATGAGGAGAGACACCTACAAGGAGGAGGAAATAACTCCTTTCAGTTTAAAGGCAAGGCTCAAGGCTGAGCTATAACCTTTCAGTGCCGAGACCGAGAAGAGCTTTTCCTCCCGAAGGTATACAGTACAAGGAACTCCGCTATTGCTGGAACAGTGGCATCGAGGGGAGAGATACCCTTCCACGACACCAACCACAGAAGACAGTCCAATTAGCCTGGTAGACGGAAGCTGAAGATTGCCAGAGATATCATGACATCCTTGCAAAAAGCCTCTCTGTGTGAGGAGATGCTGGATAGTCTCCATGCGTGAGGACATAGGGATCCTACGATCTTGTGGAAGATGTTCATGTGAGGTTGTTTGAGCAGATTGTGTCGTGGAGGGAGTTCTCTCAGGACTTCCGTCAGCAGCTGAAATAAGTCTAGGAACCATTCCACATGATGTCATAGTGGAGCTATAGATTGGAGGATGATCTTGGCTTGTTGAGCACCCTTCTTATCAGGAAGAATGGGGGAAAGGCGTAGATGTTGATGTTGTTCCACCGTTTTTGGAATGCATCTTGACAGAGGGCCGGGGGATCTTGGACTGGAGAACAGTAAAGCGGGAGTCTGTTGTTAAGAGACGTCGTGAACAGGTCCACTGTTGGGGAACCTCACAAAGTCAGGATTTTGTTGGCTTCTATATGATTCCTACCTGAACTGCTCTGCTCAGGTTGTCCGCAATTTTAGCTGCCACTGAAGCGATCAAATTCGTAGGTGGCTGTTATGGACTAGACTTTCCAGGGATGATAGGTCACCTATGAGACGTAACCACTGCTGCACCGGGAGAGTGCCTCATTGAAGGAAGGGACTTTCTCCCTTCTTTAGCCTCTGGATCCTGTCGTCTGAAGGGAAAACCTTCTGTAGTCTGGTGTCGATGATCAAGCCTACGTAGATATATCAGTCTCTGAGATGGAAGCAAGGATGGCCTCTTGAAATTTACAACAATTCCTAGATCATGGCAAATCTTGAGGAGACTGTCTCTGTGTTGAGGAAGGGTGGACACCAAGTGTGCTAGGATTAGCCAGTCGTCCAGGTATCTTAGGAGACACATGCCGTTCTTGTGGGCCCAGGTTGACACTAGGGTGAACGCAGCTATGAAAACCTGAGGTGCTGTAGACAGGCTGAAGCACAGCACCTTGAACTGGTATTGCTTGTTGTTGTGGATGATCCTTAGATATTTCTTTGAAGACAGATGGACTGGGATCTGGAAGTGCGTGTCCTTTAGGTCCAACATGCACATGAAGTCCTTGGCCCTTACTGCTTGTCTGACCATGTCTGCCGTCTCCATCCTGAATGGAGTCTGCTGAACAAACTTGTTCAGGGCTAAGAGCTCGATGACAGGTCTCCAGCCTCCAGACACCTTTTTCACAAGAAAGAGTAGACTGAAGAAGCCTGAGGATCCATTGAGGACCTCTTGGAGAGAGCCCTTCTCAACATGCTTTGGACTTAGGCCCAAAAGGCCAGCTCCTTCACGGATCTTCGTGTAGGAGTTTGATGGCATTGGACTCTGAGTCAACGAAGGAAGAGATTACGTGAATGGGACGCAATACCCTGGATGAATCACGGAGACTGTCCAGGGTTCGGGAACATACTGCTAACGTCTATGCCACCGGCGTTGAAGGCATCCCCCAATGGTTGACAAGTGGGAGGACGACCGCTACCTCTTCCTCCTTTTCCCCTCAACTGGATTTACTTCCCTTTTGTTGGTCACGGGGCAGGAAAGGGCTTTTTAGACGTACCTTTGGAAGAACCTGCACTCTTACTGCTGGTCAGTGGCCTGGACTTTGGGGTTTCCTCAGTGGAGGAGCTGCTCTGTAGGACATGGAAGTCATGGCCCTCTGGAGGAGAGTATCTTGGTTCTAAACTTCCTCCAACAATCAGCCCCCCTCTTGACATCGTCTGAGCTGAAGATGGAGGAACCCTCCAGCATCAAATTCCTAAGTTTGGTGATCTCCAACTTTGGAACCTGTCAGTGGAATTTCCCGATTACCGAGTCCCTTCACCTGAGAATCAGGTTTGCCCACAGATTGACCACCTAGTGGGCGAGACACTCAACGGTTCTAATCCCCGATAAAAGGAACGTTGTCATCGGCTTCCTGGTGCTCTCCTGGGACTAATTTTCAGTCCTGATCAGATGTCCAACCGACCTTAACCATAGGTCCAGCCTTAAAGTTGTCTGCATGGCAAACTTAGCAACTTTCTCCATGTTCAGGGCGTCCACTGCAGAGAAGGTATCCTGGAAGCTTGATAGTCTGTTGTGAGAAACTCCTCTAGTCAGGCCTTCAATGGTTGAGTCTAGTGGCAATGCTGAGAGGGTTTCATTGGACACCTCTTAGTACCTCCTCTGTTAGATGAAAGAAGGAGCCGGCATGGAGAGAGTTCGAAGTGCCAGCTATCTGAGCAAAAGCCTTCTTCCTGGTACCTTTCAACCCCCTCGACCAGTGCAAAGCTGTGCTGGCCTTGGGAGGTCTCTGGGTGATGTACTGGTAGAGATGGTCCAAGACAGTGTCCTTACCTTCCTGACAAAAGGTGTGATCGGACTCCTTTTGTTCAGCCTTGGAGTATCTAGGATGCGTTGCCCTATGGAAGATAGTCATCATTTCCCCGAGTCCTGGTCGTCATCCACCCACGAGCTCTCACCCATAGGAGCCCAGGGTGGGTTATAGTCGTCATCAAGCCTCAAAGACACACTCAACGTCATGGGAGCCTGTACTGCTGCCGTCAGAGTCGCTACCGATGAAGAACCTCGAGATCTCTCCTGTACCTGAAAGGAAGCTCTAGCAGCACTATTCTTTGGTACGGTTTTAGTGTCCTTACTCTCTTTTAGAGGAGAAAGGGACTCTGCTATAGGGAAAGTCTTGCATCCTCCAGGCACAGAGAGGAATTATGGACATCCTTCGTGAAAGTAACTGGTGGAGGCTGGTCCGACACCTCTGCTGTAACGCGTTGACCTGGAGCAACAACCTCGATGTGAGAAAGGTGATATGAAGACGTTAAAGAGATCTTCCAAGGGGATCTTGAACCCTGGATTGTACGGGGGTGAAGGGTGTCTTGGGGGGGGGGATGGGTTCCACTGCCTTCTCTTCTTTGATGGCATGACTAGTCATCTCTGGTTGGAAGAAGTTCTGCTGCATTGCCTCCGCGGAGCCAGAGGTGTTCCGCATCCTGGACCTGATTGGCGAGACGATTAGAATGGGAGTACTGTAGATGGTTTATTAATATCTTTCTATTCTTTAAGTATGTTTTGATTTTTCTACACCTTCCGGATATAATTTTGCAACTGGACTTTCATCTTTAACTACTTTCATATCTTTATTTATGTGAAAGCTGAGATGTTGAAGGAAGGGGGTGTGACTGTACTTGAATGGTTGGTGAGATTGTTTAATATGTGTTTTGTGTTGTCAATGGTACCAGTAGATTGGGTTTGTGCATGTATTGTACCACTATATAAGGGTAAGGGAGATGTGCATGAGTGTTGTAATTCAAGAGGTACTGTATTAGTTTGTTGAGTGTAGTTGGAAAAGTGTATGGTAGAGTATTGATTAATAGGATTAAGGATAAAACAGAGAATGCAATCTTGGAAGTACAGGGTGGTTTTAGAAGAGGTAGGGGTTGTATGAATCAAATTTTTACAGTTAGGAAGATATGCGAGAAATATTTAGCAAAAGGTAAGGAGGTGTATGTTGCGTTTATGGATCTGGAGAAAGCATATGATAGAGTTGATAGGGAAGCAATGTGGAATGTGATGAGGTTATATGGAGTTGGTGGAAGGTTGTTGCAAGCAGTGAAAAGTTTCTACAAAGGTAGTAAAGCATGTGTTAGAATAGGAAATGAAGTGAGTGATTGGTTTCCGGTGAGAGTGGGGCTGAGACAGGGATGTGTGATGTCGCCGTGGTTGTTTAACTTGTATGTTGATGGAGTGGTGAGAGAGGTGAATGCTCGAGTGCTTGGACGAGGATTAAAACTGGTAGGCGAGAATGACCATGAATGGGAGGTAAATCAGTTGTTGTTTGCAGATGATACTGTACTGGTAGCAGACACAGAAGAGAAGCTTGACAGACTAGTGACAGAATTTGGAAAGGTGTGTGAGAGAAGGACGTTGGAATTAATGTGGGTAAGAGTAAGGTTATGAGATGTACGAGAAGGGAAGGTGGTGCAAGGTTGAATGTCATGTTGAATGGAGAGTTACTTGAGGAGGTGGATCAGTTTAAGTACTTGGGGTCTATTGTTGCAGCAAATGGTGGAGTGGAAGCAGATGTACGTCAGAGAGTGAATGAAGGTTGCAAAGTGTTGGGGGCAGTTAAGGGAGTAGTAAAAAATAGAGGGTTGGGCATGAATGTAAAGAGAGTTCTATATGAGAAAGTGATTGTACCAACTGTGATGTATGGATCGGAGTTGTGGGGAATGAAAGTGATGGAGAGACAGAAATTGAATGTGTTTGAGATGAAGTGTCTAAGGAGTATGGCTGGTGTATCTCGAGTAGATAAGGTTAGGAACGAAGTGGTGAGGGAGAGAACGGGTGTAAGAAATGAGTTAGCGGCTAGAGTGGATATGAATGTGTTGAGGTGGTTTGGCCATGTTGAGAGAATGGAAAATGGTTGTCTGCTAAAGAAGGTGATGAATGCAAGAGTTGATGGGAGAAGTACAAGAGGAAGGCCAAGGTTTGGGTGGATGGATGGTGTGAAGAAAGCTCTGGGTGATAGGAGGATAGATGTGAGAGAGGCAAGAGAGCGTGCTAGAAATAGGAATGAATGGCGAGCGATTGTGACGCAGTTCCAGTAGGCCCTGCTGCTTCCTCCGATGCCTTAGATGACCGCGGAGGTAGCAGCAGTAGGGGAGTCAGCATTATGAAGCTTCATCTGTGGTGGAAATGTGGGAGGTTGGGCTGTGGCACCCTAGCAGTACCAGCTGAACTCAGTTGGGTCCCTGATCAGGCTGAAGAAACATAGAGAGTAGAGGTCCCCTTTTTGTTTTGTATCATTGTTGGTGTCGGCTACCCCCCAAAAGTGGGGGAAAAGCCTTGGTATATGGATGGATGGATTTATGTTGGATGTGAGGATACTATTTACGTCAGTTATTTATGTTGGATGTGAGGATACTATTTACGTCAGTGTGTTTTGGCAAGTTTTTCTTCAAACCCCATGAAAAAGGTAGCCCTGGCCTTTAACTGATTTTCAAGAGCTCTTTTACAAGATACTTTAAAAGTAACTCTTTCCATGGTCGGTCCTAATGGCCTGAATTTATTTTTCAAAATGAAATTAACACATCTAGAAGATGTAGATGGGTGTGCACTTCCCCACAGTGAATACAATTTGAATTTTCTGTGCAACTATTTTTCCCACAGTTGGCATAAACAGCTGGCTCATTATTTAGTTTTTTCTTGCACTTTTGGCTTAAATGGCCATACATTTGACAATGATAACATTGCAATGGCATAAATGAGCAAAGGAGGGGATAGTAGGTCTTTGAGAGAACCAAAGAGATGTCTCCTAGCAGGTGGAGATGGAGAACGTCTGAAGCGTTGAGGAGGACCACGCAATCTGGGAGCTCGTTAGCGACGGTGAAAATCTTTTGAAGGGGAGGCGTTCTGATGTCTAAAAGACCTCTGGATAGGGGTCTCTGTGGGGGATCTCACTCTAGGTCGAGAGAGATGCCCACCCGCAAGAGAGAACTGCCTTGGACTTTGCTCCATTCCTGAAGGAAGAGTCAACTCAACAAGGGGTGGAGCGCAGTCTTTGGCAACGGCAGCAGCAGTGGATGAAATAGCAGGGCAGGATTCATCAGTGGACTCAGTGGATGAAATAGCAGGGCAGAATTCATCAGCGGACTCAGTGGATGAAGCCCCGGGATCTCGCAAGCCCACACACAACAGCAACAAGGGATCCACCTCTGAGGAAGCCGGTGTACGCTTACTCTCTGCACCGAGCTGAAGGAGTTCAAGAAGCGCCTCCTTCAACGGGAGACCAGTCTAACCCAGTGACGGACACACCTGAAACAAATAAAAAATGAACAAGCCTCACCTGGGGGGAGGGGGAGAGGAGCGGGGCTGCTTCTCTAGGGGGAAGCAGTACTGTCCCTCGAGAGACAAGGTTGACCTGGTGTTAACTGGTCTACTCTACTGTTCGACTGTTCCCCAGGGAAGCTTCGGGAAGAGGTTGGGGGGAGGGGGTCTAAGGAGGAGTCCTAGGTTTCTTCGACTTCGAGTAAGATCCCGAAGGCGAAGAGTCCCTTTAGGATTTCTTCTTACGCTGGCACCCAAACTTCTCCCACTGGAAGGCAGACCACTCCTGGCATTCGAGGCAGGTTTTGTCCTGGTCACAACACCACCCACGACAGGACACAATGAATGTGGGTCCGTATTTACGTAGGACATGAAAGTCCCGCAAAAGTGGCCCTCTGGTCCTGGACAAGTCCGCATGAGGATGGTCAAGGAAAGAGCACATTCATTGAAAAGACAGAGAAAAAGCAATTAGTCAGTAATGGCAAGTCAATTGGTGAGGGGGAAGTGCGGCAACATCAACATCATCCGTTCTCCGCTGAGCCAAAAGCAAAAGTGGTTACTCAGCCCAGGTGTGAGAGCGAGCGGGGTAGCAAGAACCCACCACACCCTGCTAACTAGCAGATGGATTGTTAACCATTGCTAAAGGTCTTAGGGCTAGTCTTTCAACTTCGTCGAAAGTAATATCCCCTATCAATAGCGTTGGTTTGTATTAAGTGATGGAATAAATGTGAATAAAATGACAAATTCGGAGATAATTTGTATTTTTCGTAACTATACAAACCTTAGCTATTTAAAGTGGGTAATTACTTTCGGCGTAGCTGAAAGGACGAGCCATTAAAATTTTAACAATGGTTTACTACCCCACCGCTAGTTAGCGGGGGGTAGGGGGGGTAGTTAGCTACCCTCCCCCCTCACACACCTGTGTTGTAAGCTCACTTTGCTTAGAGGTAGGACTTCATAGGGGACAGGGCTGGCGGGCAAGTTTGATTAAATAGCTAAGGTTTGTATAGTTAGAAAAAATACAAATTATCTCCGAATTTGTCATTTGTTCCGTAGCTGGAATACAAACCACGCTATTTAAAGTGGGTGACTTAACCCTTAGGAAGGGTAGAATAAGTCCCAGCCATACTGGCTTTTGGCTTTGCCCGGGGACTCGTTATCTGAGTGTGTCAGCACTCAACAATAGAGTCCCTGCACATCGCTCGCACCTTGCTATGCAAGGGCTGCGGCCTACGTAAGCTGTGTGTGAAGGAAAAAAGTGTGACTCGTCCTAGGAAGTTGACCTGAAGTTCTTTAGATGGAAACTTTAGGCTAGGACTCTCCCAATACCACCTCGTCAAGGTATGGGGACGCGACAGTATTAACTTAATACTAGGAACACAAGGGAACATGGTTTACCTGCAGTGGTTTGAGGTCAGCTGTGCAGAGAACCCAGGATGCTGCTTTCCCCAAGAGAGGGGAGGATGAAGAAAAGAATAAGGGCCAGACATACCTTTTCTTTTATGCAGACTAAAACCGGGTAACAATGCCCTCCACCCTCTGCTACTTGTCCATTAAGGAGCCTGAGGTTTAAACCAGCTGTTGTGCAGCCACCACAGGGACGATAGAGAACGTATCGAGCCTCCTGTGGGTCACGTCTTGCAAGTAGTGGGCTGTGAAGGTCGTTTGAAGCTTCCACACCCCTGCTTGTAGAGCCTGCGTCACTGAGAAGTTCTTCTTGAAGGCCAGGGACGTAGCTACTCCCCTGACATCATGAGCTCTAGGACGACGTGATGGAGGAGGGTCAGGATTCAGGGACAGATGGATTGCCTTTCGAATCCAAGCTGAGATGGTGTTCTTGGTAACCCTCCTCTTCGATCTCCCAGTGCTAACAAACAATGCCTGCACTTGGGGACGAACTGCAGCTGTTCTCTTCAGGTATAGCCTCAGACTCCTTACTGGGCACAGTAGGAGATGGTCTGGGTCATCTGTTACGGAACGAAGACTCGAAAACCGGGAGTCGAAGCGAGGGTACAGCACTCCCGGATTCTGAGTCTTAGTAATAAACTCAGGGACGAAGTTGAACGTTACCTCCCCCCATCCCCTTGAATGGGCGATGTCATACGAGAGACCATGAAGTTCGTTAACTCGCTTGGCTGACGCCAAAGCTAATAGGAACACCGTCTTCCAAGTCAGGTGGCGATCTGAAGCCTGGCGTAATGGTTCGTAGGGAGGTCTCTTAAAAGACCTGAGAACTCGAACCACGTTCCATGGAGGTCTCACTTTCGACTGAGGGCAGGTAAGTTCATAACTACGTATGAGTAGGGAAAGTTCTAGCGAAGAAGAAATGTCCGCTCCTTTGAGCCTGAAGGCTAGACTTAAGGCTGAGCGATAGCCTTTCACTGCCGAGACTGAAAGGCGCATTTCTTCTCGCAAGTACAGGAAGAACTCCACTATTGCTGGAATAGTGGCATCGAGTGGAGAAATACCCCTTCCACGACACCAACCACAGAAAACTCTCAACTTCGCCTGGTAGACCCCTGCGGATGACTTTCGCAGGTGTCCAGACATCCTTTCCCCAACTTGTTGCGAAAATCCTCTCTCTGCGAGGAGATGCTGGATAGTCTCCAGGCGTGAAGCCGAAGCGAAGCTACTGTACTGCTTTGTGAAAGATGTTGGCGTGTGGTTGTTTGAATAGCTCGTGTCGCGGAGGGAGTTCTCTCGGAGGCTCCGTAAGGAGTTGCAGAAGGTCCGGGAACCATTCCGCGTGATGCCACAGTGGAGCTATGAGAGTCATCGAGAGGTTGACCGATAGTCTGGTCTTGTTGAGTACCCTCCTCATCAGACAGAACGGGAGAAAGGCGTATACGTCGATGTTGTCCCACCATTGTTGGAAAACATCTTGCCAGAGAGCCTTGGGGTCCGGGACTGGGGAGCAGTACAGCGGCAGTTTGAAGTTCAACGCTGTCGCGAACAGATCCACAGTCGGGGAACCCCACAAAGTCATCAGGACTTTGTTGGCTACTTGACGATCCAAAGACGACTCTCGGTACTCACTATCTGAGATGCTCTGCTCAGACTGTCGGCGAGCACATTCCTTTTGCCCAGAATGAAGCGAGCCAAAAGTGGAATCGAGTGGACTTCGGTCCATCTCAGTATCTCTACTGCAAGATGGGATAGCTGTTCTGAAAAGATACCTCCCTGCTTACTGTGGTATTGTCGCTCATCACCACCACAGAGTGACCCGCCAGGTGCTATTGGAACTGTTGAAGGGCCAGAAAAACGGCCTTCATTTCTAGCAGATTTATATGGAGGCACTTTTCTGATTCTGACCACAGGCCTGAAGTCCTGTGGTTCAGAACGAGGGCTCCCCACCCTTTCTTTGAGGCGTCCGAAAACAGCATCAAATCCGGGGGGAGGACGAGAAGATCCACTCCCTTTCGTAGGTTCTTGTCTGCCACCCACCACTGAAGGTCCGTCCGTTCCGCGAGACCCATAGGGATCAAGACGTCCGGGGAATCGTGTCCTTGACTCCACCGGGACTTGAGTCACCATTGCAGGGATCTCATTCTGAGACGACCGTTGGGAACTAGACGGACCAAGGATGAGAGATGGCTGAGGAGACATAACCACGATTGGGCTGGGAGTTCGTTTCGTCTGAGGAAAGGACTTGCGACCTTCGTCAGCCTTGCTATCCTGTCGTCTGATGGGAAGGCTTTGTGGAGATTGGTGTCCAATATCATGCCTAGATATACCAGTCTTTGGGTAGGAAGCAGAGAAGACTTCTCGAGATTTACCATGATCCGTAGATCTTGGCAAATCCCCAGAAGTTTGTCTCGGTGTCGAAGAAGGGTTGACTCCGAGTCTGCTAGGATCAGCCAGTCGTCCAGATAACGGAGGAGACGGATGCCGATCTTGTGTGCCCACGAGGATATCAGAGTGAACACTCTGGTGAAAACCTGAGGTGCTGTTAAGAGACCGAAACACAGCACCTTGAACTGGTAGATCTTGATGTCTAGGCTGAATATTAGGTACTTCCTTGAAGACGGATGGATTGGGATCTGGAAGTACGCGTCCTTCAGATCCAGTGTGCACATGAAGTCTCGCGGTCTCACTGCGAGTGTGACCTTGTCTGCCGTCTCCATGCTGAACGGGGTCTGCTTGACAAACCTGTTCAGAGCTGAGAGGTCGATGACTGGTCTCCAGCCTCCAGACGCCTTCTTTACAAAAAAGAGTCGACAGTAGAAGCCTGGGGACCCGTCGACGACCTCTTGGAGAGCGTCCTTCTTCAACACGGTCTCGACTTCTGCCCAAAGGGCTTGCCCTCTTGCCGATCCCATGGCAAAAAAGCTCAACGACACTGGATTCGCTGTCAGGGGAGGTAGAGATGTTATGAATGGGACGCGATATCCTTGGCTGGTCACAGAGATCGTCCAGGAATCGGCCCCGAGTTGCTGCCACCTATCCGCGCAACTTTGAAGGCATCCCCCCACTGGTGGACGTGCGGGGGGACTGCCAATCCTAGCGTTTGCGGCCTCGGCCACTCCCCTTAGGATTTTTGCCTCCCCTGAAGGACTTCTTGCCTTTCCTGTCCTTGACGGGAAAGGGCTGTTTGGATACTGCTGCCTTTGCTGCTACTGCCGGGTTTGTCGTCTTTGCAGGGCGAGGTTGTTGAGGTGCTGGAGGCTTATAGGGCTTTGATGTTAAAGCCCTCTGGAGGAGGGAGTCCTGGTTGGACTTCCTCCACCTCTCAGCCGCCTGCTCTACATCTTTCGGCTCAAACAGACTACTCCCCAAAAGGGAGGAATGTCTGAGCTTACTGACCTCAGTGTTGGGGACCTTCGAGTTGAATCTTTCAGACACCGTATCACGGCGTTTCAGGATAGTGTTAGCCCACAAGTTCGAGACTTGGTGGGCCAGAAACTCGATGGTACGAGTGCCTGAAAGAAGGAAGGTCTCCAAGGCCTTCCTGGTACTCTCCTTAGACAAGTCTTCGGATCGTATCAGGATGCCAAGAGATCCTAGCCAGACACCAGCCACGAAGTGGCCTGCATGGCACACTTCGCTACCTTCTCCTGGCAGAGAATCTCCGAGGGCGAGAACGACACTGGCCGGTTGGAGAGTCTCTCGAGAGGGACTCCCCTGAGAGCTCTTCCACCGAGTGGTGGAGGGGAAGAGCTAAACAGGACTCCTCCATGATTTCGAAGTACCTCCTCTGGTGAACACGAGGAGGTGGGAGGAGTTTGTTTCCGGCGCTGGAACGGCTGGAGGAGGCTAGCTCGGAGGGCTGGCTCTCGACCTTATCTCTGGCACTCTTGACCCCCTGGGACCAGGGCAAAGCCGCGCTGGTTTTAGGGGGCTTTTGGATACCAAAGACTCGGTCCAGAACCGTGTCCTTGCCCTCTCGAGGAGGAATCTCTGGATCCAAGAATCCGTTAAGGTTCCTCATCAGAGTCAAAACTTGCCAGAAGGCATGCTCCGACTCCTGCGGCTCTCCTCCTGATGGACTAGCAGCAAGGTCTCCAGTCCCCAAAGGCTCTTCTTGGGGGGACTCGTGGACGTTCTCCGCGGGCTTAGCTGGCTCTGGTCTGATCCTCGAAGAAGATTTCGGAACCGTCTTGGAGTCCTTCAACTCCCTCCTGGGAGGGATGCAGGATTCTAACAAAGATGGTGGGGGGCTCTTCTCCACCTCCACCCGAGGAGACTTCTCGGCGCGAGGTGGGGTTTCTCCCATTGGTGCGATGGGAGAACGCCTCACCTCACGAGAATCCCCTGAGGACAGAAAATCCTCGTCCACGGGGGATGGGGAGAAAGTCTGGGGAGGGGAGGGAGCCTTCCTCGACAACTTCCGAGGAACCAGTTTCGCCCTTGGAGAAGTAACCACGTCGTCCACTCCTCTCTTCCTTTTCAGGGGGGCCGAGATAGCCGCTGATTTGAAGCCTAGTTCAGAGAAAGCGGGCTTGAAAGCCAGCGCAACCGCTCTGATCAAGGGCCCAAACCAGGGCAGCCGACTGACAGCAGCGCTGTCAGACACACCCTCTGGAGTGAAGGGGATCGTAAGATCCCTAGGAGTGGAAACTACAACAGGGTCTGCCTGAAAGGAAGAAGCTGTAGAAGAAATGTTCCTAGACCTGTTCGGAGATTTCCCTCCCTCCGTTGAGTGCGCTGTCCTGCGCTTACGGGGGGGGGGGACGTGATGAAGATGACCTGACTGTGCGTTGTACTGCAGGATCTTGTGTGGGAACGCGCTGTGGATTGCGCTAGCGCGATAGGACACTGCCTAGCTCAGGGGGCGCGCGAGCGATGGCGCGTAGGCGAGGGTGCGCGTTGGCGTGTAGGAGAGGGCGCGCGTTGGCGCGTGGGCGAACGATGGCGCGCAGGAGAAGGAGCTCGTGGGCGCACAGGCGACAGGGCGCGTAGGCGTCAGGGGGCGTTGGCGCGCGTTCCGGAGACCTCGGAGAGCGCTGGCGCACAGGAGATCGCTGACGATCAGGAGAGCGCTGACGAGCAGGAGACCGAGGGCGTCCATGGCGTGCATCAGGCTGAGGGCGCGCAGAGGTCCGTTGGCTCGTAGTCTCTGGAACTGCAGGGCGAACGGGAGATCGTGGGCGTGCAGGAGAGCGCTAGAAAGATGAGTCTGTAACCAGAGGGCGCTTGCGCGCAGTAGAGCACAGGCAAACGTTGGCGCACAGGGGAAACCTGGCGCTTAAGGGACTTACACACAATGTGTGAAAGCCCTTTTTGGCCCGAAGGGACCAGTGCCGTTGGAAAACGGGATGGGTGGGCGCCCACAGCTCGTCTGCAGCCAGGAAGGGTGAGGGCAGGTCAGCAGGTCTGGCAGGAGAAGGAGATCGCGAACGATCTGCGGAGAGGTACAGGTCCAAAGAAGTAGCAGGAACGGTAGCTGAAGGACGAGGTTCCTTTGCGGGGGACTGCGAGGATGAAGATCCGAAGAGGCACCTCCTAACACCCTTGTGAGGAGAAGGAAGACCTCGGCGACGAAGAGGAAGGCGAGCCTTACATCTGATACGTCCTCTGGGAGCAGCAGGCAAACCATCGGCAGTCCTCCGAAGAGGAGTCTCTGTCAGTGAACTCCCCCGGGGGGGGGGGGGGGGGGGAGAATCACCCGCAGGAGAGACCGTTGGACTTAGTTCCTCCTTCGAAGGATGATCGGAGGGAGGAGCTAAGCCTTCAGCTACAACAGGAGCAGGGGTTTGAACACTCTCATTGGAAGCCTCTGCCCCAACAGCCTCGACAATAGACAGAGGGTCAACCTCTGCTACCGCCGGTGACTGTTTGACAGCTGCTCCCAACCTGATCATGTCAAACAGGGCTTCCTTGGAGGGCGAACCCTGAAGCCCCAAGGAAGCCCAAAGCAGCAAAAGATCATCATTATTAACATCAGCATGAGGAGAAATAATTAAATCCTCCCCCGCGGGAGGAGGAGCTGCTGCCTCGCTATGGGAGGCAACTCCCTCTCCCAAACCCCGAGATCGGACAACAGTACGGCCTACGCTACCACTCGACGGCCTCTCGCGAGAAGCCGATCGAGTGGAAGCTTCGGAGGAGGTTTGGGCTACGGAAGAAGAGTCCTTAGGATTTTCCTTCTTCAAAGAAACCTTTGAAGGAGAAATATCCCGTTTGGACTTCTTCTTCCGGCGCCGGGAAAACCTCACCCACTCTCACACCGTTGACCCCTACAATAAGGGCATCAGGTGTGTGGATCCGTGTCGTTTGAAGACATGAAGGTCCCACAAGGGCAGTCAGGTAACCCAGGGCACTTCCGCATTGTAGAGGCCAACTTCACAACACTCTAGAAAAGAAAAAGCAAAAGCAATGATTAAATGACTGTCGTGTAGGCGAGGGTGACAGCGGACACGTCCGACTAGCACCCGAGCCGATAGCAAAGAGAGCTTACAACACAGGTGTGTGAGGGGGGAGGGTAGCTAACTACCCTCCCTACCCCCCGCTAACTAACGGTGGGGTAGTAAACCCTCGTTAAAATTTTAATGGCTCGTCCTTTCAGCTACGCCGAAAGTAATTACCCACTTTAAATAGCGTGGTTTGTATTCCAGTTATGGAACAAACATGCATTATTAGATACAGATAAGTGAAACACCAGTTCAATCAAAATCCAGTTCATTTCTTAGCACAGTAAATGAATAAACAGTGTACAGCGAGAGCTGGGACAAGCTGGGTGGAGAGAAAGGTAAGTGGCGCTAGGCAAGCCTAGTGCAAAGAAGAGGAGGCATTTGAAATCATTACGCCGCGAAATTTTATATTTAATAGGTATTAAGGTTCTCTCATATAAATGAAATCATAAAGCATAAATTTGTGTAAAGCGCGGGATGACTGTACTGTAGTGTATATTACTGTAATATATTCATAGTACTATGGTTGCAATACAGCTTAACTGTACTGCACTGTAAGTGTTCGCTGTTTTCGTTCGGATGACTCACACTGTTTGACAACTTACAGCACACGTAGCCTACATTTACATTTTGTAGAGTACAGTACATGCAGTAATTTATGTACAGTACAGTACAGTATACTGTAGTTAATAAACAATACTATACATTGCTGTAATGCTGTACTGTACAATATGTATACAATACGATGATACTGCATTTAAAATTATCTAAGAGTACATATTTTATACAACGACCACTAGCCATTTTCGTACAAAGTTCTACGCATGTTTCAAAGCATGATGCAACTCCTGATTTGTTGTCTCTTGCGCAGTACTGTAGGGAATTACACATCTACAGTACATTACCCAGTATATATGAATATTGTCCAGGAGTATGTACTACTGTATACAAATACATAACTTTTTTACATGAAAACATGATTCTGCTCTAAAATGGCCCAAAGCGGTAGATACACATGCGAGGAGAGACAATGCAAGACTGAGGCCAAGTCAGCTTGAAATGAGTTGTTGTTAAGGCAGGGAGGGAAGTGGTGCGAAGCGAGGCTATTGCAAAGGAGAGCAGGCTGTTTGAAATCATCGTGTCACGAGAGTACAGTCCGCTCTCGCTTTTCGCGGGCTCATTCTTTGCGATTTCGCTCGTTCGCAACACAGAGAACTGTATAACCTACTAAATAAAAAATTACATAATCGTGAGTACTCCTCTTGCGGCACGATGATTTCAAACAACCTGCGCTCCTTTGACCTGGCTTGCTTTGCGCCACTTACCTCTCCGCACAGCACAACATCCCATCTCACCCTGACTCAGCCCCAGTCTTGCATTCTCTCTCCTCGCGTGTGCATCTCCAGTTTCAGTCCTTTTTGAGCAGAATCACATTTTCATGTAAAAAAGTGATGCATTAGTGTACAGTGGTACATTCTCATGTACAGTATTTACTTTTACTAGGTGATGTACTGTAGATGTGTGATTCCCTACAATACTTACTGCACAGGAGAAGACACATCAAGAGTTGCATCATGTTTCAAGACTGCTGCGCAGAACTTCATACAGTACAAAAATGGTTAGTGGTGTTTGTATAAAAAATGTACACTTATGTAATCTTAAATGCAGTATCACTGTATACACATTGTACAATACAGTATTACAGTATTGTATAGTATTCTTTATTAAATATACTGTACAGCACTTTACGTAAATTACACGCACTGTACTCTACAATATGTAAATGTAGGCTACATGTGTGGTGAGTTGTCAAACAGATCGAGTCATCCAAACGACAGCAAAGACTTAAAGTACAGTCAAGCTGTACTTCAGTGATAGTACTGTACATATATTACAGTAATATTCACTACAGTATCAGCAAGATAGGAACAACAGGGTTTTGTTGTTACAGTATACGTGTTCCGATAACTATTGTAGTGTTACGTACTGTACTGTACTGTACCATAGCCTTACTGTGTCCAGTATGTAGTGTACATGCATGCACATGTACTGTACACTTACTGAAATGTCTTTATCCAATTACAAAACTCTTATACTGTGATAAAAACTAAGTTAAAACAATATTAGGTGTTACTTAGTGTACTAATCGACCGAGGGTATGCAATGGGCAGCGAGTTGGTAGGGTTAGGAGTTATCCCACCCTAAGGCAGCAAATATTTGCGGATTCTCTTTCTTTGCACCTATCCCTGTTACCTAACACGGGCCCCCTGGAGCGAGGGCTGACTGTACTTCTCGCAAACCCGCGAATGTGATTCTTATTTAATAGGTTATACAGTTCTCTGTGTCGCGAACGAGCAAAATTGCAAAGAATGAACCTGCGAAAAGCGAGGGCGGATTGTATAAGAAACATCAAGTCATTTAAATAAATATTCCACTTAAACAGTAAAATCCTTCTTCTTCTAAGTGTATTTGCATACCTGATCAAGTGATATCCTGACAAGGAAGAAGGGATGATAGTTTAAAGATCTTACTCCGCTTAGGAAGTGAAAGTGCCTCTAGCACTTGTGCTCTCAGAGGCTGACTATGCATTAGTTACTTAGCCTTTAAAGAGCAAACAGGAGCATGGCACAAAAAAGTCCATGAAATTTTCTTGCATGTCCAGTAGTAACAAGATGATTATAGAGAAACAAATGAATGAGTGTGTGTTCGCTGTGACGAATGTAATTACGTACTACTTCAAGGGAATACCAACTATCTATAACGATGATTAAGCTAATATTCAAGCCAAGATGTTCTATTCAAGGTTTACCAAGTATGATGTTGCCAATATTCAGTTTTTAAAGAACATAAGGGGGTCAAAGGTAAGCGATGTCCACAGTAAGTACGAACAACGAACTGGTAACTTAGGTTAGGTGGGAGTGATTAGATTAAGAAGCATCCCTCTTCTTTAATCGTTCTATTCATCCCCAACCCAAAAATCCTGGTTTACCACGAAAAAACTGAGCCATGTATATATCGATACACTTTTGCCAGGTTTTATTTTATGCATACATTCATTCCACCAACACATGGTGATACATTTTTTGTAGTTTCCTCACCTCAAATACCCCGTTTCCCTGTTACATAGTCCCATAATTGTATCATAAAAGGTGTAAACACACGCATAAACACACTGACAACAAAATGAGTGGCTTGTGATAACAAGTGACAGAAATGCATGAAGCACAAGGAACCCAATTGCCAAAAAATATAAGATTCATGCTTTCAGCGAGAAAATAAAAGTACCATAAGAGAACAATCTTTTTTCAATGATAATTGTATAAATCAAAACATAAATAACCAGTTGAAAAAAATTCAAGGCAACAAATCAATCAATCATACTATTATCTTGGATACTAATGGACTAGCCTAAATAAATATTCGGCTGTCTTGTTCACCAAATCAGAAACTGTACCGAGCATATAAAATTGAACAAGAATAAAAAAGATGACACAACAATGATTGTCTTTAACCTTACCTACCGTATACATTACACTTACGCAAGGCAAACGAACTTGAAAATCAACGATTTTGGAACCACTGGGTCTGGCTATGCCGATTGCCGCTGTACTTCCAGGAGGGTAAATGGGCCTTGTTGTACTTACCACTATGGGTTCCATTTACACTGTGGTGGAGCAAATAACTTATTTACCAAAAACTTTGCAGAATCTGCACATATTTTCACTTGATAAACCCAAGTTCTCCAAATGACGTATAGAGATCGATTTTTTGGCGAGTACAACGAATACTTAGGAGACCATCCACAAACTTTCAAGGACCAAAATATGATTTGAGATTCACGAACACCAAAGACTCAGCGAGTCAGCTGACTGTAACTGAAAAAATATAGCAGTGTTACCAATATCCGAAGAGCAATATTATCCTAGGATTAGGGAAAAAATTAAGCCAGCTTACTGTAAGCAGTTTTATTCCAGATAAAAATCTTAATTACGCCAACCTTATGCGAAAGGAAATAGTATATATAATTATAATCCTTTAAGATATTATAAACATAAGGGCTTCATGCAATTACTGTGAAATATACAGAGCTCAAACCTACTGTATAAGAGTATATTTAAAAAACATACTTGGGAATAAGGAAATATAAATTTAATATTGCAGATTTATGCTTACAACATAATATAACAGAGGAAACATAATAAATGCTCTTCTAAACTAAATGAATTGATACTGGGAAAATTATTGTAGCCTATACACCTAAATATATCCCAATTCAGAGACTATATGTATATATATATATATATATATATATATATATATATATATATATATATATATATATATATATATATATATATGTGTGTGTGTGTGTGTGTGTGTAATATAATTTCAGTTTATTATTTGTTAATATATGAGAGCTATGAAACAACTATTTATTTTCCATTCGATTGTTCATATCATCATGGGAAAAAAATCTCAAACTAACTATTTTCTTCGATTCTCTATATTTCTAAATGAAAACGAAAGGCCAAATTTCGAAATTACCAGCTTAGATTAACTCCATATGTCTTTGTCCATAGCTTTGATCATCGCAATTTGTGGTTCAAATTTGACGCATTCCCCTTCGCACCATTCTATTATTCCATCAAATGATTATATTATACTGGAAATGCAACACTATACGAATTACAGTCATGCAGTTCCTTCACTATATAAGCTAGATATAATAATAGTATCTACTTGAGTATCAAATATTAGCTACGTGTTATTCAATACCTCATTCAAACCAGCAAAAAATTAATCAGTCATTTAGACAACAGTACTTGACGACAAGCTTTAAAGTTCATCCTACTCTTTATCACGTCAGAGTATTTTTGTTAATAAAATAATTATTTGGTAAATAGAATGTATCCCTCTGATAAAATGTGTTATTAGAATATCTTATAAGGATTGACAATAAATTTTAAAGAAAATAGATTTCTAATTTTCTTAAAACAAAAATCTTCAGGTACATCCGTCCCCCTATAGCTAGAGCATTTAAAAGCGACATTATGGAAATTCGGGTAGAGGTTTCAAACAGCAACGCATAAATCCCTAGACCTCTCTTTAGGTGGGGGTATTCTAGTCCTCTGATTGGCTGTATCTTCTCAGCTGTGATTGGTTGTTGCCTGTTTACGAATTCACACACACACACACACACACACACACACACACATCTAACATCGTAGCCAGAACCCAGTTAATTATTCCTTCGAGCATGGCGTATTTATTTAGCTTAGGCATTTGCACAAGTTCTGTTATCTAATTTAATAATACATTCGTGATATTTTGTGTTTGTTTGCATAAATAGTGTAAGTTATAAGTCTTAATCTATTTACAATAACAATGGGTATTTTATCCCTACCCAGTTGAATTCATTCATAAAATACGAGAATGTATGACGTCACATATAACCACCAATCACTGCAGCAGAGGACGAATCAGCCAATGAGACGCCAGATATTTCCCGCTATTCCGCTAAGGAAAGCATAAGGTAAAAGGGTTCCTCAGACTTATGGAGTGCTGTTGGTAAACAAATAAGTTTTTTCTTCATCTTTTTTTTTTCATTCTATACATACAACAATGATATCTAAGATCCATTTTATTACCAAATGATTGTCTTGAGTTGGTTTCCATACGATTTGTAGTTTTTTTAATCATAATTTATTTGAAATACATATAGGTATTTCACCACTACCCATTTGAATCTTTTTCATAAAATACGATTACATGACGTCACATAGAACCATAAATCACAACCGAAGACGAATCAACCAATGAGATAACAGATATTTCCTGCTAAAATGCATAAGAGGAGAGGTTCCTCCTGATGGCGAACGAATCAAATTCACACATTGATATCAAAGATTAATTTTATTACTAAATCTGTTTCCGTAAAAGTTACAATTTTTAAGTCGAAATTTATCTGAAATATGTATGTATACTGCTGGTTTTATACCTTACAATAGCCTATTTTCTAATAAAGATTGATTTGGTAATGAATGATCGGTTCAATTACTTTATACTTGAAATGTAACAAATAGGAACTAAAGTTATATAGTTCCTTCACTATTTAACTCGATCTGATAATATTATTTATCAAGCGTTACTCAATATCTCACGCAAACCAAGCAAAGAGATTAATCAGTTATTTAGACCAGCTGCTATAAATTCATCCTGCTCGTTATGACGTCACAGAGACTTATTTTCTCAATATATAATATTTGGTAATCAGAAATTATTCCTCTAATAAAATATTTTATAAAAACATTCTATAAGGGACTGTTTCTACATATCTTGAAGAAATATATCTCTAATCGACATAAAATAAAATAAAAATCTTCAGCTCAGTCGATAGCTAGAGCGTTTAAATACAAATTTATGGAATTTTGGGTAGGTTTCTCGAACAGTAACTCATAAATCGTTGGAACGCTCCCTCTGCGGCAAATTCCAGTTCTCTGATTGGCTATGACTTCTTCAGCTGTGATTGGCGGTTGTCTTCGATACCTTCAGCTTCACAGACAAACACACGCACATCTAACATCGTAGCCAGAACTCAGTCAAGTATTCCTTCGATTATGACGTATTCATTCACCTTACACCCGTCAACAAGATCTATTATCTATGTATTATTAATTAATAACCATTTCAAGATTATTTCCTCGAAAATTGTAATTTTTCTGTCATAATCTATCTATAATAAGTATAGGATTTTCACAACTACCCAGCTAAATTCATTCATAAAACAACGAATGCATGACGTCACATACAACCACCAATTAGAGATGAGAAAGAATCAGCCAATGAGACGCCAGATATTTCCCGCTAAAAATACATTAGGTGAGAGGGTTCCCTTAGTATATGGACTGCTGTTGGCAAACGAAAATCTAATGAGGCATTTATTTCGTTTAAACGCTTTAGCTAGTAGTTGTTTCCTCTGGTTTATATGAATAAGCTGCTGTGAAAACACATGGATGAATTAAATTCAATAATCACTATCATTATCATTTTGAGTATTTTGTGAGATAAAGTTGACAATTGTGAGTTCATATTTATTGATTTTATAACAAAAAACTACCTCGTCAGAAGTCCAAAAACAATGTATAGCAAATAACAATGAAGAGGTTTTGTATAGGCAGTGAATTTCCTTTTTTCTATGTTTATTTTATTATAAACATTATTGATTGAAATAATGGCTTAAATACAGAATATCGAGGAAGTTGTCTTATCATCGAAAAATTCACAATTAGAATTTCATTTCGTCACGGCTGAAAACATTTGAGAATAGGCTTCTTGTTTTCTTCCCAGATTCCTTTCTGAACTTGAATAATTGAACTGTTAAGAAATCAAAACAGCATCAGCAAAACTGCTTGTTGAATAGGTAACACCCAATTTCTAAACTTAACCTAATAAAGTGCATGTCTCCTTAATAAACCATTGACTGCCAAATAGGTTGTAAATGTATTTCCTGATGTCGAGATAAAGTTACAGGTTTAGGCCTACTTGGTGATCAGGGTCAATTTTTTTGTCCAATCAGACTTTACTGTGTTGTCATGATAGGCACAGTCACCCAACATTCTCAGAAAGTTTGATTTTAACAAATTGATGAATTTGAGATCGATAGCATAGCGTTGGGGTCTGTGAGGCCGTTCAGAGTCAGGGTACCCAGACGTCTCGTATTTGATGGGATTGTCCCATATTTATATTTTACTTATGTCCTTATCAACCCTCCCCGGGACGCCTTTTATACCGTGTTTTCAATATTTAGAAATTACATACAATCTAATAGTGAAATTTTAGTTATAATTTCCTTCAAAAGCTGTAAAACATGCTTGATTTCATTAATATAATGTTTTGACACATGTAATGAACAGCTATTTGTAACAAAATCTACAATGAACGCACTTTAAATCGAAAGAAGTCAGTGAAGTAGGTCCTGGACAATCTGGACCCAGCTGAGAACGGACTTCCCGCCACGTCACGATTTTACGCCACGTCTTGGCATGACTAATTTCATGTAAGTTGTGTGTCTATTTCATCATCATCTCCTCCTACGCCTATTGACGCAAAGGGCCTCTGTTAGATTTATCCAGTTGTCTCTATCTAAAGCTTTTAATTCAACATTTCTCCATTCATCATCTCCTACTTCGCACTTCATAGTCCTCAGCCATGTAGGCCTGGGTCTTCCAACTCTACTAGTCCCTTGTGGAGCCCATCTAAACGTTTGGTGAACTAATCTCTCTTGGAGAGTGCGAAGAGTATGCCCAAATCATCTCCATCTACCCCTCATCATGATTTCATCCACATATGGCACTCGTGTAATTTCTCTTCTCTTATAGTTTCATTTCTAATCCTGTCCTGCGATTTAACTCCCAATATCCTTCTGAGGGTTTTGTTCTCGAATCTACTAAATCTATTGGAGATTGTTTCATTGACATACTATGACTCATGTCCATAGAGTAACACCGATCTCACTATTTATTTGTCTTATTTCAATTGTCAAAATCTTGTCACCCTGCCTTTACCCTTGATGGCTTCTCTACTTATCCTTTCTTCTGTGAGTGATTTCTTACTAAACATAGTTATTTTATTTGATTTCTTGATATTCACAAAAAAAAAAATAAAATAAAATAAAATCACAATTTGCATTTCTCAATGGAATTGTCAGCAAAGTCTAATTGGTAAACTTTGATAGAGTCGTGTATTTGTCAGACTGATGGATCTATGCCCAAAACCCATAAGCAGTTTGATTTTGGGAGAGAAAATCAATAAGGAGAATTATATATATATACATATATATATATATATATATATATATATATATATATGCTTACATATATATACATACATACATACATATATATATATATATATATATATATATATATATATATATATATATATATATATATATATATATATATATATACGGTGAAACAACAGAAACAATATACGTTTTATATCTCCTTATTTAAAGAATTGGAAAATCCAAATAAAGTGCAAGAAATAAATGTAATTAATAATATAAGAACCTAATAATGATTGTATGTACAGTACTTTGTTTTCATAACTAGACTAAAATTAACAATTCATGTCAAGTTGAAAATCGGTAGAATTTTCTTTAAAATCCCAAATCAAGAATAAATATTTTATGTACACAAAATGTTTGTCTTTTGAAATACAACTATGTTGTACTCCAGTCTACTGTACATCACAATAAGAATTAATTAATTATGCAAAATCCACGCAGGACACATACTGTACATGCGCTGTACACAAACGCATTACACATACATACCTATATATAATAACTATAAAACAAAACTATACATATACATGCAGTAAGGAAATCAATGTGGGCATACATATTTTTCCCTAGCTCAATAGATTATTTGTCATAACAATCTATTGTGTTGAGATCGACAGTACTAGAAGGTTCCTGATCAGCTAAGGTATCGGGTAAACTGGCTTTCAAATATTATAAGTGTGGATGATGAGTTTAGAAGCATGACAAAGAACTGTGAACAGTAAATGGAAAAATCTTTGGAAAGGTTTCATGGGTTCCAGCTTTGGTAAGGGATATCATTCAGATCATTGGAATGACTGAAATTAAAGCATGACTGGATAAAAGGAAAAGTGTATCAACTATTTTAACAAAGTTTACCCCAGTTGGTTATCTTGCCCTTTAACGCAACAAACGAACTCCTTGTAATGGACGTCTGATGCTCACATTTCTGTATGGCAATGTGTCGGTCCTCTTATTCAATTATCTCCTTTATTGAATTAATATTTGAAGAAACACAAAAACACAGAAATGACAACAATGATTATTAAACACAGCTGACTCAGTTCAGGTGACCATTATTCATTACCAATTCAGTCCTGGAACCGCCATCAGCATCATGATTTTTCCTTTTCGTAGACCTGAAGAGGAGTCGCTCTATCGTGCTCCTTCTCGACCTTGCGCAGCCAGTCATGCCTCCAACAACCCTTGCATAAAACCTTAAATTTATTTTGCATGAATATCACCCTTTTCATATACAAAATACCTTTTCAATCGTATTACACACCTTTACAAAATAATATCCACCAGAACCTCTTTCTAATGTCACAATTCTAAAGAATTAAGTTCAAATAACCTTCCCTTTCTAATTGATGTTCTCTTACGGGCTGCCAACGCTTAGAGCCCATGTTCCACATAAGGCGGGCAATCAAAAACAACAACAAAATCATGGAAGGCTCAAGGAAAGCGACTCTGATATTCACTTGACAGCGATGTCTTGACCGTGCATTTATCGCTTCCGTTGGAGATAGATCTTGTGTCATTCCACTCTGCGTAAATGCTTTCCTTTTTTGTCTCATCTGAACGTTCTGGAAAGTACAAAATTTTTGATAATCAACTCTCTTTCGCTTCTTAAAATATTTATTATATGGTGATCATTGATAAAAATTGTAATGCATATCACCTAGTTATAACTATAGGAAAAGAAAAGAAAAAAAAAAACACTTTCAAACAATTGCATAAGACATAACTGACAAATGGAAATGATTTAAAGCTTATAACATACTAAATATTGAAGGTTTTCCCCTCAGTATAGTATGATACGAACAAAGATTTTAAGCCTCTGTATTTTATAGTCTCTGTTATAGGAAAACTATCAATTCGTATTTTAGAAAATATCTTCCCAATAGGAAGTAAGAATAAACATATTTGTAGCAAGAAAAGTTGGAAAACAACTTAGTATGGGTGGGAAAAGGGAAATGGAAATGCAGTAGAATGGAAAAGGAGATGACCTAGTCTTGATGGTAAACATTAGAAAGAAATAAACAAACAGAAAAAACCTGGTGAACTTTGAATTTGACATTAAACAAAAGTGGGAAATTAACGAGAAAATGTTCGGTAGCATTCGGATTTGCTAAATTTTGACGACAGCTGAGGCCACTCCCCCCCTCCACCTCAAAAAAAAAAAAAAAAAAAAAAAAAAAAAAAGAAGTGTAAGAGGCCTTGTTAGTTATGAGATTTACTGAATAAAAAACATAAATGGCTTCATGACGTGAAGGAAGAAATATTTTAGAAAATAAATCTATGGTAATATAATATCAGAACAAAGATACTTATAATTCAAAACTCACATACGACAAATCAAGATTCGCGATAAGAGTAAAATGATCTGTTTCGACTCCATATCACCAGACATTCCACTACATCCTACATTTACTCAGCGGAGGCAAACAATTCACGAGTGCATTTTTTTTGTTCCTCTTTGCTTATACTTATCATCATTCCTATAACCTTCAATGCCCCTGTCACTCAGATAACTTGATCGAAAGTCTTAATATTCTTTTCCTACCTTTCTTGAGTTGGAAATGCAGACAGCAAACGTAAATGGACAAAATGATGACGATTGCTATTAGGGCGATAGACAGCCACTGATACAGTCCACTGGGTGACGAAGCCATAGGCATAGGCTGTTCCTTTGTAACTTCATTCCACCAGAGACCTGTAAAAGAGTTATGGCTGTCATTATGCATGAAATCCTTACATAAAATGAAATGGACTAGTTATTATTATTATTATTATTATTATTATTATTATTATTATTATTATTATTATTATTATTATTATTTATAAAGTCGATACAATAAAATGAAATAGACATATCTTCTATAATCATTATGTGAACACTTAATACACACATACGTACACAGTATATATATATATATATATATATATATATATATATATATATATATATATATATATATATATATATACATGTGTGTGTGTATATATATATATATATGAATATATATCTATATTTGTATTATATATATATATATGTATATATATATATATACTGTATATATATATATATATATATATATATATATATATATATATATATATATGCCTGTATAATATAAAATCATGATTTTCTAAGCGATAGGAGTTATGAAATTTTAGAATATGACTGAACCCATTTTCATTGCCTTTCATTGTTGACCTAGATTTGAAAATCTAAATTCGGAAAGGCATCACGTATACCTATGTAATGAATAGATAGAAATTGACCTCAAAATTGAAGACTCTACAATACAATATCAGGATAAGGCTGGTATTTTTTTTACTATTCACTTTCTCATGATGAAATTTGATTTCGTCTGTTTTATGAATAATTGTTTTCACTATAAATTTTCATTATACATTTCCTGTTATGCTTATTCACAACTTCCTTTGGGAAGTTTTGTCTTTATTGGTTTCTCCATGAAACAAGACGATGTATCAAATTGTTAGAATTAGTTACAAAATTATTTCAGATAATTTCATCATTGGGTATGAATAGATAGAAAATATGCTCATCATATGAATTGAAAAGATTAACGAAAATGCATTCGTTGAAATAAAACATTATTTGATAAAGTAAAAGCAAAGTTGAATGAAAAGAAAATAACCGGCTGTTGAATGATTACACTACAGTTAGCACCAAGAAGATCAAATTAATTGCCAAGTGGATATAATAGTTAGCACCAAGAAGGTCAAATTAATTGCCAAGTGGATATAATAGTTAGCACCAAGAAGGTCAAATTAATTGCCAAGTGGATATAATTTGGAGGCTATGACCTTGAGTCCAAGAGCACCCGGCCGGAGATGTTGTCCGGTCAATCTGGGTGTGTGTGTGTGTGTGTATGTGTGAGTGGATATGAATGTTATTTGTAACTAAAATGCGGCACTCGTGAACTCACTATTTTCGGCACAATTATTCCAGAGGATCAAGCTATGTTCGTCTCCACTAGATACTTGAAGAAGGGAAGGCGTCTTATGAGGCAAGCACTCATCGGCTACGCCTGCAATAAGTAGCTGGACAGTCTCACAATCCTGTGAAGAATAAATATACAACATAAATGCTCACATTAAGAGTTAGGATATCTGTTACTGAAATAAACAACGAAGGGAGATATGTCTTTTTAATCTATATGCGAGGGATCTATTTTAATGTTCTTACTGGTCTTAAAAATATTTTATATTAGTCATTAAATACTCCTCTTGTAGGTTTTTTATTTCCTTATTTCCCTTCCTCACTGTGCTATTTTTCCCTGTTGGAACCCTGGGTTTATAGCATCCTGCTTTTCCAGCAAGGGTTGTAGTTTAGCTAATAATAATAATAATAATAATAATAATAATAATAATAATAATAATAATAATAATGATAAACTTGTTCGCGATAGATGCTATGGCCCTATTCCTGTAAAGTATTTATTCTCACAGTTGAAAATATTTACCATTATTTGCATTTGTAATATGGTAGAGTGATGCTAGTTAAGATTATGCTTTAAGCAGCTGGAGAATGAGCAACCAGGTTAATATCTAGCATAGACTTTGTCTTCGTATGCACAGTCCTTGGATCAGTGAGCGTGCTTTAGAATTCATTGCGATATCTTTCATCAGTGACATTATACATATACTTATGGACGTAAATCAAATCAAATTAATTCTTTCTATCAAGTCTGTAATTGTCGATGTCATCCTATTTAAGCGACCAAAGAGGGTGACGTCGAGAATTACAGCCATCACAAAGAGAGATAACCACATAGAACTTTTTTTTTTTTATCTCATACCATAAATAATATAATAGCTCATGAAATCATCTGCTTAATGCAGCTGCTAAATTTTAAAGGTCTGTTTTGGCGAATCCTCCAGCAATGGCTACTAAAGGGCCTGGGTTTAAAGGTTTAAAGCCCGCTCATGAATGACAGAGGAAAGGGACAGTGACAATGCCCTAATTAGCAGGACAATGGGCCTAGAGACTGACCATATCATGATCAGCGACCAAGCCCACTCTCCACCCGAGCTAGGACCTGGGAAGGCCATGCAATGACTGCAGATGACTCAACAGGTAGACCTATATGCTCCCACAAACACCACAACCTCACCTCATAAGGATGGTGAGGTTGCAGGCACTGCAAGAAACTACCGAGCTCGAGCGCCACTCGGACCCCGGTCCCGGCGATCGCCAGGAAGGACGTTTCATCATCATCATTATCATTATCATTACTTGCTAAGCGACAACCCTAATTGGAAAAGCAGGATGCTATAAGCCCAGGGGCCCCAATAGGGAAAATAGCTCAGTGAGGAAAGGAAACAAAGAAAAATAAAATATTTTAAGAAGAGAAACGAGATTAAAATGAATATATCCTATATAAACTATAAAAACTTTAACAAAATAAGACGAAGAGAAATAAGATAGAATAGTGTGCCCGAGTGTACCCTCAAGCAAGAGAACTTTAACCCAAGACAGTGGAAGACTATGTATACTCACTTTCGACAACTTGTTCCTGAAGACTTGCAACCTGTGCCATCTCTCAGAGGTGATGGTATAGGTAAATTCCCCGGGGCTTGTGAACACCCCTAGAGCTGAGACGGAAAAGTCGAAGTTCAGTTGAATGGTGGCCTTCGGCGACAAAGATTTGAACCAAATGTCAAAATTGTAATCCACGGTTGAACTGTAGGTGTAATTCGTGCTGTTGTAGGAGAGTTTGAAGCAGTCTGAAATACAGTTGGGAAGGAAACAATTAATTAACAGAAGCATTAACGATAATTTAAGAGGGAAATTTCAGTCAGATTCGGAATGATAAAGCAGAAGTACTTTGCCGTTCCTTACATATTTATATAGACCGCAATTCATCAATTTTTTTTTTCAGCTTAGCGAGGCAACGCCATTTCAATGAGAGAGAGAGAGAGAGAGAGAGAGAGAGAGAGAGAGAGAGAGAGAGAGAGAAGATTTTTGTTTTAATCAATTTATTGCGCCCATTGGCGTCAGACATTTGAGTACATGGTAACAGTAATATTGTTTACATATATATATATATATATATATATATATATATATATATATATATATATATATATATATATATATAAAGAGAGAGAGAGAGAGAGAGAGAGAGAGAGAGAGAGAGAGAGAGAGAGAGAGAGAGAGAGAGAGAGAGAGAGAGAGAGAATACAGCAGCCACACATGAATGGCTTAGTGTGTATTTCATATTAGATTATCAATTTTAAAGAAGAATTGTGGACAGATGACAACGAATACTTTTCAGGTTTTCAGACCGTTTCCTTATTAACTTAGTAGCTAAAATCATTTGAATTAATTAATTGTAATAATGCCTATCTTACTTTTTTATTTGACAGTTTTGTGAGCGTGCTATTCAAATTACTAATTATAAATGTGAAACTCGAGAACAGATATCTCAGAGCTTCATAGATTCATTGGAAATCAGTTGAAATAAGCCCATAAACTAATCAATTGATTTCGCAATGAAACCTTACTTTTGGAAGTAGGTCTGACCAAGATTTAGACTCATTCATTTCTTTACGTCTGTCTGTAGATTTTACAGTAGTTAGTCAACTAACCTTTTCTCAATTCATCTGTTAACTTTGGTCCTAGTAACTCACCTACGGATGGCAAGCTGGTGTCATAGGACTCTGTAGAGCTTAGTTGTCCTTCGGTGTTAGGGTTTTCCGCTCTCGAAGGAGGGGTAGGCCTATTTGTCGTTGTAGTTTTGATCCTTATTCCAAATTCTGGAGCATAACCACTGTTTGGGTCTGGTTCTCTAGGCTTTAGCAGAGGATGACGATCATGACGGCGACTCGTAACTTGGCCGAGAGTCTGTTGACCAGCGATAAGCAAAACTGCTGTTACAACAACGAGCATTTTGAGTTTGTTTCAAATCTGGCTGATCTCAGACGGATACTGTTTGTCTTGGGTGCTAAATTTGTTAATTTGATATAGCTTCAGTAACTATAAATCAAAGTAGAGTTCGATTTATAAGCTGACCTCAAATATTAAAAATTCTGTGCCCTGATGAGAACTACTGTACAAGATCGCTTTGTTTTTGTAAAACGAAACGTCAGTGTGATAATTATTATATACGGATCTGACTCACTGTTCAAAGTGTTTGAGTTCTTTCGATAAAACCAATAAAATTGTTTTTGACAATTGCAACGAATGTACGAAAATAACTTTCCTTTCACTTGCTACGCAACGCTCACTTGGTTAGGGGACGCGGTCTGTCGAATTACTGCATTGTGGATAGAAATTCACTGACAAACAGAGTCGACATACAACGGCACTGGCCAGTGACCGGATTTCCTTCGTTACTTATCCTTCTTTTACTCATGAATGTTTTACGTGTGAAGTTTTTGAGGTTGCTATAAGAGTTGAAACAAAATCCTGAACTATTCGAAGTCAATGAAATGACTGTGATGGTCTGCATGAAATATAAAAAGCCTTGAAGGTGAGGTCACACCGAATAAGATAAGTAGCATAAGAGTGGTAAGAGTCGCCAGTCATTACGAAACTCAACATTTCTTATTGTATGTGGCAACAGTGGGAACGCCGGATGTAATTCGAGATATAACGCCCGGTTGATGCTCAGTATTATCACTAAGTTATGCATCATATTTCAAAATATTATATTAAATTGATAAGATAAAAGCAATCAATTACACTCTAAGGGGACGTCATATCTGAGCATTTGCCGGCAATATGAATATCTCGTAGACCTATATAGATAGAATTGAATAATAAAATATTCATTCGCTATGTACCTGAAAGAATTTGCATATTATCTACAAAGACTTGCTCATTTCTCCGCCAGTATATTAACGGAAATGTTTGTATCTACGTCTGTCGAGTAAATTCTAAACTGAAGACATTTCGTAATCATCTAAAGCCGTCCTGACTCCAACGCAAAACGAGCTTATCGATTCCATGTTACTCTTAACATAGATGGTCTTCTATTCTTGTTATCAGTAGCACCGGAGTGATAAAAAGTGAAAAAGGTATGAAAAAATAGACTACATAAATAGAAATCTGCAACAACTTGTTTTATACCTCTTTGACTCAAGCAACCAAATTAAAGGATAGAACACATTTTCTCCTGAAGCATTGTGTTCAGGAGATCATCTCCTATCCCACTCTCGCTCTTTACATACATACATACATATATACATGCATGCATACACACACACACACACACACACATATATATATGTATATATACATATATGATATATATATATATATATATATATATATATATATATATATATATATATATATATATATATACACACACATAACACACATACAATATTAAATGAAAGATCGTCAGCAACCCCAATGAGTCGACCTCAAGAAAATAAAAGGGACTGAAAACTGATATCCATAAATGAAAATTCAAATTCTATTTGTAAAACATGTATTCCTTTAAAACGCGAAAATCCTAAAAACCGAGACCCTCAAAATCCGAAAAAAAAAAAAAAAAATGTGTAACAACTTTTCAAGATCAGAGCACAAATATATCTGTCTCGTGAATGCTCAGATTTCGAAAAAAAAAAAAATCTTTGTAGATATTAAAGTATTTAGTAAAACATTTTTGTAGATATTAAAGTATTTAGTAAAACATTTTTGTAGATATTAAAGTATTTAGTAAAACATTTTTGTAGATATTAAAATATTAGTCATTGAACTTGGGAACAACCCCATGTGATGTTCAACATTAAAAAACTATGAGTTATGTCTCATGTGATCGATTTGCTATTTGGTTTCTGCACAGATGATTCACTTGAAGATACATTGGATAAGGATACTCAAAAATCAAACTATTATTCTCTAGTCTTGGGTAGTGCCATAGCCTCTGTACCATGGTCCTCCACTGGTTTGGGTGAGAGTTCTCTTGCTTGAGGGTACATTCGGGCACACTATTCTAATTTCTCTTCTTGTTTTGTTAAAGTTTTTATATTTTATATAGGAAATATTCATTTTAATGTTGCTGTTCTTAAAATATTTTCTTTTTCTTTGTTTCCTTTCCTCACTGGGCCATTTTCCCTGTTGGGGCCTCTGGGCTAATAGCATCCTGCTTTTCCAACTAGGGTTGTAGCTAAGCAATTAATAATAATAATAATAATAATAATAATAGTAATAATAATAATAATGATAATAATTCGGCACGTCATATCATATCCCTGTGTTCTCTCTCTCTCTCTCTCTCTCTCTCTCTCTCTCTCTCTCTCTCTCTCTCTGACACACATTTTTGTACGTACACACACGCATCCTGTAGTAACCGCTATATCATGCGCAATCAAACAACAAACTAAGTGATGGAAATTAGTCATTGCTGTAAATACATCTAAAATCAAGATATGCCTTTATTTGGCAAACTGTTTCATCCCTGACGTTGTAAGTGCACACCAAAATCAACAAGAGCTATCATAAAAATTATGAAAATACCAAAAATTATTATAATGAGGACTATAGGGAACAATCACATTCATATATTCTGAGATAATTTCTTATATAGAAATCAAATTGGCTTAACGAAACCAATATTTCTATGAAAATGGACAGTAAACACCGGTAAAGAAGTTCAAATAATACTGAGCAATTAATTTTCTTTTATCAATTTCTCTTCTTATTCGTATTTCCCTCGAATATTAGATTACCGGTCCATCAACCTCTGATTTGCGAACACAGGTTTGGTCACATAGAAATACCACAAGTTTAAAGGATATGAAAGTTAAATATCGAGCAAATAGATCATTCTTATGAGAAGTGATTTAATATATATGCGCGCATAAAAGTAAAGATAAGCGATAATACATAATGCGTATTTGTGTGCACGTAATCGCTAATTGTCTGCATCTCATGCTCTTTAATGAGCAATCATTGCTTCCCTGGAATTGATGGTGAATACGTTATGAAATTACATATTCAGTAAAGGTCCTAAATGAGTATGGCTATTAGATTTTAACAGCAAGGCATTTACTTTCAAAGTAATCAGCCAAATGTTTGAAATGAAGACATATATCATCACTGTATTTCACAATCTACTACAAAACAATTATCCTCTAATAAATCAAATTTCCTTCGGATAGAATTTTTGTAAGAAGTACTTACGGGCTTTCATCAGTATCAAGAGAAGACATCCAACAATACCTGGTGTTCCATTTAGCCCTACAAAGGAGCCTCCTTTCTTCCCTAATCTTCTCTGTCATCTATAATAAAAGAAGAAGATCTGTGAGATTTGAGGGATGCAAATGTTATCCAATTCTCTCTCCGGTATCTGAAAAGGGAGTCATTAAAAGACTTTCACCACTCTAATACATTTCATCTTCCATTCCCGCTCAAACCGATTTTGTTTATTTATGCCATTTGGGATGACACCCGATCCCCATATTCATCTCCTCGTCACATGCGATGACAGTTCGTGAAAACATTCTCATCATGTAGAGAACGGACCCTCACAACAGAAGCTATTGGGCGGAGGGCAAACATCTCAAAGAGATTCTTCCCTTCTTCGTCAATAACCCGTCTTTCATTTTGGGGAAAACCACCATAAATTATATTTCTACCCAGTGATATATTTATACCGTTGTAGTCATATAAGTTGGTTTATGTTATTTATCAGCTTTTGGAGAAACTTGTAGTTACTTCACGGGGAATAGAAGACCACGTGAGCATAAATGTTATTTCTTTTGTTGCTGCTCAGGAAGTCTTTAAAAATTTTCTCAATAGAGAGGAACTAAACTATCCGGTAACTGTGTGAGGATGTGGAATGATAAATGCAGCAATTCTATGGATTTCAAATAGAATTTTCTGCTATTTAAGCTCATTCCTCAAAATCTTTTTTTATCCATTAGTTAGCTTTATTTTTGCTTTTAATCTCCCTCTGTCAAAGCTAGTGAGTTCTAGGACTGTGGACACATGCATAGAGGTAAAATTTCATGTACATCATATTCATATATATATATATATATATATATATATATATATATATATATATATATATACACATATATATTATATGTGTATATATACATATATATATATATATATATATATATATATATATACATACAGTATATATATATATATATATATATATACAGTATATATATATATATATATATATATATATATATATATATATGGTTTAAATATACATGTAAATATACGAAATCTATTCATATTAACAAAGTTTAAAGAATATGTATCAACGTAAATATGTACGTGCAATAACAACTTATAAGAATAAAACTTCCAAACTGATAGCCGTTCGCATCACTATGAATCCGCGCAAAACTGATAATCTTTCATTCCCCCATTAATGCAATTTACAAACAGTGCATGTATCCTCCCGAATCCTATGTATCTCCCTGTGCATCATTTCAAAACGTCTTTGTTCGCTCTCCCTCCCTTTCTTAAAATCTTTTCCTGAACTTCCACCTCATTAGCATAAAGTGTATCAGTCGTTTCTGGTACAATCGCTCCCTTTTACTTGGATTAATAAGGTCTTTCACGAGCTATTAGCCAGAAGAATCATTAATGGCTTTCTCTGCCGTTCAGGAGAGAGAGAGAGAGAGAGAGAGAGAGAGAGAGAGAGAGAGAGAGAGAGAGAGAGAGAGAGAGAGAGTTTAAAATGGCTCTGTCTAAGTGTTTTAAATGGCCCGTGAATTCGAAGGGGAAGCTTTCTCTCTCTCTCTCTCTCTCTCTCTCTCTCTCTCTCTCTCTCTCTCTCTCTCTCTCTCTCTCTCTCTCTCTCTCTCTCTCTCTCTTCCTATATTTGTTCCTTTGTTTCGTCTTTGTTTAGTTTGGAGATGTTTATTTTATCGGAATTAATTGTATATACGCTCAAGTGTGTACGTGTGTGTGTGTGTGTGTGAGTGTGGAAGACAATGTTATTTCAAAGTGGTTTTCCAGCTGATACGATCAGACATTTGATGACTGAAATCTTAATGGATTATCAACACAATTTATTTTTCGCTTATTCATTTAAGTTTGCTTTAGAAGAGAACCAATCATCGTTGTTCCTTAAGCATTTATCAACTTTTACTGACAGACATTCTCTTATAGCAATTTTTTTTTTTTTGCGTTCATGTTTGTGCTTAATCTTCCCTATATAATAAATAGCAACTGTCTGATCATATATACACACGCACACACACTCATATATATATATATATATATATATATATATATATATATATATATATGCATATATATGTAAATACATATATGTATATATATATAAATATGCATATATATATGCATATATATATATATATATATATATATTTATATATACATATAGATATATAGATATATATATAGATGTATATATACATATATATATATATATATATGTATATATATATATATATATATATATATATATATATATTTCCTGTAACGTTCAGGGGGAGAGGGAGTAGCCATACCCTGGTGAGAGGGGATACCCCGGGAGGTACACTCGCAAACCCCACTCCCAAAAATTGTCGAACCAGCGGGTTGTAGTTAGGAAGGGGGGGAGGGGGTGGGAAGGGTTGAATCTGTATGTGTGCGCGTTTGTTTGCCTATCTATCAAGATATTTAGACGTCATTTTTGACGGATCGGGTACACTAGTATCAAAGAAGTGCGCAATTGAACAAGAATAAGATAGGGCATAGATGAGTAAGTATAACGTCATTAATTTTCTTTTAATTTTTTTTTTCACTAGGAAGGAAATAAAAACTTATACATCCGGATATCCGTGGTCCCTTCACTACCTTTTTTGAAATGTTTATATAACTTATGCTCGCTTCCTGATTTCCTTTCTTTTATTTTCTCGATTATTTTCTATATTTTTCGAAAGTTATCCTTCCTTTGCTTTGATAAATGAAAAAAAAAGCGGCTATTCCTCAAGAGTTTAAAGTATATTTCTTAATATAGAAAGTTAAAAAAATGAGTGAAAAGTAATAAGCATAATCAGTTTCAAAGTGTCATGAAATAAAGAAGTGAAGGAAATTGAAATCTAGTTGGACAGTTCGCTACCCCTTGCCCTAGATTTAGTAATTTTCATTTTTTAATATCAATGACTATATTTAGCTTAGGATTTCCTTTCTTCTATCGTACGTCAGAAGTCTATCTAGTTTTGACTTCTCTTCGCTAAGATCTTGAGATTTGTAGTTCTTGAAAAGTACTGTTTGGATGATTCCACCCAAAATCTATTTAGTTTGTTTATTTATTTCCTTATTTCCTTTCCTCACTGGGCTATTTTTCCTTGTTGGAGCCCTTGGGCTTATAGCATCTTGCCTCCCCAACTAGGGTTGTAGATTAACTAATAATAATAATAATAATAATGATAATAATAATAATAGTAATAATAATAATAATAACAATAATAATAATAATAATAATAATAATAATAATAATAATAATCAGGCTTGTTGTATCAACAGGCTAAGGTATACATTCTACTTCACTTGCGCCAATAAACCCGTAGATGCAAATCCGAAAGGAAATATCAATCAATTGATCAATATTTTACACTTCGTTGTCTCAATACAGTTAAACACAATGCAACTCGCCCAATAGGCCTACAGTCAAGCACACTGAATTATGGGGTTGTTTTACCTTATATGAGATTCGAATGGAGGATAGACTACAAATAATTCTTTCATGACTAAGAATTATTAGTCTGCAAGTTAATATTCTGAATATAACACCTCAATATTGAATTTAAAAGGTCTTTGCAGGAATTTTACAAGTTAGCAGATAGGGAAATAAGAATTTCGATGTCAGTTACGGCCTATTTGATAGTTATTTTGGAGTAATTGTTTATCTTATTTGCTTAATTATTTAATTTTGTAAATTATTTATCATTAACATTAATATTAGTAAGTAGAATTCAAGTTATTTATATAAATTATTGATTAAAATAGGATGGATAATTCTTCAGAGCTAATTACCAAAAGGTTATTTGACACAGTCGGACATTAAATGTTATATTTCTTCGCTCTGAAGTTCGACTTTCCTTATCTTAAGAACAGAGCTTATCACCAATTTATAATATGCAGTTATTTTGATAAAACTCGAGTACTTATCTAGATCCGGTACGCTAACCCCAATTTCTAACATAAAAGTAAATTGCTTGACTTAGTATTATCCGGTATCACTGTGAGGATTGTAATTTGTTCATGAATGTCTTACTTTCTAATCATCACTTATATTTACATCCTTTGTAAAAGAAAAAAAGTAACAATGCATATTTTATATACATTCGGTATCTTTTTGTCTGTATTGTACAAAAAGTTTTTTTTTCACGAATGAATGTTATTTCAAATGTTCATTTAAATTAACTAAATTCAAATCATATTGAAATAAACAAAGAAACACAAAATAAAAACATGGCGCCAGTGTCACTCCTGAGAATCTACGTCTTAAAAGTCACACAGATAAGAGAGTTAGGTTAGACTACATGGATATAAATAAAAATGAGTTTTGCTGTGGTTTTAATGAGTGCGCTCTATTTTGTTTGTTCTGTGTAGCCTTGGGACATAGATGGGCATGGCGAAGTACAAAAGTCCATAATTAGTTTAGATATCATTTGAACCTTAGCCACTAGTGAGCAGTCAGTATGCTACTCATGACAATGGTGTAGAAAGTAATCGATTAATCTTTGTTAAAATGGATAGGAGAAACATGTATATATATATATATATATATATATATATATATATATATATTTATACGGTATATATATAATTATATATGTATATATATATATATATATATATATATATATATATATATATGTACACACACACACACGCACACACACACACATATATATATATATATATATATATATATATATATATATATATATATATATATATATATATATATATATCAACAATACAGCATCAGAATTACATGATGGAAAAAATAAACGGAAGTTATGAGGAATTTTAGTAAAAATAGTTATATTGATATGACATCTAAATAAACTCAAAGTAAGGGATGACTATAAAAATGGCTTTATTGTAAACGTAAATGCAGAAAAGTCTAAGAAAACCAACGCAAGAATGAATAATTGAAAAGAGACTGAAGAGACAATAAAAGGATTGCAGAGAAAACAAATAATCGCCACAAGAGATTAATTGGTCAGAAAAGATAACATTCAAAGTAGACAACAGAGATCTAGGATTGGGTCAAATTTTGTAAAACTCTCCAATTCTCCCTTCCCTCCTTAACTTAATTTCATCTTTTCCCTCTCTTAACTTCCACGTTTTAATGGTAAGACGAGGAAGCGACAGATTTGGACATAAATCATATTGCTTGAGGTTGCGAATGAATGACAAATGAGGTCATAATTTGGGCTATAAGAAGAGGGTTATAGTAGTCAAGAAGAAAAGGAGGAAGAAAAAGAAAGCGAATAATAAAGATACGGGGGCGAATGTAAGCGATCGATACAGAAAGTTGTTCTACATAGAAGTAATTTCAGAGTGAAACTATGAGGTTAAGGTATCCCCACTAATGATACATATATATATATATATATATATATATATATATATATATATATATATACTGTATATATATATATATATATATATATATATATATATATATATATACATATATATATATATATATATATATATATGTATATATATATATATATATATATATATATATATATATATATATATATATATATATATATATATATATATATATATAGCCAAACCCTGGTGAGCGGGGAAGCCGCGAAAGGCACACTCGGAAACCATACTCTCCTACAAATTGCCGATTCAGCGGGTTGTATTTAGGAATGGGGGAGGGGGTGGGAAGGGTTGAATCTGTGTGTGTGCGCATGTACGTATGTATCTATCAAATATTTAGATGTCCTTTTTGAGGATTTGGGTATACAAGTATATATATATATATATATATATATATATATATATATATATGTATATATATATATATATATATATATATATATATATATATATCCGTATACATTTATATATGTATGCGTATATAATACATATATGTATATATATGGATATGTAATATATTTATGTATATATATATATATATATATATATATATATATATATATATATATATATATATATATATATATATATATATTTATATATATGCCATTTGTGTGTGTATGCATATACATATAAGGCAGTAGGAAGGAAAATATTCTCCTCTCTCTCTCTCTCTCTCTCTCTCTCTCTCTCTCTCTCTCTCTCTCTCTCTCTCTCTCTCTCTCTCTCTTCTAATATCCTCTCCAATTTCCTTAGCCTCATACAATACCTCCGCCAACGTGTATTGAAGCCTATTGTT
>NC_090728.1:168290227-168302727 GCF_036898095.1 Palaemon carinicauda | reverse complement strand
ATATTAACTGAAGGATTTCGAACAGTACATTGACCACCATCTCTAATCTTATATATAATCTTACGCTTACCATGCATTAAAAACCTTTTATTTTAGCTCTTATTTAATATCTCTCATGTTACTACCATCTAATCCAGCTTTCTTTTACAGAGTTTTTATAACTTTCTACCAGTCTCTGCAACTTCTTATCACTATCACCACCATATTGGTGATCTCACCTATAATCCGACCACGTACTCTGCATAAGTCCATTCATCAACCTTTGAATTGCCTTCCAAACACAAACTTTCATAAATTTCAGTAACTTCTGCTCTTACATCTTTCAGATCTGCCTCTGTAATAGTTTCCCCCATAAATCCCCTTTTGTTTAGAGGTGGTGGCTTACGGAATTATTATTATTATTATTATTATTATTATTATTATTATTATTATTATTATTATTATTATTAGCTAAGTTACAACTCTAATTGGAAAAGCAGTATGCTATAAGCCCAAGGGCTCCAACAGGGAAAACAGCCCAGCGAAAAGAGGAAATAAGGAAACATAGAATAGTGTGCCTGAGTGTACTCTCAGGCAAGAGAACTCTAACTTAAGCCAGTGGAAGACCATACTTTTTATTTCGCTGCTATAATAGTAGTTTGATATGTTGGCGTTTTCTCCTTGACCGTCTCTCCTCTGGCATCAATCCCTTACTATTGACTAGCTATCAAGTACACAATTCAGTGAATGGGTCAACAGAGGTACAATAGGGTTTATTTATTCACTTTTAATAAGTGTAAAGCATATTGTATTTTATATCTGTAAAAGTGGGAGCCTCTTTTACTTGTCACTTATTTCGTGTAAAGGTGAATCAGACGATCATCAAGACTCCTTTCTAAATTTTCGTTTGCTTCGAGCGTGAAGAAGAAGAAGAAGAAGAAGAAGAAGAAGAAGAAGCAGAGAAGCCGTAATTCCACATCAGCTGTCCAAAATGGAGCCAAATTCTCCACCCTTCGTTCCACCGACGCAATTCAAATCGAGGCGAACACCCAGCGTCCACCAAACCGACCTCCATAAACCAATTTTTCTTTTCAATTCGCAATTCAACGCGACCTTTGGCGGTGCACCACTGGGTCTCGAAATTCTTCAGCACAAGTTATGGGAGATTTCTATTTTGACGTTTTTAGACGTAAAAGGCAAAGATTTTTCGACTTATGTAAATGTTCGTGCGGGGAAGAGAGAGAGAGAGAGAGAGAGAGAGAGAGAGAGAGAGAGAGAGAGAGATTCTCAATCATGACATATTTGGAAGAACTTTATTACGTAAAATATATACTTCAAATACATCTCATATTATTATCGATATTTCTTCTCATTCATGGATTACATGAAAAAATAATCACGGTATAGGTTGGATGCTGGCTTAAATAATCGACTGTTGAAAGAGAATACAAGGCAATTGTTCTACTGATGGTAGATTGAATCAAAATGAATGGAAGACGGAGAGGCATAGTTACAGATCAAATTTGTGGATGTTAGGTCTCCGGCGCATTGTGTATCGGCCAAAGACATACAGAATAGCTCATTCTGTAGGTCTTGGTAGCTAAGCTACAACACTAGTTGGAAAAGCAGGATGCTATAAGCCAAAAGGCTCCAATAGGGAAAAATACCCTAGTGAGGAGAGGAAATAAGGAAATCAATAAACTACAAGAGAAGTAATGAATAATTAAAATAAAACATTTTAAGAAGAGTAACAACATTAAATCAGATCTGTCATATATGAACTATAAATATGTCAGTCTGTTCTACATAAAAACAGAGGTATTTGGAAATTCTCTTATGCACAGTCTTTAAAATCTGAATACGTTTGTGTGTGTGTGTGTGTGTGTGTGTGTGTGTATGGAAGGGAATGGAAGACACTACACAGTTGACTGAAATATGGCAGGAAGTAGCAGCGAGGTTTATAGGCTTCATACAACCACCCAGAGAGTTTGATGAAATAAAATGACTATAGTGTGTTAAGATGAAAAAGATATTTGATATACCATACACAGATACGGGATAGATGACCAACCATATATGAATGATGAAAGAAATAATTTCTTCTAGATAACGCATGGAAAACTTTTGTTTACGAAGAGGCAATTAATTCTTCACCCGAGTCTGCACCTCTTCTCCAGAATGACGCAATCGTTTCTGCGAACGTTCTCGTTAGACGTTTTTCTCCATTAGCGATTGTGATGAACTCTTTCCGTCTTCGGTCAAATGATGATGGGGTGGGCGGAGTCAGGCTCATTCGTCATCGCCGGAAAGGGGATTATGACAAAGGTTATCCACCCTTTCTCGTATCATCTTTCTCTCTTATTCTAATCCACATTCGTAGAATTTCCCATTTAGTTGTTTATTTTTTGTTACAATGACGACACTAATGATACCGATATAAACAAGCGCTCTGACGCATACTTCTTGAAAATTGTTTTGTGGTTAATATTGATGTTGCGCTTTGTCATTTTAAGTGGTATTGCTGATTTTGTCAGCTCATCTCTTGTAGATGACGGAGATTAAACGGATCTTTTGGTAAATACTTCGTGGACATTATGACAAAAACAAGCTCACAATATAACTGAAAAATCAGATACCCAGCTTCCGGATAGACATAGTTTTCAACATGGACACCAAATTTTAAATTAAACAAGGATTGGAGTGAAATTCATTGCAGTGATTTTTCATTATATGGCTATATTGCATTCAAAATTTATTGTTATTTCTTTAAGACTTTCTGTAGGAGTCTTTTAAGACTATACAAAATTTTCAAACATTTAATAACGACTTTGATATGAAGATCGGGGATTAATGTAGTTGATCTCAAATTTTTTTTTAATGATTCAATATGCGAGCCACCAGCTGAAGACTCAAAACATGGAAAAATGAGATAATCAAAACATTTCTTCATGATATGCAAGTTATCCAAAATTCTTGACAAACTTTCTCAGTACTGTATAAAGGTTTTATGCAATAAAAGAGGAGATAGACGATATATTTCTTAAACGTTAATTGCAATCGAGACCTACACCTAAGAATTTAAATGAGTTGCATGTAATTAAAGTCAAACATTCGATGAACCGGTTTGAGTAAGTGTACCATTGTCCTAGACCTGATAGCCATAATTTGAGTAATTTGAGTTTTGTTAAGGTTTAATATCCTACCCTGTTATGAGTATAGTCAGATCTCTGTTAAGAAATGTAACAGCCAGAGGTCTACGATCAAGAGAGGAGATCGAAGCAAAGAGGGTATCCGCCTGCGTGTACCGACTTTTTGTCCGATGTCACTTCGTCCGACGACACGTCGTCATCGTCTTTTTGTCCAATGTCTTTTCGACCGATGGACTTTTGGTCCAACGACATTTGGTCCAATTTTAAATCGTTTCATTCCATAAAGGGAAAAAGTAAAAACTCTAGCTAATCCATAACTTGCCCAATAGAAAATTAAACCCGCTGAACGTTTTATAGCAGAATGAAACCCCTCTGCAGCATTGTTTGTGTTGGGTAAATCTTGAAGAATACGCTCATTATCATTCCATACATCTAATGGGAAAATAGATGGATCTATCCTTCGTCTCGCACCACGCCCTCTTACGACTCCCATGTAAGTCACATCAAAGTTAGCAATTAATTTGGAAGGTATTTCATCATCGTCTATATCAATTCCTCATAGGCCTCTTCAACATCTTCAGTAGGGAGAAATGCTAAAGCTGAAAAACATATTACTCTAAGACAGAATTCAGAGTGTTTGTTTTATTTTTCTTTGAAACCTAGATCAACAATTTTTCTAAATATGGACTGCCCCAGATGAAACAAACATGCACCGATAGATGAATTAGTGAATGATGAATTAAATGACTTATGAATGGCAACTTCGAAATCTGCCATGAAATCAATTGGATCTACATTAGGTTGCATAATTTTCAATTGTTCGAAAACTGATTCATATGTCTGCCTGGTTTTATTCTGCAGTAATGCAAAGACTCGTGGGAAACTGCTACCATTAACTTGTACATGATTGCAAAATAGTTGATACCACTGTTCCAGCACAATGTTTTATGTCCCATCACATGCCCAATGACAATATGATGCTATATCTTCGAGAGCTCTTTCTGATGCTAATATTAGAATTCTTTGATGATCCTCGATGCCTGAACCATATCTTAGAAACTGCTCACCATTATCAAGTTTACCCTATTCGTCAGGGATTTCAAATCCAAGACTAGCTACTGAATTAGCAGGAAATCCGGAACGCTTTTGTCGGCACCTTTGAATAGCCCCTTAAAGTACTTGCACACGAGGGAGCTGGGAGCAAGTATTTTCAGTTACCTCTCTAAACTTTCTCGATAATATGCTACGCGAACTTGCTGCTAGCATTTAATGCATCTAAATTTGCGGGATGAAGGTGTTCACCAGAAGAATAAATAATTTTTGGTACTTTGTCTTCCGTAACCGTGTGAATGCGCACTGAACATAGCTGCCTTATCTCACACCTCCAGTATTCTTTTCCAAGTTTTGTATGAGTTGAATGAAAATCGTAGATGTAATTACTTTCATCTACTACTTTTCTTTTCTTCTACGTTGATTGTATGAACTTTGCTATTTTGGGATGAGCAGATTCAAAAATTGAAGTACTAAACTTGCAGCCCACTAAAGAGAGAGAAGAAAAAAGAGAATGTTAAGCATGCAAATGGAGTAATTAAAAAATGAGCATATAACTTTATCATAAAAGCCAAAAGCGTATAAACTTTTAACACAGAAGAGAAGTAAATGGTAATAACAATCCCTCAAAACACTTGTTTTCTTTAGAAACTGGACCAAATGTCGTTGGACCAAAAGTCCATCGGACGAAAAGACATTGGACAAAAAGACGTGGACGAAGTGTCGCCGGACGAAGTGTCATCGGACAAAAAGACCACCCACCATCAGCCTGGGTGGCAGTATTTGTATATGCTTGTTTGCTTCAACCGAATATTTCAGTTCGTAGAATTGCTAGTTTCGTAAAGAGAGAAAGGAAAGGAGTCAAATTCCCCATGAGAATAATAAAAGGCTTCATAAACTTTCCATCTGTAGAGTAGTTAATTCTTTTTTTTTTTATTTATTTTACGGATGTTTCATGGTGAGCATACTTAAGCCTGTCAGATAGGTTAGAGCCATACCGCTCTAAGTAAAACGTAGGTAAAAACGTAGAAATAAACTATGGAAAAATAAGGCATTAAGTGCAGTGTAACAGATGAGAAAAGTAGACAGAATCATTCGCTTTCAGTTAAACTTCTTACAGCTTTGTTTTATTTAACCCTTTTTAACCGAGTCATACTTAGCAATTGTGGAACTCTTAGGGAAAACTTGCCGTTTTCGAAGGCTGTGGAGCACAGTTCACGCACACACTCACGCACATACATCCATACATCTATATCGAAGTCTGAATAACTGTACCATAACTTAAAGAAAAATAATAAAAAAATGCATGCCTTAATTCTCACACAACCATGTTAACAGTTTAACTAATAGATACAGAAAATGAAACAAAAAAATGTATTCTAAGCCGGAGTAAATATCAATTTCTGAAAAATCACCTAAAAACCACATAAACCACATAAAAAGCGAATGAAAACTTCCATGTTGAGACAAATTACTTTTGTGTGCGCGGAAAAATCTGCAAGACATTTTCCCTCCTTTTTTTAATTTTCGCTGTAAGTGGATAAAGACAATATATACAGGAAATTCCAGTCTTGGCGGAAAAATAACATAGAGGAAAGTTTTCCCCCCGAATCGTCTTTCTCACTGGGAGTTATCTGCGTTAACTTTTATAATTGCTTTCTTAATCTTCTACGTATTAGCTTCATCAGACCCTCCGTTCTGGCTCCCACCCACAGCCCAAACCCGCCCACTTTCCCTCTTCCTCCACCCTACCATGTCCTCTCTCCTTCTTCCTTGCTTTTTCTCTTTTTATTTGATTCTTAGTTATTGTGTTATTACCTCCGCCAACGAAGTTGAAAGGAGGTTATATATTCGCCCCTGTTTGTGTGTTTGTAATTTGGGTGTTTGTTTGTGAGCAGCCTCCTGGCCACAATTTTAATTGTAGAGTAATGAAACTGGCAGGGATTAACTGTTATGTAAAAAGATGAAAAGGATTAAGTTTTGGAAGGTCAAGGTCAAAGGTCAAGGTCACGGTCAAGCAAAATGTCCAATTCACATAACCAGCCATAAGTTTGGACATCGTTGTCACAGGGACTCTTCAGACTTGGTTCATATTTGAGTGTATGAAAATCCACGTCAATTAATACACGTTAAGGTCAAAGGTCAAGGTCGAGCAAAAGGTCGAGAAATAAGCTGCCGCAGCGGAGGTCTGTGCTCTACTGAGTGTACCTCTAGTTTAGAAAAGTGTTTTATTTTCTTTTTCATTTTCAGCGTCTATTTTATTCTCTCTTAGAATCTCACTTATTTCAATCGTTATTTGTTACGACTACATCTCTTTCGTTTACGTCTAAATTTTAATTCTAATCTCCCAAGACTCATTTTTCTTCACCTCAATCATTCATCTTCCATGCTTTATTTTCCATGATTCGTATTTTATATTAAAAATTGTCTTTGTCTACCTCAGCGAGTTACTTTTTGGTTCCTCTAATATTCGTTTAGTATAGCTTATTTTCCTTCTTTCTTTCCTTACACAATTTCCCTTCAAGCCTGGGCTAGATAAGGGCACGAGGTTACCGTTTGGATATCATTGTATCTCTCTCTCTCTCTCTCTCTCTCTCTCTCTCTCTCTCTCTCTCTGTCTAACTGTCTGACTATTCTTTGAAGATTGTCTGTATACATTATAATCTTCTTAAAAAAGCAAAACTAAATTTTTCACCTTATTTATTTATCTGTACATTATTTTCATTTATTTACTTATTCATTTTCTTCATTAGATATTTTCTAATGAATAAATAGCCAGGAAATATAATGGCAACTGCGATAAAGCAATGACAGCTCTCACGAAGGGGACATTTAATAACAGAAGATATGGCACAACCAGTCACATAAATGGAATGGTACGACAAGAATTGTTATGGCAAAACAAATATGAAAAAAAAAAATGTAAAAAAAAAGAAATCCCCTCAGGGCATTTATAGTAGCGACAGCTATATATATATATATATATATATATATATATATATATATAATATATATATATGTGTGTGTGTGTATATATATACATACATATATTATATTCATATATGTGTGTATACACACACATATATACATATATATGTATGTGTCTATACACGCATACATATACTGTATATATGTATATATATGTGTGTCTGTATACACACATATGTAAATATAATACATATATATATATATATATATATATATATATATATATATAGTATCTATGTGTGTGTGCGTGTGTGTTTGTGTGTGCGCCTATGTGCATGAGTGTTTATTTAAACGAAATAACTGGAATTAATATTATTCAAATATTATTATTTCAGCTTTATTTATTGAAATAGCTTAAGCATTATATATTCTAAACAGCAGTTACAGGATATGAGTAAAACTAAATGATATCATCAGCAATTCTAAATAAAGATTCTCGTTTGCAGTAGGCCTACACATATCTCCACAAAAAGCTATTTGCGGTTAAAATTTGTTAAAACTTGCAGCAAATGTTTTTATGTTGAACAGGCTGATATAGGTCTCTCTTTATACTTTTGTATATGAAAGATCTGTTTTGATGTTAATTTTGTTCTTAAAATATTATATTTTAATAGTTCATTACTTCTCATATAGTTCATTTATTTCCTTATTTCCTTTCCTCTCTGGGCTATTTTTTCCTGTTGGAGTCCTTGGGCTTATAGCATGCTGCTTTTCCAACTAGGGTTGTAGCTTAGCCAATAATAATAATAATAATAATAATAATAATAATCTGTGAAGTGCATCCATTAACCCCAGAATACATTATTGCAATAGTGATAAATGCCGATAATCGGGATGTAATGCTTAAAACGAAATAATCTACAGGTAATGCAATCCTTCACTTCACGTCCACTAATCAACCCTTCAAACCCCCCCCCCCACTAGTCCTTCCATCAGTGCTATTCCAAGAGCGACCTTCATAGCAGAAGCGTCTCTCCTTCAAGACCACGCATCTCCCTTGCATCCTCCAATGACTACTACAATCTCTTCCCCTCCCCCTCCCCCTCTCCCTCCCTGAGGCTTGCGAGTCCATCATCGTCTTGAGGGCAGAAGAGGGCAGAATCCCCCAGAGGGGTCGGCTAAGACGTTCTCCCGTTATGGCTCGTAATAACTCGATTGAGAGAGTAGGAGAGAAGGGGGAGGGAGGAGTGAAGGGACTTAAGACTCCCAAGGAGACTCCAATAGCTCTTGCCTGTTTCCCTCCCTCGCTCCTCCTGACGGGTCCTTTCACTGTCCTAATTAGTTCCTTTGGTTCGTCGACCTATTTCCCTTTGGATCTCCATTATTACTCTGACCCAATCCAATTGGGTTTGGCCGCCTGCCAATCCCCCATCTCCTTCTCCTAATCGGATCCTGTCCCAGGACGCAATCTAATAGAGAATCCCAAGTCGAACCCAAAGGCGATCCAACCCTTTTATGAGAAGATAAACGCTTCTGTCATCTATAGACTTTGAAGACCCGATGAGCGTCTTGTCCGCGTGGACGAGGCGAGCCTTGTTGGTGTCATTATGATGGCATTATGGCCGCAGCTAAAGATGTCATTACTTGCTTTTAAGACGACCAGGGAGAAGATTAGGAAGGCACCAGGGTCTTGAGGTTTGTGTGTGAGTGTCTACGTGTACGTGTGCCTGTGTGTATTTATGTATGTTTGGGCATATGTAAGTTTGATGGTGTATTGGCTTATGTGAGAAATGAAAAGGATTCATGTTTGTGTATGGCAAAGATAAATGGAATGAGGATACAATATCAACATTCTGAGTAAAATAAACTTTTTCTCTGTCTATATAAAAGGTTTTTATTTTTCATCTACACACTACAGATTCTAAAGAACAAGAGTTTAAGCTTACAGATAGCAGATGTGCATCATTCATCACCTCATTGTTAAACATTATACCGAGATTTGGAATATCAACATTAAATGGTATGTATTTTTTTCAGTCTAAAGCTTAGAGAGCCGACACTTACACACAACTAAGTTAGATCAGCTGTTCTTAAATATTTCATTTTAATTGTGTATTACTTTTCATATAGTTTACTTATTTCCTTATTTCCTTTCCTCACTGGGCTATTTTTCCCTGATGGAGCCCTTGGGCTTCTAGCATCCGGCTTTACCAACTAGGGTTGTAACTTAGCTTGTAAAAATAATAATAATAATAATAATAATAATAATAATAATAATAATAATAATAATAATAATATCACCTACTAATGCTTAATATTTTGATGTACTAAATATGATTCTCAGGAATGTAATATCCGTTTCTAATATAGAATACCTGGAAAAAAGTATCAGGTTTTCTTTTCCTAATTATGCTATCTCAGGATAAGTTATGAAAAGTAAATTGCATTCAATCATTTACATTACAAATTAATCGTATGAATTTATAATATATTATCCCATTATTCTTCGAGCGTATGTGCAGATTATAGGCAGTTATTATTTTACGTTTAACCTATATATTTTCTATAGACTATCATATACAAAACGCACACAAGTTTACGGTAATCTTCTATTCTATGCAACAAAATTATAGTTTTACGAAATACTATCACATTACATACCTGCAAATGAATTTACTTAATCAAAGTTGCTGGGAAATTTTGCGGCGTAAATCAAACTTTAGGATATAATAAATATCATAAGTACCCAGACAACCTCTTGAAAGTTTACAATGCTTCCTCCTCGTTCACTGCAGAGTAGTGCCATCTAAGTCAAGCAAGTATTGGAAACTATTCGCTTATGAGCACGGTTGCAAATTTTCTGTATCTTATTGTATATCCAACAATTTTTGGCCATCTGTTGAAATGCCTTACCACAAAGTGATACGCAGTCTCTTCTAATTCTGGCCTGCTGTGTTTTGTTTACTTTCCCAACATACTATTTAAATGAAATATTTTGTGAACTTGCTAAAGATAATTACTTATTGCTACTACTATCACTGTTACGATTATAAAAGCCTGTATGGCAGCAAGAGAGAGAGAGAGAGAGAGAGAGAGAGAGAGAGAGAGAGAGAGAGAGAGAGTAACGACATAATTTAACCTCCATCACCTGGAAAAAAAAACTGAATGTTGAAAATCCCAAAACATTAGAGAGAAAACATCCAATTCATTTAACTCTTTGTATAACCAATTACACATCAAAGGAAATATTGCCATTTCCCCTCACTCGCTGACATGTTGCAAATTCTCTTTGGAACACCTTAAGTTTTCCCCCTGTCCTTTTTCCCTTTTCCCTCGTTATCACTAGCCTGTCCTTCCCCTCGTACAGAGCAAAAACAAAAAAGTGCCAAAAGGGGAAAAAAGAAGCATTCCCCCAGCCTTCCAATTAATCCTATTTCGGCTACACAATTCTTTAGCCCGTTTCCCCCTCCGCCATGGCCGTTGGCTGCGAGATTTGTTTGTTATTAGTAACATCACTAAAGTCCCGGATGCCCTCCAAACTGACCGTGAGAAAACGCCAGTGCATACAAGGAGTGTCTAAATAAATGCGACAACTTTCACTGCTTCACAGAAGGAGAGAGAGAGAGAGAGAGAGAGAGAGAGAGAGAGAGAGAGAGAGAGAGAGAGAGAGAGAGTGTGTTTGTGTGTATCTTCTTCTTTTAGATTCGGGAAGAATTTCGCGGCTGCATGGTTCCCATGAACGAAGGGGTTCTTCTTCTTCTCTTCTCTTTCTGTTTGTTAACTTAGACGCTTTGGTTTTCTACAACGATTAACAGGACTTTGTTTGGGTCAAGATGATATATATATATATATATATATATATATATATATATATATAGATATATATATATTATTACTTGCTAAGCTGCAACCCTAGTTAGAAAAGCAGGATGCTATAAGCCCAGAGGCCCCAACAGGGAAAATAGCTCAGTGAGGAAAGAAAAAAAAAGGAAAAATAGAATATTTTAAGAATAACAATAATATTAAAATAAATATTACCTATATAAACTATAAAAACTTTAACAAAACAAGAGAAAGAAATTAGATAGAATAGCGTGCCCGAGTGTATATATACAAGAACAACAACAAATGCACCTTTTTTAGTCCACTACAGGAGACAAGGGCCTCAGACATGTCCTTATTCATGTCTGGGGTTTGGCTAGTTTTCATCACCACGCTGGCAAGTGCAGATTGATGATGGTGGGAGATTCTCTCGTTCACAGCAAACCAACCTTTTATGGGTGGCTCTGTCTAGTATAGCTTTGCTGATCATGGCGATGAACAAACTATTTCACCTTGTTATGGTATCCCTACTCAGAAAGGGATATACATATACATGTATATATATATATATATATATATATATATATATATATATATATATATATATCACTGACGTAAATCATTAAAATAACCAAGAAGATTTTTAAATTATATAGAGATTTTTATATCCCACTTAATCTATAGGAGGGGACTGAACATGAAGCTTTTTGGGCGTGTGTCTGTGCTGAATCAGATGATGTAAAAGGTTTAACTCGTCGTGAAAAAAGTGGCGTAGACCTTTTAAATAAATGAACTTATTGAAAAGAAAGGACACTCTATCTGGAACTTTCCTGTTTTTCGTTTTTATTATATAAAAGGAATATCAGCCATTGAAATCAAAATCAAACTTGTTCGCTTGAAAAAAACATTTGGGCCTTCTCTTCACAGGCGATAATAAACTGGATTTAAAGAGAGAGAGAGAGAGAGAGAGAGAGAGAGAGAGAGAGAGAGAGAGAGAGAGAGAGAGATGAAATAATTCAAGGAAGACAGAACAAGAAAAGTATACCATAGTTAAGGGGCGAATAGACGAAGGATGGGTCAGACTGAATGACCCCCGCGTCTGTGACGTTAAGGCATGATCTATCGGTACGCTAAACTTGGCGCTTACAGGATTTGCTGGCAGCGTTTACAAATGAAAGTTTTGATAACAATATCTTGAAAAGACCCTCCACTGACGAGTTAATTGAATACTATTTCAAGGCTCATTTATTTAGCATTTGCTCTCTGCTATGCGACCTCTAACATTTAAAGTTCAGACGTGAGGACTTTAATTATCAAGAAAGAGTTCTCTTGCTTAAGGGTACACTCGAGCACGCTATTCTAACTTATTTCTCCTTCTTTTGTTTTAAAGTTTTTATAGTTTATATATAAAAGCTTTATTTTAATATTATTGTTCTTAAAATATTTTATTTCAATTGTTAAATACTTCTCTTGTAGTTTAATTATTTCCTTATTTCCTTTCCTCACTGGGCTATTTTCTCTACTGGAGCCATTGGACTCATAGCATCCTTCTTTTCCAACTAGGGTTGTAGC
>NC_090728.1:168282727-168285227 GCF_036898095.1 Palaemon carinicauda | reverse complement strand
TCCCTCCTTCACCTTATAATTTATTATTATGGTGGCCTGGAGACGCAATAAGCCTCTACGCCCCCCCAGACCCACCTCTATATAATTGCGCCAGTGTGTTTGTTGTGCTTGTTTTGGTTTGAAATGGGATCCTCTTTTGATTGTTAATCTCCAGCGCATTTCTCCTTAATCATTTCCAGAAGAATGGGTTCTTTTTGTGTGCAAATATTCATCAGGCTTTTCTTCTTCTCTCCTGGCTGCTGTTTGAGTGTCTTTTCAACCGCGTTCTTTTCTCCGCCATTGGCCATCGTGTTCATCCTACAAGGAGTATTATCAGGGGCATCGGGGGAAAATTGAATGAGACGAGAGGAATGGAGACTAGACGGGGGGTTGAAGATGCCCCTGGAGCCATGGACGGGCCATAACGGCTGTGCCCTTCCCAGCGGGGAGTCCTCAGGGCCATACAACCTGAGCACTACTTAGGAACGCCGGACAAAGGACTCTATTAACCTTGGCCAGACTTGGTTTATTGTGCAACCACCAATAGCGACGCCCTTCAGCCACCCCTAGAGCCAATCAGAGGCGTGGAGTGGTCAGGAGCTTTCCGATTGGCCGAGAATCCAATAAACAGTTGGGGACCCCGCTGAGATTCGACACCAGTTGTGTCTCAAGTAACCGCGTCCATAGAAGCTGGTTCTCTGACATCGATTCCAGATGTTTTTCGAAAACGTGCAGGATGTTTTCACTCATATCCGAGCAATTACTCAATAATTTGGTGCACGTGTGGAAGGGAAACAGCACATGATTGTTGATAACATCAACTATTGATCGAAATATTTACCTGTAAGAATATGTATTTAATCAATATTATTATTCCAATTGTAGCATATAGGCCTATACAGTAGGTCTCTGTGGAGCAAGCGTACAGATCAACTATATAGAAAATGAAATTAGTTATGATAAGAAACGCGCCTTGCAATGCAGATGAGAATAACAAACCAAAATATTCAGGAAAACATGATATTGAATGTAATATATATATATATATATATATATATATATTCATCTCATTACGATTCACCAGCATTAGAATTGCCCCAAAAAAATTTAAGCTAAGTACAGTAGCCTACAGTAGAAGAGATTACAAAATAAAGCCTTACTGATACAACTCACCCAAAAAGCTATCAATTCTAGCAAATTATTATAAAAAAAATGTCATATCAGCACTATTATTATTATTATTATTATTATTACTTGCTAAGGTACAACACTAGTTGGAAAAGCAGGGTAATATAAGCCCAGGGGCTCTAACAGGAGAAATAGTCCAGTGAGGAAAGGAAACGAGGAAAGATAAAATATTTTAAGAAGAGTAACAACATTAAAATAGATATCTCATATGTAAACTATGAAAACTTTAACAAAACAAGTCTAGTCTTGGATAGTGCCATAGCCTCTGTACCATAGTCTTCCACTGTCTTGGGCTAGAGTTCTCTAGCTTGAGGGTATACTTGGGCACACTATTCTATCTAATTTCTCTTCCTCTTGTTTTGTTAAAGTATCTGTAGTTTATATGGGAAATATTCATTTTATTGTTACTGTCCTCAAGATATTTTATTTTTCCTTGTTTCCTTTCCTCACTGGGCTATTTTCCCTGTTGGGGCCCCTGGGCTTATAGCATCCTGCTTTTCCAACTAGGGTTGTAGCTTAATAATAATAATAATAATAATAATGATAATGAAATAAGACAATTATGATTATTATCTTCTTCCATTTCCAAAGCAACAAGATTTTTTTTATTGTAGCCGATTTGGGAGATGAATAATCGCCATGTAATACATAAGAGTTATTCAGTTCTTTAATTCAGTAACTTTTATTCCTTCATTTGATTCTGGATAAGGATTTGCCTTTTTAAAGGTTTTAAAGGTTGCTCATGAATGGCAGAGGCAAGGGACAGGGATAATGCCCTAGCAAGCAGGATACTGCCCTAGAGACTGATCATATATACATATGATCAGCGCTAAAGACCCCTCTCCATTTAAGCTAGGACCAAGAAGGGCCAGGCAATGGCTGCTAATGTCTCAGCAGATAGACATATAGGCTCCTCCAAACCCCCCCATCCTTAGCTCACAAGGATGGTGAGGTTGCAGCGACCAAAGAAACTTTCGAATTTGATCGGGACTCGAACCCCAGTCTGGCGTTCACCAGTCATGGACGTTACCACATCGGCCACCACAACCCTATAAAAATGTATAAAAATCTAGTGATCTTTGACAGACGAACGTGTTGCGGTCTCAAGATCCTTTAAACATTCTTTTGTTCTTCTTTTGTTTCTGCCAGAAGATTATGAATAATTTTTTTTTTTTTTTTTTTTTTTTGTTAATTCCCCAAAAACCCTTCCCATGGGGTTTCTTGATTCTAACGATATCTGTTTTTATATCATTGTTATTTGACTGATGCACTGCTCATATGTGACCCAAATCTACAAAAGAGTATTTGACTAAAAAATTCTTTTAAACTATAA
>NC_090728.1:168271010-168282227 GCF_036898095.1 Palaemon carinicauda | reverse complement strand
GGAAATAGCAGAATTGAGAAAAGAAAATGAGGATCTGTGGGAGGGAAATATATATATTTAAAGGATTGTCTCAGGAGACATGACAGACACTTGCATAAACAAATGGTGGAAAAAAGAACAAGGAAATCAAAAGACTTTAAGGAGGATCTTCTAAGAGAAACAGCATATCAACGATCTTTTGATGGGGCTATATTCACAGGCGGAGAGGGCAATAGAAAGGAGCATATTCAGAAAAAAAACATAGCAACAAGAATCAGATGGATAGGGACAATGGGAAAGAAGGAGCATGTTCAGAAAAAAAAAACCAAAGCAACAAGAATCAGATGGATAGGGACAATGGAAAGAAGGAGCATTTTCAGAAAAAACAGGGCAACAAGAATCAGATGGATAGGGACAATGGAAAGAAGGAGGCATATTCAGAAAAAAACATAGCAACAAGAATCAGATGGATAGGGAGAATGGAAAGAAGGAGCATATTCAGAAAAAAACATAGCAACAAGAATCAGATGGATAGGGAGAATGGAAAGAAGGAGCATATTCAGAAAAAAAAACATAGCAACAAGAATCAGATGGATAGGGACAATGGAAAGATGGAGCATATTCAGAAAAAAAACATAGCAACAAGAATCAGATGGATAGGGAGAATGGAAAGAAGGAGCATATTCAGAAAAAAAAACAAAGCAACAAGAATCAGATGGATAGGGGGAATGGAAAGAAGGAGCATATTGAGAAAAAAAAACATAGCAACGAGAATCAGATGGATAGGGACAATGGAAAGAAAGAGCATATTCAGAAAAAAAAACATAGCAAAAAGAATCAGATGGATAGGGACTATGGAAAGAAGGAGGCATATTCAGAAAAAAAAAACATAGCAACAAGAATCAGATGGATAGGGGACTATGGAAAGAAGGAGCATATTCAGAAAAAACATAGCAACAAGAATCAGATGGATAGGGACTTATGGAAAGAAGGAGCATATTCAGAAAAAAAACATAGCAACAAGAATCAGATGGATAGGGACTATGGAAAGAAGGAGCATATTCAGAAAAAAACAGGGCCTCAAGAATCAGATGGATAAGGACAATGGAAAGAAGGGAGCATATTCAGAAAAAAAACATAGCAACAAGAATCAGATGGATAGGGAGAATGGAAAGGAGGAGCATATTAAAAAAAAAAACAAAAAAAAAAAAAACATATCAACAAGAATCAGATGGATAGGGAGAATGGAAAGAAGGAGCATATTCAGAAAAAACATAGCAACAAGAATCAGAAGGATAGGGAGAATGGAAAGGAGGAGCATATTAAAAAAAAAAACAAAAAAAAAAACATAGCAACAAGAATTAGATGGATAGGGGAGAATGGAAAGAAGGAGCATATTCAGAAAAAAAACATAGCAAACAAGAATCAGAAGGATAGGGAGAATGGAAAGGAGCATATTCAGCAAAAACAGGGCAACAAGAATCAGATGGATAGGGAGAATGGAAAGAAGGAGCATATTCAGAAAAAACATAGCAACAAGAATCAGAAGGATAGGGAGAATGGAAAGGAGGAGCATATTAAAAAAAAACAAAAAAAAAAAAAAACATAGCAACAAGAATCAGATGGATAGGGAGAATGGAAAGAAGGAGCATATTCAGAAAAAAAACATAGCAAACAAGAATCAGAAGGATAGGGAGAATGGAAAGGAGGAGCATATTAAAAAAAAACAAAAAAAAAAAACATAGCAACAAGAATTTAGATGGATAGGGAGAATGGAAAGAAGGAGCATATTCAGAAAAAAAAAACCATGGCAACAAGAATCAGATGGATAAGGACAATGGAAAGAAGGAGCATATTTCAGTAAAAACATAGCAATAAAAATCAGATGGATTGGGAGAATGGAAAGAAGGAGCATATTCAGAAAAAACATAGCAATAAAAATCAGATGGATAGGAAGAATGGAAAGATGGAGCATATTCAGGAAAAACATGGCAACAAGAATCAGATGGATAGGGAGAATAGAAAGAAGGAGCTTATTCAGAATAAAAAAAACATGGCAACAAGAATCAGATGGATAGGAAGAATGGAAAGAAGGAGCATATTCAGTAAAAACAGGGCAACAAGAATCAGATGGATAGGAAGAATGGAAAGAAGGAGCATATTCAGGAAAAACTTAGCAACAAGAATCAGATGGGTAGGAAGAATGGAAAGATAGAGCATATTCAGAGAAAAACATAGCAACAAGAATCAGATGGATAGGAAGAATGGAAAGATGGAGCATATTCAGGAAAAACATGGCAACAAGAATCAGATGAATAGGGAGAATAGAAAGAAGGAGCATATTCAGAATAAAAAAACATGGCAACAAGAATCAGATGGAAATGGAGAATGGAAAGAAGGAGCATATTCAGAAAAAAAATCTTAGCAACAAGAATCAGATGGATAGGAAGAATGGAAAGAAGGAGCATATTCAGAATAAAAAACATGGCAACAAGAATCAGATGGATAGGAAGAATGGAAAGAAGGAGCATATTCAGAATAAAAAACATGGCAACAAGAATCAGATGGATAGGAAGAATGGAAAGAAGGAGCATATTCAGAATAAAAAACATAGCAACAAGAATCAGATGGATAGGAAGAATGGAAAGAAGGAGCATATTCAGAATAAAAAACATGGCAACAAGAATCAGATGGATAGGAAGAATGGAAAGAAGGAGCATATTCAGAATAAAAAACATAGCAACAAGAATCAGATGGATAGGAAGAATGGAAAGAAGGAGCATATTCAGAATAAAAAACATAGCAACAAGAATCAGATGGATAGGAAGAATGGAAAGAAGGAGCATATTCAGAATAAAAAACATGGCAACAAGAATCAGATGGATAACGACCGAGAATCCACAAAATAAAGAAATATAGAGAGGAATTAAAAAAAAAAGGGGCAGGCCTATCATTTTGTCTTCTGCCTCTAACTTGAGCTTTTAATTCAATACTTCTGGATTGGTAAGATATACTGCCTAGCACGGTGTATATATATATATATATATATATATATATATATATATATATATATATATATATATATATATATATATATATATATATATATATATATGTATATATATATATATATATATATATATATATATATATATATATATATATACACACACACACACACACACACACATATATATATATATATATATATATATATATATATATATATATATATATATATATATATATATATATATATACATAATACGTAAAATATATAATTATAACAACAACTTGAAAAGTTGGCTCATTTTAGCGAGTTACTCGCCAACTTAAAAACCCATCAAATTTCTTTCTGACATTAAAGGAAACTTATCGCTTTGCTGATCATTTCCGTATGTTCTCAATTCTCTTTTCATAATGATTAGACTTTTTTAGAATAGTTCTTAGAACGATTAAGAACCCATTTCTAATATGAATTGAACGATGGTATATGGGATTGCTTATGATATTTACTGAAGGTAAAGAAGAAGAAGAAGACAAATTCTAAGGAGACTTGCACGGATGATGAATGGTACGGTCTGGGAGTAAACAGAAATGAAACATGACAAGAATGCTCGGTCTCTCTCTCTCTCTCTCTCTCTCTCTCTCTCTCTCTCTCTCTCTCTCTCTCCTGTCATTAATATGGGAAATAATTCACATGAATGAAGTCAAAATGAACGAAGAATAAACGAATGGAATAAATCTTGGAAGAGGCAAAATTGTCTTAAACGTAAAATTCCTCTGTTTTCCTTCCGCCTTTGAAAACACTTTGAAGATTCCTATCGATCAGAGACATTTGGTGTACTTATTCTTTCGACTATTTCCATAATTGTTAACACGAATACAAAGGAAATTCATACTGAAGATGAACATTACATTCTAGGAATGAACGAAGATTAATGAAGACTTTCCAAAAAGATCTGAGTTAGAGTTGTCTCGGAAGCGTCTTAGCTGATGGAAAGAAAACCATGAATAAATCTCTACTTTTGTTATCGTTTTCTTTTTTTTTTCAATTCCTTTCTTAGGCCGGCCATACACTATCATGTACACCTGATAGGTACGCCTGAATAGTTACGCCTGTCAGGTATACCTGATAGTGTATGGCAGGAAAAACTAGCCTCTCAGGCGACCTGACAACTGATGAAAATTCGATCAGTTCTGCCTGACAGGCGAGTAAACTTGATGTGTGTTGTGGTGGTTTCATCAGGTGTACAGTCACTCATATAAGTTGATGGATGTCCGGGTGTTTAAGAGAGATTTCCATTTCACACCCCTTTCTGGACGACAGGTGTCTGGGAGTGCGAAAACGGTCAACTGTATAGTTGAATATTTGACCGGTCTCGCGCTCCCAGACACCTGTCGTCCAGAAAGGTGTGGAGTATAAATCTCTCTCAAACACCCTGACATCCATAAACTTAAATGAGTGACTGTACCTGAACAGGTCTCTCAGTAACAATCCTTTGATGTGGACAGTTTAAATTTTTTTGCTTACAGCTTTGTAATTTTGATTTATTGTACAGTTGAGTTCCTTTAATCGAGGGAGATATAAGTGACAACAACTCGTTGTACAATGATTCATTCATGGGCAGAAAATTGTTATAATCAGATGGTTCCTGTCTCAATTCATTTAGAAGATTGATATGGGTAAATTTATTTCCTCTTTGCAGCCATTCCTTACACCATTGATTGCGTTTGTTCCGTCTGTTTTTACATTTTACAACAACTACAGATAATAAGGAGAGAAAGTACAACTCATCTTCTCCAGAATCCATAGCGAACTGACAAACTTGACAAGTATGCATGAAGAGTGTGTGTGCTCCTCAGGTATCAGGTATGCCTGACAAGCGTAACTGTTCAGGTGTACCTGTCAGGTGTACATGATAGTGTATGGCCGGCCTAAGTTATACTAACTATGGTTAGTGAGTATATTATTATTATTATTATTATTATTATTATCTATTGAATGGATAAAATATTGTTCTGGTTTATCATTTCAAATTGAATAAACTCTGAAATATCGAAGTTTATTTTATAATTTTACCAAAAATACAGAAAAAAAAAATTTTTATTATTATTATTATTATTATTATTATTATTATTATCTATTGAATGGATAAAATATTGTTCTGGTTTATCATTTCGAATTGAATGAACTCTGAAATATCAAAGTTTAGTTTATATTTTTACCAAAAATACAGAAAAAAAAATAATTTCATTATTATTATTATTATTATTATTATTATTATTATTATTATTATTATTATTATTATCATTATTATTATTTTTATTATTATTATTATTATCTATTGAATAGATAAAATATTGTTTTGATTTATCATTTCGAATTGAATGAACTCTGAAATATCAAAGTTTAGTTTATATTTTTACCAAAAAATACAGAAAAAAATAATTTCATTATTATTATTATTATTATTATTATTATTATTATTATTATTATTATTATTATTATTATTATTGTAAGAAATTTTTTTTCCCAGGTAGCACCAGAAAGGCATTTCCCAGACGCGAGATCACCTTCAGGAGCTCTCCTTCCATAGAAATCCCTTCCCCTCACGGCTCCTTCTGGCTCTACCCTGTGATTTTCCACTTAGCCCTACCAAGAAGTGGGCGTGCTGGAGGACGGCCGTGTCCCAGGTAAGTAGTACAGGTAGCTTGTTATGACAGGTAAGTGGTTGAAAGGTAAGGGGTATTTACTGCGTCATCGAGTGCCTCCCACTCTCTCTCTCTCTCTCTCTCTCTCTCTCTCTCTCTCTCTCTCTCTCTCTCTCTCTCTCTCTCTCTCTCTCTAACGGTTGCTGTATATATATAGGAGCTCTTATTTTGGGCCCTATACGTTCTTTATATTGTAGTATTGATAATTCTAAACAATTAATTTATTCAACCTCTCTCTCTCTCTCTCTCTCTCTCTCTCTCTCTCTCTCTCTCTCTCTCTCTCTCTCTCTCTCTCTCTCTCTCTCTCTTTCTCTCTCATTTCGGGCCCTATAGGTTCTTTATAGTGCAGTATTAATAAGTTTAAACAATCATTCTCTCTCTCTCTCTCTCTCTCCTCTCTCTCTCTCTCTCTCTCTCTCTCTCTCTCTCTCTCTCTCTCGGTTGCTATATATAAATGGGGACTTTTATTTAGGTTATTTATATTGCAGTATTAATCATTGTAAAAAAATTTTCAGCCTCTCTCTCTCTCTCTCTCTCTCTCTCTCTCTCTCTCTCTCTCTCTCTCTCTCTCTCTCTCTCTCTCTCTCTTATTTTCGCGATTTCTCTGTAACGCTGATAAAAAAACTCTTAATTAAAGTTAAAGATATAAGCAATTACACCCTATACAAGTAAAAGCAATGAGTAGTGTTGCGTCTTCGGGATATTTCAATTTTGAAGTAAACAGTGTTAGCGAAAATTGTCATTACACAGTAGGCTACTGTAAGTACAAGACTGAGAATTACATGGAAATTTATCAGGAGAATACTAACAGGATTCCTAGTTTCCTTCTGGGCTCATAGTAATAAACTCAGATACCGCACTAGTGGCTAGCTTAGGGGGAGAAGTGGTAGAAGTAAAGGAAAATGTTTAGGGAGAGAAATATGATTAATGAAATGATTTGATGGGATTATTGTTGAAAATAGAGTAAGGTAAACTGTAACTAATTCATCTTTGTGCCGAACTGATGTCACCATATCAAATATCAATGACACCAAATCAGGATTATAATGCATAAGGTAGGGGTCCTCTGGGTATGACTAGAAAGGGAAAAAGGCAGTTATAGTAACTTGAACTGCAGTAAAGATGGAGAGCTCAAAAGAAAGAATATTAAAAAGCTTAAAAATCACACAAAAAACGACTACGTAGTAAGTTTGCAAGCTCGGTCTTACGACCTAGCTTTATTGTTTCATATATCTTGTCTAACATAAGCTCTCCATCTTTACTGCAAATTCAAGTTACTATAACTGCCTTTTTCCCTTTCTAGACATACCCAGAGGACCCCTACCCCATCTTGCCCTACCCTATGCATTATAATCCTGGTTTGGTGTCATTGATATTTGATATGGTAACATCAGTTTGGCACAAAGATAAATTAGTTACAGTTTACCTTACTCCATTCCCAAGGGATTAACCGGTGATGAGGTGTGGGACGGAGGTAGATGGAGAAAGCTGACCAGAAACATCGACCCCACATAGAAGTGGGAAAAGATGTAGACAAAGAAGAAGAAGAAGAAGAAGAAGAAGAAGATATCTTGCCTAATATGACTCACTGATTTTCAAGAAGCCACCCAGTTTCTCTGATGCTGTGGAACGAAGCAGATGATACAAGGTGTTTATTTTACGAAACAGCTTAATAATATATATTTTTCCTTCTAAACATTCTCAAATAAGTGTAGAAAAATTTTTACATTTGACAAGCATAACATGTATGTTTAGATATGCAGTAATACGAAAGAGGAGACACTTGCACAGACTGCTCGGTGGATATAAAGGTCACACATTGGGAGAGATAGCCATTGGATGCTAAAATGGCCAATTTAATAGTAGGCCTATAACTGTTTAGGTTATTGGGATACCAAATATTACCAGACTTACGATACTTGATGCTCCGCAAATTATTAAAACTAGATAAGAGAGAGTCAGCATTATAAGTTAAAAAGAACCAGCAATGGGTAGAAGTTAGAATCAAAACCTGAAAGTCATTGTCAGTGGATAGAGTAAATCATCAATGGATAATGATTTTAACCTGGAGAATTTTGTATCATCTGCGATCAATATAATTCATTGAAGGGTTCTATAGCTCAATGAAAGCTATAATACATAAAAAAAATCTTCCATTAATGGACTGAGTTTTGATTGAATAGAATTTAGGCCTACAGTATAGAAGAGATATGCTAATGCCTCATTTATAAACACCTTGGAATTTATTGAAGCATAATTTGATAAACGGTAATGTGAGCTGGAGATAACACTAACGCAATATTTTTCAACTACCCTTTTGTTAGTAAGGTAATATTTCACAAATAAGTATTGACAAAAATAATTCACTTTTACATCAATCCAACATTTGGGACTAACAGGGTTCCAGCAATTGTTAAAGAATGATAATTCTGGCACCTTATAATTGCCTTATCTTACTGAAAATATTTAAAAACTAAAATTTCCTCTCTTTCATTCATAGACAGAAATTTCAATTTTCGTCCCCAAGATTCCGATACAAATAATTGAGAGCACAAAGAAGTTGACGTTTCCTTCACCTCACCTGCTCTCTCTCTCTCTCTCTCTCTCTCTCTCTCTCTCTCTCTCTCTCTTTGCCCTCCCAACTCTTCTTGCTTGGATGGAAAAACTACGAGAAGTACGAGGTGGCATCGGCTACTCGTTGCAAGAAGGTTGTTGGGGAAAAAACTTTCCGGAAATTGGTTCCCCCGTTAAGGGGCGAAATAAGCACAGGAGGACAAAATTAGATTCGTTATTGTGACTCATTATAAAATTTTCGAAACATGAGCGCCGAAATGGCATACACTCGGGGGTGGGAAAAATGGTAAATTGTGTTTAAAAGACGACGTGGTCTTGTAAAGGGGCCAGCGGGGAGTGTGAACTGGGCGTGACGTTTGGATTTTTGGAGATTTTTTTTTAGCTCTTTTTATTGTAAGTGTATCAATACAACAACAACCTCTGATGCAATAATGGTAATAACCGCATTATTGATCGTAATGGTAATTCATAGGGTTCAGTTAAGAGTTGTTAAACGAATTGATTTTTATACGTACTTTTAATAATGCATCTGTATCGAAGACAGTATAGAAAATTATAGCAGTAGTAGCAGCTGCAACAACAACAACAACAACAACAACAACAATGATAATAATAATAATAATAATAATAATAATAATAATAATAATAATAATAATAATAATAATGATGATGATGTTATAGTACTGCTGAAATAACTTGCAATAATTCTACAATAAGCAATATCATGTAATTTGGGTTTTCTTGATAATAATAATAATAATAATAATAATAATAATGATAATAATAATAATAATAATAATGTTGTAATATTGGTGAAATGATTTGCAATAATTCTACAATAAGCAATATCATGTAAATAAGGTTTACTTAATAATAATAATAATAATAATAATAATAATAATAATAATAATAATAATAATAATAATAATAATAATATCCTAACCCATGTTCAGCAGGCTGCAACTTAGCTCAAAGTATAAGCGTACTGACAAAAAAAAATTAAATGAAAAATTGTAAATTAATTCATTCGATGGTGTTTACTTGACCTGAGAATGTACTTTAATCGGGTTACTGTCTCTTGTGTAGAATTTTTTGCAGTGACATAGGTGAGGCTTTTGAACTTTCGTTTTCTGCCATAGCGGTATGTGGAAATATTGAAATTATTCATGAAAATTATCTAAGTTATAAATAAATGAATAAATAAACAAATCTGCAAAGTCTTCTTATTACTCTGCATAATATTTTTTTCATTATATTAATGTGTAATTATACCGACGAATCGTCCATTAATTTTACAAAAATATTTTTTTTTTTCTTTTCAACAAAATTTGACATCGATAAGCTTCAGAATTTTCTTTCGAATTCTGTTTTCCCAAGATCCATAACCTTCCTTATTTCAAGTGGCGGTTCTGTATTTTTATGGTGATTATTTTTTTTCTATATTCTTTTGGTTTGATTTTTCTTGTTGTTGGATAAAAGGGTTAATTAAACCCTTACGGTGGGTTTCCCAATGGAAATTAACAAACAGTAATTTGACAATAATTAATAATGATATATAAAAATCATTACCACGATAATTAAGTACATCATCAAACGGACTATATAAGTAATCCTTCACTCCGTTAATATACCATACCCCTCTCAACGAATAATGAAATGATAAATGTTCCATTTTGCTTATTACTCGAAAAGTTTATCAATTTACCTGATTAATCAAAAAACTTTTTTTCCCTTTCAGACCAAAACTTTCACAAAGAAACTTCCGTAATTAATTTGGTTTGGAACAAATTAATTCAAAGTCTTCTAGTCGATAATGTTGAGAATTCTTCTCATGTACCTTTAACTATTTCTTGTTTTTTTTTTTGTTGTTGTTGTTGTTGTTGTTGTTGTTGTTGAAAGGAGCCCGGCAAGTCGAACGAAGTCGCATAACGGGAAAAGATATTTATTGACGAATTTCTCTTATTGGTGTATATCAGGTACCAAGGACTTTCTTGGATTCCCCACTGTGGAAGGAATTTGCAGTCACTTGTGTAAACTAAAGTCCTTGGATTCCTTTCTGTTGAGGGACTTTGTAGCCACTTGTGTAAACTGAGTCATCATCATCCTCAACCGTAACTAGGGCACTGCAGGACAAAGGCCTCATATATGTCCTTCCACTCCCATCTGTTTATAGTCTCTCTATACCAGTCTATACCAACAGATTTTCTTAGTTCGTCAATCCACCGTCTTCTCTTCCTTTCCCTGATACTTTTGCAATCTCTAGGGACCCATTCCGTTATTCCTAATGTCCATGTATTATCTGTCATTCTCATTATAAATTCATGTCCTACCCAAGTCCATTTCTTTTTCTTATATGTTGTTACAATATCCTTTATTTTAGTTTGCACTCGTGTTGCCATAGCCTCTGTACCTTGGTCTTTCACTGTCTTCGGGTAGAGTTCTCTTGCTTGAGGGCATACTTCTATTTCATTTCTCTACCTCATCTTTTATGAAGATTTTATAGTTTATACATGAAAGATCTATATTAATATTGTTACTGTTCTTGAAATATCATATATTGTTCATCACTTCTGGTGCACTTGATTTATATCCTTATTTCCTTTCCTCACTGGGATATTTTTCCCTGTTAGAGTACATGGGCTTATAGCATCCTGCTTTTCCAATTATGGTTGTAGCTTACCAAATAATAATAATAATAATAATAATAATAATAACTGCATTTTCGTTCGGTTGCATCTAGTCTAGAGGTCAACACCAGTCCTCTTATTCCCCGCTATTCCAAACCCACCACTGGAATATTAGTGAAAGGAGACAGCGAAGAATGAAGGAGCTCTTGAGAGTAGGCCTAATGCTTAAACTAATACCGACGGAACAAGGGGAGCACAAAGGCATCACTGCGAGCGTTCAAGTGCTTTTGAGTTGGACAATTCTTAGACACTAAATCTGGTC
>NC_090728.1:168266010-168268510 GCF_036898095.1 Palaemon carinicauda | reverse complement strand
GCTGATTAATAATCCCTTCGTATCTCTTTAATCTTGAGAGATCGTCTCTTTTCGATGACAGGTTCGCTTTGAGAAAATGAGCAAGATGTTGCTTCGCAAGAATAAAATGTTTGAAAGATCATTTGAGCTGGAAAGATGGAAGTTAAATTACCCAGCGTTTACCTGGTTATTATCAGGCATGAGGCATCAGGCGGGGTCTTAGAACTGGAGCGAGGGGGTCGGGAGTATAGTGTGAGAGAGAGAGAGAGAGAGAGAGAGAGAGAGAGAGAGAGAGAGAGAGAGAGTCGTATTACGCCCTCTAAGTGAATAGACTATCCACAAATATTACGAAAAGTAAAGCATGACTATATTTGAGAACATCATTCTCGGTTGCGATTTCCACTGCTATCAAATATCTTTATTTTATCTATATAGAAAAACATACAAAACCTATATATATATATATATCTGAAAATTTTTTAAACAAGTTACCAAATCATCACATTGTACATCTATTCCCTATGCTGAATGAGAGAGAGAGAGAGAGAGAGAGAGAGAGAGAGAGAGAGAGAGAGAGAGAGAGAGAGAGAGAGAGAGACTCTAGGTTGCTAAGGATGAGTATGTACCCAGCCCCTCCCACCGATACCCCCCGTAGTATCCTCGAGAGACTGGGGTGGGAATAAGACCCCTTAATTACGCTTAATTATCACTTGTGGATAATTATATTCCGGGAACACCAATCACGGCCCGATGTTGAGATTACGGCACAGGGAAGTTTAAGGGAGGGGGGAGGAGGGGGAGGGGGAGGAGGAGGGGGAGGGGGAGGAGGAGGGGGAGGGGGGGAGCTGCGTAAAGGGATAATGATAAACTGAATGAAGAGAAAATGGATGATGATGTACTATCTATCAGAAGTTTAAATAAGGAAAGAAAGAGAGGAGTATGAGGAAATAATAACACACTGGAAATAAACTCCAAAAAAGTATAAGGAAATACACAAGAAAAAACTCCAAAACGTATGAAGAAATTTGAAAAACACGGCAAAAATCCAAGCAGTATGAAGAAATATACAAAACACGGAAAAAACCTAATAAAAGTATGAAGAAATATAAAATCCCTGAAAAATCCAAAAAGTATAAAGAAATATAAAAAAAACACGGGAAAATCTCCAAAAAGTTTGAAGGGATAAAAAACCCAAAAAACTCTAAAAAGTATGAAGAAATGTAAAAAACACGGTAAAATTCCAAAAAGTATGAATAAACATAATAAATACGGGAAAAATCCGAAAGTATGAAGAAATGAAAAATAAAAAACAACAGTATGAAGAAATAAAAGAAAAAACACGGCAAAGGTCAGAAAAAGTATGAAGAAATATAAAAAACACGGGAAATCTCCAGAAAACTATGAGGAAATATAAAAAACACGGAAAAATCCAAAAAGTATGAATAAATAAAAACATAAAAAAAACTCCAAAAGGAATGAAGAAATATGAAAAATATGGTAAAAGTCCAAAAAGTATAAAGAAATATAAAAAAATAACACGGGAAAATCCGAAAAGTATGAAAAATACAAAACACGGAAAACTCCCATAAGTATGAAGAAAAAAACAATGGAAAATCCAAAAAGTGTGAAGAAATAAAAAACACGAAAAACTCCAAAAATTATGGAAAAATATATAAAGTACGAAAAACTCCAAAAGAAGTAAGAAATATATAAAAAAACACGGGTTAAACCCAAAAAAGTATGAAGAAATAAAATATAAATAAAACTCCAAAAAGTATGATGAAATATAAAAAACCACGGTAAAATCCTTAAAGTATGAAGAAATAAAAAACACGAAAAACTCCAAAAATTATGAAAAATTATATAAAATACGAAAAACTACAAAAAGTATGAAGAAATATATAAAAAACACGGGAAAACCCAAAAAGCATGAAGAAATAAAAAATATAAAAAACTCCAAAAAGTATGAAGAAATATAAAAAACACGGTAAATGTCTAAAAAGTATAAAGATATATAAAAAAATTGGGAATATTCCAGAAAGTATGAAGAAGTAAAAAACACGAAAACTCAAAACAAAAAGTATGAAGAAATATAAAAAAAAAACGGAAAAAATCCCAAAAGTATGAAAAAATAAAAAACACGAGAAACTCCAAAAATTATGAAGAAATGTAATAAACGGGGAAAATAAAAAAAGCATGAAGAAATAAAAAAAAACACGAGAAAACTCCAGAAAGTATGAAGGAATATTAAAAAAAACACGGGAAAACACCAAAAAGTATGAACGTGAAATGACGCATTTACTCAAAAAGGAGCATTAATGGAGCTAAGTTTTAGAATTGTAAAAAAAAATATAATGTAGAATGGAAAACAATATCGATGATACATGAGAAATAAAGATTTTTTTTGCTTTTAAAATGTTGAGGACAGGAATTTGAATTATACGCGAGATAGGATGTAAGAAGGAAGTTTTCAAATTTCTCTCATTATTATTATTATTATTATTATCATTATTATTATTAT
>NC_090728.1:168243510-168258510 GCF_036898095.1 Palaemon carinicauda | reverse complement strand
GATGTTGGGCTAAATACTTGAACTCACCACGCAGTAAGGGTGTGAGTAGGTACACTTTATGAGATCGATGTGTACCATGAACTCTTGTGGCCAACTGTTCATATGAACTTTCATAAATAAGTGTATAAGGTGTATATTCGTACTTAGAAAACCTCCTTATTACACTGTTAAAAATTTGCCGAAAAAAGAAAAAAAGAATCCTGGAATACATGTTGCCAGGCATTTACCGTCTTAAAAACGGATATATTGACGTTAAGGAGTGATATTACGGTCACCAACCCGTAAAAAGATAATAACAAAGTAGGGTATAGATTACAGTTGCCCGTATTTTATTGAAATGCGGAAGAAAACAGTATATTTTGTCGGAGAATTTCTGATACAAATTATTTTTTTTTTTTTTTTTTTTTTTTTTTTACACAGTTAAGTACACTGCCTATACCGTGCCTAGCATATCGCACTGTGTATAATGCTAACACCTCATTCCAGTGTCTTTTCAACCTTTCATTCTATGATTTTCCATTCAACCTTTTTCCCACTAATCTCTTCATTCCTAGGCTGTCAATCTCCAACTTTGCCTTACTCCATTTTCATTTCTTTCTGAAGAACAAAATCCTTTGTTAATGGGACTCGGAGGGTTTCGTTGAGTGCTTCATAATGATGTATATGAAACCCAAATACGCTGTTAGTGGGTGTTTGTAAATGTGTATTTACGTATACGCAAGGTCCTTTAATGGACCTTGCGTATACGTATCAGTATGTTAATAAGTGTACGGATGAAAATATCGATTAAAAGGTGAATAAATGAATACCATAAAATCACATCATATCTGTGATCAGTATCCAAATCTAACATAAATGATATGACAGTAATACTTGTACATATTTTTCTATCTATCTATCTATCTATCTATCTGCAGATTACTTATATATATATATATATATATATATATATATATATATATATATATATATATATAAGTTTATAATGAATAGACAATGTGAACTATGCCGCATCAACCCCTTTGCAACCTTGTAAGCTTAAGCTGCATCTTAGAAAGTAGAAAAACATCATGTTTCATTGCAGAGAAAAGGCAGGAGCATCGAGACCATAATTTGTTATAAGGAAAGCTGCCACTCCAAATGGAATTAAGTCCGAGATCAATGCAGATCACATACCAAATCTCTGCGGGAGCGTGTAAGCTTCAAAATTTGATTCATGAAATTCCTAAAGCCTTTTGAGAAATAATTCATGTATTTAAAAATGATCTTAAATTCTCGTATTTATATTTCAAAGAATCTAGAGTTTTTATTTATCAATTTTTGTTGAATTTCTTCCGAATTTTCAAATATTTTTGTATCAAATTTTCACCACCATAATCTTTAGATTGAAGTGTAGTGCCAAGACTCAATGTACAGTAGTCCTGAAGATGGGTTGCAAAGTGATCCGAAACACCTGTCAACACCAAACAATGAATGGAGAAAAGTGAATGTATTTCTGCTGTTATCCTGAAAATTATCTGTAGGACATTCTGTCCAAAGAGAAACTATCTTCGATTTTTGGACACAACTAAGACATTGTTTATTTTATATATATATATATATATATATATATATATATATATATACATATATATACATATATATGTATATATATATATATATATATATATATATATATATATATATATACAAATATGTATATATTGATATATGTATACATATATGTATATATATATATATATATATATATATATATATATATATATATATATATATATATATATATATATATACATATATATATGGAGAGAGAGAGAGAGAGAGAGAGAGAGAGAGAGAGAGAGAGAGAGAGAGAGAGAGAGAGAGAGAGAGAGAGAGAGCATTTTTTCACTTTCATCTTGAGACTTAATTGAGCGCTGAGAAATTCTCCATTTTCAAAAGAGAGAGAGAGAGAGAGAGAGAGAGAGAGAGAGAGAGAGAGAGAGAGAGAGAGAGAGAGAGAGAGAGAGAGAGCATTTTTTCACTTTCATCTTGAGACTTAATTGAGCGCTGAGAAATTCTCCATTTTCAAAACAGAGAGAGAGAGAGAGAGAGAGAGAGAGAGAGAGAGAGAGAGAGAGAGAGAGAGAGAGAGAGAGAGAGAGAATATTTTTTTTTACTTTCATCTTGACATCTTTATGATTTTCCTCCCATCCACAATTCATATCATCCTCCTTCCAATCTCTTCAGCATACTTCCCCCCAACCCCCCCCCCCCTCTCAACAACATTCTCTTCTCCCCCTCCCCCCTCCCCCCCTCCCTGGATCCCTATTCACCCACTTCCCCGGCGTCATATCCGGGGGGCCTCATCCTGGACTCTTATTGGCTGTTACCTCCGATTGCCAATTCCCTGCCAAGACTTCGTCAGCCCTAAGGGGGTTACGGGTAAGAGGAAGAAGAAAAGGAAGAAGAGGAAGAGGAGAAAAATAGGAGAAAGGTTATTGGGTAAAAGGGTAAAAAGAGAAATAGTGAAAATGATAACAACAACAACATCCGTGATTAATGATAATGCGGGAATAAAAGATATCCTGGGGTTAATGAGTTAACGAAAAAAATTTGTAATGGAAAATTGAAATGGAAAAATTGGGGATAAAATTGTGTAAATCAGGGTAGCAATAGTTATAATAGTAATAATCAAAATGACAATAGTATTAAGAAGTTAGAAAATGTTTTATGATAGAAGAGATCTAAGGTATTCAGTTCTATGAGACCGGGAAGAGAATATCCCGCCAAAATACAATGGTAAATTTCCCATCTTAGTTTGAGTCTAATATAACGACAATTAAGATACACTGCAGTTTATAATAATGATAATAATGATAATGAATTCGAAGAAGAATGGAATATAATTTTGTGGGAATAGGATGAAACAGAAAAATGTAGATAAAGGAAAAAGTATATAGGAAGAATAAATGTAGAAAACAAAAACACTGAAAGAATGAAGACAGCCTAAAGGAAGATGGAAGGAATAAGGAGAAATGGAGACCATTGGAAACTGTGAGGGTGGGGATATATCCTTATCCCCCCTTCCCCCCATTGATTCCTTTCTGGAAAATCACATTAGAAAAATCATATTGCTTCCCAGCTTCGTTTCCGCTCGAGTTGCCAACGTGGATTTATATAAACAGAACTATGTTTGAAAAGTGAGCAATGGAGGTCTTCTAGTGTCTGGTTGCAAATACAAATATAGAATTTGAATATGAGAGGAAATGTATAAGTATTTAGTTGGGCTTCTAATGTTGAATAAAGTCCAGCTTAGACGGCGTAAACTCTCGATAGTCAAACAAGGAAAAGGATATGGTATTTTTCTGGCTGTTGTGCCAAACCCTGAGTTCTTTGGGTGATACAGTATATGCGGGGTGTGACACTATAATCATCGTCTTGTATATTGCTATTTATTGTCAAAGTTTCACTCGCATATTTTTCTCTTCCATTTATCTTTATTTCAAGATAATTTTTTTTGTTTGTTATCGATTTAGAACCGACAAACAAAATAACAATAGAGAGTATGAACTCAACCTACGCAGAAACAGAGAAATAAGAATACATAGACTAATTCGTTACATATATCTATTTTTCGTTTTGTATTATTCCCAATAACTTATAAAACTTTTTGTTGGAATAAATAAATACATACATACAAATTTATTACACACACACACACACACACACACACACACATATATATATATATATATATATATATATATATATATATATATATATATATATATATATACATACATATATATGTAATGAATAGACGATGTCTTCGTAGCGTCCAAAAATCGGAGATAGTTTCTCTAAATAATACAGCTACAGAAGAAATTCTTTACGGCCATACTCATTCCTAAACTTGGGCAATAAACATTTTGCGGTTTTGTTTTTTGATTATTATGAAATGTATGTGCGCGAACACACAGTCATTTATGCGCTAAAATTATAAGTGACAGCATTGTTTCTCCATCCATCAAGTACACCTGTGGTAAAAATAGAATAGCAATCCCCAAATTTACTCAAGTTTCAAATGCCATCAGTAAGGCTAAGTCATAGGTCATCATTTATGAGCACCTTGTCGATCAAATCTCTCTCTCTCTCTCTCTCTCTCTCTCTCTCTCTCTCTCTCTGTTGTGATTATGCTAATATGGACACTGTTCTCGATCAGCATAAGGAGATGTTTTCTATCCTTATCAAAAGGTTTCAAGACACCAGCCAAGTTAGACATTCCCATATTTACCCCTTGGAAATCCAGTTTTCATTTCTGCTTATAATTGGCTGAACTTTTTCTTACGTAGGAGTCGAACCCTACTTTTTTTTTTTCTTTTTTTTTTCTCACGATGTTCTAGTTTTCCTCGCTTATGTGGTACAAAAGGAAACTAGGATTCTCATCCCATTGGCATTTGATTGAAAAGGCAGGTTGGCTTCCTTGTAAGAACCAAATATTTCCAGAAGTGAAAGTCAGCTGAGCCTCTTCACTCTCAGAGGAAATAGTTAGAAGTAGGTATTTAGCTCTTCCAGACACTGAATGACAGCCAAAGCACGTAGACGATGTCGAGATAAACACGTGTCTTTGAAATAATCTTTGAATAAGTAAAAGATCCTCAAGGAAGAAAACGCTTCTTATTGCCTAAAAACTTCTTTCTTACTTCTCGGTTTACAGAAATTCCTTTCAGGTACCCCGTTCCCCTGCCTCTCAGCCATGCCCAGGTACACATATACCTCTCAGCACAAATGAATGGGGTTTAGGATAAAACAACTCTCATTTCTCATTACTTAGAAGCCACAGGTCGTTTGTCAGCTTTTGATTTCACACCTGGTGGCAGCCACTCCTTTCGCCAGGAGAGCCAAAGAGGACGAAGATGAGGGGGCGGGGCTTTGGAGATCTCGACCATGCCGGGGGAGGAGGGTTGGCTTGGTCACGGCGCCACCCGGTTGGTTGACGTAAGACAAAAAAGCTTTTCAGGTAGTGTCGTTGAGGATGTGACGTTCCGCAAACTGCGCGGAGACTATTTACGTTGCTAACGAGCTCAGCAACGCCTAGTTCTTCAATCTAAAAAGATCAAAATATGAGTTAATCTTTTTTCTCCCTTTATAATATTTTATCCTGACTCTTTACAGTAATTCCTTCGAGATGGTGAATAAACTAAATTAATTTTCCTTTACAGTCGAGGAAATGTTACGCATTTATTTTTTCTTTGCGTCGAGTGAGCTGTCGCATTTAATCATCGGGATAGGCTCTCGTATTGGGCTTTAATGAGAAGCTTTTATGAAAGTGAGAAAGAGGCGCGCTGGGGCATAGTTGCCGCTTAACGTCGATTGTTTTCACCCAAGGGGACCTGAAAGTGTGAAGGGCGGTGTTAAATCAGGTCCTTACCTCCCGAAATGTGAAGGAGAGAAAGAAGGAGAGGAAGAAGCAGAGGAGGAGTGAAAGAGGGGCGTTTTGCCTGCGCTGCTTCCTTCTTCTTTTTTTCTCTCTCTGGTTTTATGATTATCTGGATCTTCTGAGCGAGTACACTGCAGCCAAGTCTTTTAATTATTCTGATTGCACTAAAACATGTTGTCAGAGAGAGAGAGAGAGAGAGAGAGAGAGAGAGAGAGAGAGAGAGAGAGAGAGAGAGAGAGAGTCGTAAGTCTTCGGGAATTATATTTCTCATATATGTTTCTTGTTTTGATCCTAGTGTCATACTATATTATCAAAACTATTACCATTCATGATTACACATTCTTATGAAAAAAAAAAAAAAAAGAATGTCTCGGCATTGAATGTTCATATAAATCAACCAAGAAGTAATGTTGGGTCTGGCTAAGGAGATCACCAAGACAAGGACAAAAGCCCTTAGATATCCCTGGGTCAAGGCTAGCAACGTCACCCCATAATTAGGCCACTTGCTAATAACCAAAAGGGCAGCACCTTATGGCACCACCCATTCTGTGAGGAAATAAGTCGTATGATGAAAATGAAATATGTATATCATACAGTAAACCATTTTCCCTAAGAAGGGATGACGCCTGAAAAAAAAAAAAAAAAAAAAAAAAAAAACAGCCACTGCCATATTTCTATTTCATCTGATTAATTGGTGATAAACCCCTTATGCAATATAACTTCATCATCATTTTCACCATCTCCTCTTACGCCTATTGAAGCAAAGGGCCTCAGTTAGATTTCGCCAGTCGTCTCTAACATGAGCTTTTAATTCAATACTTCTCCATTCATCATCTCCTACTTCACGCTTCATAGTCCTCAGCCATGTAGACAATATCATACAGAGTGAATTACTTCATGAACCTATAGAGAAGGCTCACCAGTAATACGTCATAAAGGCTACTCCTAAAGGCCGGTTTTTACACGGGGATAGTTTACTGGCGTCAGAAAAACTATCCCCGTGCAAAGGCAAAGTGTCCTCGTGCAAACGTTTACTATCCTGGAAAGTTTACTTGCCACTAGTTACTGGCGCCATTGAACTATCCCAGTGTACACCGGCCTTTAAGCACACTATGTCATTCGCATATATATATATATATATATATATATATATATATATATATATATATATATATATATATATATATATGTATATATATACATACATACATACATACATATATATATATATATATATATATATATATATATATATATACATATATATATATATATATATATATATATATATATAAATATCAGGAAGTATCACGATTCCCTGAAGTTCAAGCTCTTTCTTTCCTACACCTCTTTCTCACCACCTGATTATATAACGCTTTCAAGGTCTTTCTTCCCTCCTTGTGGACACTTCACTAATTACATTAGATGAATTTGAATACTTTTGGTTAATAGAAAATAACGTTTAATGGTTGTGGTGGCTGATGTGGTAACGTCCCTAACTAGTGAACGCCAGACTGGGGTTTGAGTTCCGCTCAAACTCGTTAGTTCCTTTGGTCGCTGCAACCTCACCATCCTTGTGATCTAAAGATGGGAGTTTAGGGGAGCCTATAGATCTATCTGCTGAATCATCAGCAGTCATTGCCTGGCCCTCCTTAGTCCTAGCTTGGTGTAGAGAGGGGGATTGGGCGTTCATCATTATGCATATATGGTCAGTCTCTAGGGCATTGCACTGTTTGATAGGGCAATGTCACTGTCCCTTGCCTCTGCCATTCATGAGTGTCCACTAAACCTTTAAAAACGGATTTTTAATAATTTCATGCAAGGGTAATATAACCTGAAGCTATCTACCTCAAGCATTAATTATAAAGCTGTCTCTTATAAGTCATGCATTTGGGATTGAATTTTCCCAAGCAAACCTGTTTTGCCCCAATTGCATCAATGTATGACTTGCTTACAAAAGAATATAAGAAACTATGGTCTTGCTTCTTTTTCTTTATCTTTAGCTGCATCCCTCCCAAAATGCCTCCAAAGGCAGAAATGATAGATATTTTGACAAAAGAGTAGAAGCAATTAGCTGTAGCATTCAGCCCATAAAAATTAAGAACACCTCATGTTTGGAACGAGTCTTTAATGCTTTATCTCTTTTCTGAAACTTACATTTTTTCTTGTAACTTTCCTTGATGTATTTTTTGTGTAAGTTTTCTCAGCCAATGTCCCATCAGATCATTAATAATGAACAAGTTGCCCAGTGCAGTGATATACCTAGGTTCATTACATCAGGCTTACTGGCCCTGTTTATGGTAACACGTTTTCATATGGCGATACCCAAAGCTGGACTAGTCAGGGCCATCCATACTAGGTTGATTTGCTGTGAGCGAATCACCAATCCGCACTGGCCAGCATGGTGATGAAAACTGTCCAAACCCCAGACATAAATTGACATGTATGAGGCCTTTGTTCTGCAGAGGAATAAAAACAAATACATTTGTTGTATATAATATATACATACACACACACACACACACATATATATATATATATATATATATATATATATATATATATTATATACAACAAATGTATCTGTTTTTATTCCTCTGCAGAACAAAGGCCTCATACATGTCAATATATACATATATATATATATATATATATATATATATATATATATATGCATACATACACACATATATGTAAATATAAATAAATAAACACACACACACACACACACACACACACACACATATATATATATATATATATATATATATATATATATATATATATATATAGCAGCTCTCCTAGAAGAGCTGCATACCATACCTAAAGAGTATCTTCTACCCTTGCTAAGAAGAAAGTAGCCAGTGAACAATTTAAGTGCTGTAGTTAACCCCTTGAGAGAAGAATTGTTTGGTAATCTCAAGTTTTAATGATCATGACCAGTGGTAAGTGTGTATGTATTAGGATATTGCATCTCCATCAAATCAGTATCTCACGTTCTTTAAGGGTTTATTGAATACAATATAATTCTAAATATCGAAAGATTATGGGTATAATCTTGGGCAATGATGGATTGATCTGGGATCGTTTATCTAAACTGTGACTCTTTAACCTATCTCTAACTAATTAAACACCGGAGACTAAATTGCAATATATTCTAGAGGCATGCTAAGAAAAAATTACTCAATATGAAGAATGGCATCTTATGAGGAAGCAGTTATTTGTTGTCTGTAACATTCACGCTTATTATTTTCCTTCGTTTTTATTACTTAGATAAGAAAAAAAAAAACACAATCATAAAAAGACATCCGAAAGGTCAGAATTTTTCTATATTAATTTTTGAAGGTGCTTTAAATAAGAAATATAATTACCTTTCCCAGCCCGAATGAAAGAACAAAAGACAGGGAAGTATATATCACGGAAGTGAAAGCGCAATTTTCGATTTTTTTTTTATTCGGGTGCTGTGGCGACTCACCCACCTTTAGAAGGTGTAATCAGCCAAAGTGGCAAGGTGGTTATGAATGTCATTTCCCGTATTCCAGAGCAAAGATATAAGGGTCACTTTCCCTTGTTTAAAGGACGCTAATCAATGACATAGCCAACGGACAGTGGCAGTGCCATAGCTAGCAGGACAGTGGCCTAGAGACTGACCATATATCAATATGATCAGTGACCACGGGCCCTCTCCACCCAAGCGATGACCAAGGAGGACCAGGCAATGGCTGCTGATGACTCAGCAGATAGATCTATATGCTCCCTCATCTCTGCCATTCTTAGATCACAAGGATGATGAGGTTTCAAACACTACAAGAAACTATCGAGCTTGAGCGGGACTCGAACCCCAGTCCAGCGATCGGCAGACAGGGACATTTCCAATAGGCTTTTGGAGCTTTACCCTACTGGTGGCAGATCTTTATGGTCTTCGATGGTAACGTAAACATGAAATATATAGATGATTGATTGAGGGATTGCAAGTTATTTGCAATGATAAAGAAAATGAGAGCTTTGCTGTTTCCTTTGAATTTTGTGATGATGTTGAGTAAATAGAATTTTTGTTGTAGTTTCTTCTAATTCTGAAATATTACAACCTTTTTTTCAGTTTTATAGCTTACAAATGCTTCATATAGCTACAAAATAGCCATGTGGCAGTTGACATCACGAGATGTGTTCTTCTCTCACTGCATTAAATTTATTGCCTTGGAATCTTGACTACTTATTAGATAAGCATTGGCAAGCTATGTTCATATATATATATATATATATATATATATATATATATGTATATATATATAAATATATTTATATCAATATATATATATATATATATATATATATATATATATATATATATATATATATATAATATATAGTAGGTTGGCCAGGCCACCAGCCACACGTTGAGATACTAACGCTAGAGAGTTATTGGATCTTTTGACTGGCTAGGCAGTACTACATTGGATCCCTCTCTCTGGTTACGGCTCATTTTCCTCTTTCCTACACATACACCGAATAGTCAGACATTTTCTTTCCACATTCTCCTCGGTCCTCATACACCTAACAACACTGAGATTACCAAACAATTCTTCACTCAAGTGGTTATCTACTGCGCTGTAATTGTTCAGTGGCCACTTTCCTCTTGGTAGGGTAGAAGAGACTCTTAAGCTATGGTAAGTAGCTCTTCTAGGAGAAAGACACCCTAAAATCAAACCATTTGTTCTCTAAGCTTGGGTAGTGCCATAGCCTCTGTACCATGGCTTTCCACTGCCTTGGGTTAGAGTTCTCTTGCTCTATGGTACACTTGGGAACGCTGCTCTATCTTACTTATTTTCTTCTTAATTTTTTTTTAAGTTTTTACAGTTTATATATGAAAGATCTAATTTAATGTTGTTACTGTTCTTGAAATATTTTATTTTGATTGTATTACTTCCCTTGTAGCGTATTCGTTTCCTTTTTTTCTTTTCGCACAGGGCTATTTTTCCCCGTTGGAGCCCTTTGGCTCATAGCATCTTGCTTTTCCAACTAGGGTTGTAGCTTAGCTTCTAATGTATATATATATATATATATATACATATATATACATACATACATACATACATATATATATATATATATATATATATATATATATATATATATATATATATATATACCCATACATAAAAGATAAAACACTTCCTAGATAAAACCTCTAAATATTTCCTCAATCATAAAAATATCTATAGCACTACATCTCATTCAAATATCTCAATGCTTTTCGCTATGTCATATCTCACGAAATAATTTCATTCAGCTTCCTCCTAACATCTAAACACTCCCCTCATTAATCGACAAAGAACTGCTTTTGAAGGCTTTTCCGGCTGCTTCCGTAATGGGGCTATGAGTCCATTTTTCCCCGGCTAATTCGCCCCGATTCTTCGTAAATTCTCTCTTACTTTGGGTACGCAGTTCTAAATCAAAAGGTTCGTAATATCAAAGCCTTTAATGGCGCGCAAATACATTCAACTAACGCGGGCAAGTCCCTGAAAAACTTTTTTTCCTCACCGGAGGCAAAAAAAGGGATGAGAAATTGGACATAGCTCTAAATAGGACGCAGAGTTCCGGCTATATTAGGAAGAAGAAGAAGGGAAGGTAAAGAGCGATTCGCAATGAGGAGGAGGACGCAGTCAAAAGACCTCAGTACTTAACCGTTTACCTTCACATACCGTAATTATTTACCCCCAATCTCTCTTTCATGGCAACTCCTTATTCCGTCTCCTTTCCTTTCTCTGCTTTTAATATCAATAATTGCTGTGCCTCCGAGCGAATACCTACTTTTTTATTCAAAGTTGACGCCCCTCCTGAATGTCAAAAGGCCAGTAGAGTCCACATCCACCCTCTTATTGGCTACCTCCGCCTTCTGCGGATGTGACGTCACGTCCGGCTTACCTTGGGCGGGGTCCTATTGGCTGCCATCTGGCGAGATCCATTATTATTTTTCCGCGGCGAATCTAGAGTTAACCAGCAATAAACCACGTAAGTAAGGGCATAAGCGTAAATCCTTTTCATTATGGTTAATTAGCCAAATTTCCTTAATGATTCCACAACGAACAAAGGAGGAAAGAGATTCACGATTTTTTTTATCTATTACGATACTTTTAATCTTGCTCTTGGAACAATGCAGAGAGAGAGAGAGAGAGAGAGAGAGAGAGAGAGAGAGAGAGAGAGAGAGAATAAATGTCTTAGTTTTTCTGTCGATAGAGCGAAAGGCTTTTGAGCTAATTCCCTGAACCTGGATGATTGGTCATTGTCCCAAGGGAAAATTGCGCGCCAATTTTAACTTCCCACCGAAGACAATAGCCTCCAAATTAACAATGGCCGGAATTGAGCATTCTATAGAGACACCGAGAGTTTGGAGGTAATTTGCCGCCAAGAATTACCGGTTCAGGGAAGAGACAGGATGAGAAATTAACCTTTTATTCTCGTAAATATTCTGCTACAAGGTTCTATTCATAAATGATAAATTGCAATTCCCCTGACCGTATTTAATGATGTGCATTATATTATGCGCTGCTTATTTTTTCTCTCTCTGTGAAATAAAATGTGATTTAATTCCAGCGAAGATAAATTTCGAAACTATTATAACCAATGCTTTAGCTCTTTTATTTTATCATAATTGGAATATGTTTTACTAACTGGATGTAAGGAGCTTTTTGGAATTTATATCTTTAAATGTGCCATTGCTTGGAGGTGGGGCCAAATTAAAAAAAAGTTCACAATTATAAATAAATTACTACCGAAAACAAATGCAAGAAAGACCCGATACAATAAGAACTGCACAAATAAAAATCGGAGGCACTGTATTCAATTTCAGCAATCTCTGAAAGATGTACTTCTTGGTTCTCTTCAGTAGATTTCCCTTCAACGAGGATTATTTGCTATTTCTCTACGGAATACTGTGTGCATCTCACTTGTAGAACTCCCCTATTTCTGTAGATGTATCATGATATTTTATCGGTTTAATAGAAAAACCTAAGAACGGCCACTCTATTATTAATAGTGTATTTCAGCTTTGTCCAAAGGGATGCTAATTAAACAGAGGGACGCGATAACAAGTTCCTTACTGTCCTTAAGTTCAGTCCAATATATCTTCATCCATTCATTATGCCCAATATTTGATGGGCCGCAACTACAGTAGGCCTATACATGATGAACTCTTATGTATTTAAAGTTCTATTTGTCATCCTCCTCAGTAATCACAATTATGGTTCAGTCATAACTGTTTTTATGTCTGAGGAGCTCAAATTGTAGAGTTAAGGAGACATTTTCGGATGAATTATTTCAATGTTACTTGCTTTGTGACCCTTCAGTGGATTACATGACAGCTTGTGAAGGTGATTGGCCTTCCACGTCGGTCCCCCATCCAAACACTTAACGGTATTGCAGTTTGTGCTTGAGTAGAGAGATGGCTCCCAGGTACTATAAAATTGTTGTCACTGTCTTATCCACAATCTAGCTTTCAAATCATCTGCTGCTTCAGAATTCTATGAGGTAGCATCAACCTCTCAACAAGTAGGCCTACTCATGTAATTACCATTCTCTTGTGAGCCTACGGCTACGCACTCCTGAACTTCACGACATTAAAGCCATTTACTCCATCTCTATATGGACAGGGCTTTCTTAGGCTCCCAACCTCCTTCCTCCCAGAACTTCTAAATTAAGTACACTTTTCATAAACCCATCTTCCTCCATTCTTTCCACGTGAACGAACCATTTCAAATTAATATGATCCACCTTTTCATTTATGCTTTTATTTTTGTTTAATTAATTGTATCTGTGGAATTCTAGAGTTTTTATTCCTATACTCTCGTAATCATCATCTGTTAATTTTATCTCTTCAATTTCAAACTCATATATTTCACATGTACGAAGTAGAGATTATCATTATTGTTGTTGTAATTATCATATTAATCTTAATATTGCTATTATCATTAGTGTTATTATAATCATAAAATGATCAACCAAGACCACAAGGTCGCATAAGTAAAGTCTCACAGCACTTGTATGAATATTACATTGTTAAATAAGATATTGAAGTTAAAGAAGTTGGGCAGCTAAGTAATAAGAAGCAAAGGAAACGGACGAATAATGATACCCAGAAAGCAACGCAGTTTGGGCTCGAAATGATGCTACATAAATTTCTTACTGAGAGGAACCATTTTATTTTTATCTCTCTTCTCGGTCGACTAATACATGAGTAGAGATTTGAAAAAGCACAGCTCTAAGAGAGTTCAACTTCATACACTAAAAGCTTTCAAGTCTCGCTTTCCCTAGATTTATCATTTATATCCATTCTATTCTCTCTTTATTCTTGCATTACTTTGATTATTTATATATAGCATTTCTTTTTCCGTGTTTGTTTATATTTCTCTTTGTAACCGTAGAAAATCCTTTCTCAGCATATACGGAGAAATATTCCTATGGTAATATGTTTAAGGTTGGAATTATGATTTCATTGCTGTATAAAAGAAAAGGCCTATGAATAAAATGGTATAAACATACGCAGATAACATTTTAAAAAGCAAATTACACGCAAGATATATCGATCTTGAAATAAAATTATAGCAGAAATCCAGTGACACGTAGTAGGCTATATCCATCATACAGACATACTCACTAACAGACGAAGCCAGGTCCTCGCGTCCGAGATACAATATTGCAGCCTTTACCCGCTGGCAAGACCTGTTTATGATAATGCGCAACATGAATGTTAAATTTCATTTTCCATTTTGAATGGATGTCACCTCATCTTTCCAGGTCACTTGGTTTCCCATGAATTTTTGGGAGGCAAAAATATGCTAATATGATGTCCAGTCAACCTTCCGCCTCACTCATTTGAAAAATGTTTGCCGTGACTTTGTTTAAAAAATGTCGACGTAACGAATTAAGTCCTTCTTTTAAAAAGAATTTTATCTTTCATGCAAATGGAGATTAGACCGGCAACCTGATGCCCGTATTTAGTTAGGTCTGAAGGCAAAGGGAAATAGGCCTATATTAATGAAACATACGATAACTTCGATAGTAGATGAAAGCTATACATATCGAATGGTATGAAGACGTAAACGTCAATCCATCGTCTTCTCCTCCTTCCTCTGCTTCTTTTACAATCTCTAGAGACCTGTTCCGTTATTCTTAATGTTCAACTATCGTCTGTTATTCTCGAAGAATTAAGATTGAAATTTATCTAATGGCCTCGAATCTATCACAGAAGTAAAGGAAAAAGTTAGACTTCTCGTTGCATGGCAAGGTTCTTGATGTTCATCAAGGCTGTAAACTCTTGGCCTCCAAATAATCTTGATAGAGATTTACAGTGAAAATTTTTAAGCTGAATTTTGGGAATGAAATTAATAAATATTTCATCCGCGCCAGAATTGACGTTGAACCTGGTTTAGGAGCTGTTGTCTGGCGGCTTTTATTGACTTCTTTTACAGAGCGTCTTGCAGTTAGATTTATTGAGGTCTGATTTATGTAACGGTTACATCTCACACACACACGCACATCTATCTATTAGCCTATCTAATATCTATTTATCTATTTATTCA
>NC_090728.1:168221010-168238510 GCF_036898095.1 Palaemon carinicauda | reverse complement strand
GAGAGAGAGGAAAAAAAGTATATAGGGGTTATAAACATAAGTAATGAAAAAAAGGGTGGGAGTAGGGAGGGAGAAGGGGGTCGTCAATTCGTGGTTTATCACCCTCCAAACAGCAGCCATCACCCCGCCCCCCTCCCACCATCACTCTGCTCATCTTCACATCATCATTCAAATCGAATAAAACCTCTTATGAAGGGGCAGATTCGGGAAGAGAGGGGCTGTGGGAAGCAGGTGTTGGCTGGGGTTGGGTGGGGCGAGGGGGGTTGGCGAAAAGAGAAAAAAAATCTGGTATGCTGTGGTTTGACGTTTGTCTGGTTTGAATGGGCAAATTTGAGAGAGAGAGAGAGAGAGAGAGAGAGAGAGAGTGAGAGAGAGAGAGAGAGAGAGAGAGAGAGAGAGAGAGCATGGGAAGTTAGCAGAGGCTAACAGTGGGGAGTCAATGATTTGTTTAGAAAAAAAAAAAGGTTGGGGCAAGGGGGGTATTAGGGTTCATCCCCCCCCCCCCACTTTTAGCTTTTCCCGGAGATCAGGGGGGCAAGGTGCGCCCTGGGTATGCGGCTTTGTGGGCATGAAAGGCCTGGGAATGGGATGACAGCTGCGCTGGGAACTTCTGAGCATCTATAACAGGCGCCATTTGTCCAAACGTTCCATCTCAGGCAATTTCACATTTCTCTGGGAAAATGTTTTCGCATTTTCAAAAGTTATTTCGATGATGAGTGTTTTTTACACATTTATAGAAATGTGCATGTACTTGTAATTAGTTTTTTTTTAGCTAAATGACAATTAATAGAGGTGATACCAATTATTATTTATAATGTATAAGTGATATTGAAAGCTTCTATTTATAATCATTTCTATCTTTCAATATTCTTCGTTTAAAAATTTTACCAGTTCTGAAAGCTGTAATTTTCAACTTTGTATTGATCTAAGTTGTTTTGTAAATTCTTTTTTGATACATCATACATCATATAATTTGATCGTACTTTTTTTCTAAACGTTTTTCTTTTTTTCTGTAATTCACCAGAAAGAAAAAATTCTTTATATATAGATTCATTTGCAGGCAAATATGTACTTATGTGCAGTATATATACTTTATAAGCTCATTCATATTGAAATACAAAACTCTACACCAAATTCACATTTCCAAAAAAATTCTTCGGTGCGCATTTGACATTTTGTATCAGACTGATGACTGAGACAGGATTGGTCCTAAAATTTATTTTGTAATTATCTGAACATATTTTGAAAATTACCCTAGTTTTTTAATAGTTTGTTGCGCTAGTTTTTGCTGGAAACTAAAGCCAATTCATTCTATGCCAGTGTGTAAATAAATATCGTCCTGGAGCTATATTACAATAATTTTCCAAGAAATTTCTGCCTTAATAAAATATCCTCCTAGTGTTCTAGAGTTCGCCTGTTTCGTTGTGGTAAAGAGAAAATCCATGACGTCAAAGCCAATAATCACAAACTCCCTAAATTACACGTAAGTCTAATTTGGGACATTATTATTATTATTGTTGTTGTTGTTGTTGTTGTTGTTATTAATCATATTATCATAATTATTATTATTGTTATTATCATCATCATTATTATTATTATTATTATTATTATTATTATTATTATTATTATTATTAGCTAAACTACCAGTCTAGTTGGAAAAGAGGGATGCTATAAGCACATGGGCTCCAATAAGGAAACAGCCCAATGAGGAAAGTAAATAGAGAAATAAATAATCCACAAGAGAAATAATGAACTAATGATATATAATATTTTGAAAACAGTACAATTTAAATACAGTAGATCTTTCATATATCAACTATAATAAGAGATTTATGTCACCCTGTTCAATATAAAGACATTCGCTGTGAGTTTGAACTTTTGAAATTTCACCGATTCAACTGCCTGATTAGGAAGATCATTCCACAATTTGGTCATAGTTGGAATAAAACTTCAAGAATATTGTGTAGTATTGAGCCTCATGACAGAGAAGGCATGGCTATTATACGGCAATGTCTATGACATCAAACATAGAAATGACAAAATTAGTTAAATTAGTTAAAATTACAGGAAACTCTATTTTGGGAGTTACTACTGGCGAAGAAACTTTCTAAGGACGAAATTTTACCCACAATTCCTTCTCATGAAATGAAAGACATTCTGATTAACACAAGGATGAAAAATTCATTATAGGTAAATGATGTCGCAGTCTTTTATATTGACCAATGACTTAGGCTGAAACTTTGATATAGGAATGGAAAGCGGGCCTTTTACTGTTGTCCCATGGCTGGTGATCTGCCTATCAATTCTCCCCGCTCAAGCTCGATAGTTTCTTGAAGTTTCTGGAACCTCACCAGCCTTGTATACTAAGGTTGGGGGTTTGGGGGAACCTACAAGTCCATCTGCAGAGTGTGACGGCCGAGAGAAACGTTATGACTCAAAGGCAGGATGCAATCAACTGAGTAACTTTATTAAAGAACACTCTCCTTTATATACAAAACCTCAAGGCAACAGGAATTTTCATGTTCGAGAAACAGACAATGTTAGAGAGGAAACACGCAGACATGTTTATTCTGGTTCTTTTTAGTGCGAGGGAAGAGCGCAGATACAAGCATAATATATACAAAATAATTCATGTACGATCGTGTGACACACGGTTGGTACAAGAGTCATCAGAAGCCGTTGCCTAGCTCTCCATTGTCCTAGCTAGGGTGGAGAGGGGCCTTGGGAGTTGATCATATGTATAAATATGGTCAGTCTCTGGGGAATTATCCAACTAGCTAGGGCATTGCTACTGTCCATTAAATCCTGTAGAAAAGGGTATGAGGAAAATATATCTGGAATATTATTCTTCAGCTGTAACTTCTATTTCGTGTCAGTCTGATATTTTTTTTTTTTCATTAAATTTTTTCATTTTATTCGAATGTGATTATGGGAGTCAGGGACGAGATACATATGAGATTCATAATCCGTAAGTAGTAACTTACGTTTGCAAAATGGAATTTTTTTGTTTGGAATAAAAAAAAAAAAACAACGGTATTTTCATAAATATCCTCCGTCACTAATACTATCATCGGCATCATTAATGTTTACGTCAATTTTACATTGATGTTGATATTATAATCTTCATATCTAAGTAGAGAAGACCGAATCGCCACCCCCCCCCCCCTCTCTCTCTCTCTCTCTCTCTCTCTCTCTTTCCATTCATTTCAGTGGTTTATAAGTGCGAAAATTTCACTCAGCAAAGAGCATATTCTCTCTCTCTCTCTCTCTCTCTCTCTCTCTCTCTCTCTCCCCGACACTTTCTCAGAAAATTGAATATCCCACATTTTTTAGGAAAATGTATTTTCTTTTCGTTAGTCAAGAAAAATCCATATTGCCGTCAGGGGGATTACACTTTTCGTAATCAGCGCAAAGCGATTAGAAAAAATGTCATCATCGTATTTCTCTGCTTCTCCTCTTTTTACTTAGAAGATTCATACCCAAAATTATGCCCAGGGGGATTCATTTGTGGAGAGCAAAGGACAATCTCGCCGAGACGAGGAGCCCAGAGGACAGTCTATCATACCATCAGCAGCCTTCCCGCGTCCTTTGAATCGTCTTCAACGGCACCAGTGGCAAGCCCTAGGGCCCAGCCTTTCACATCTCTTCCTTAGAGTGAGGTAACGTCGCTATTGGTCCAGCAACCAGATCCCACCAATGAGAGGCCAACATTCTTACGGTCGACGTTCCCTTGACTGAGTGACTTCCCCGGAAGCAGCGTTATCGGGTGCACCAACAATACCCCTCCCCCCCTCTTCCCTACCCACAGCCATCGCCTCATCAGCCAAAAATGCACTTGGTAAATTGACACGGAAGCCTCAAGCGTAAGAAACAATACACGGTCTCCTCCTGTGTAGGTTCTTCTTCTCTTTTCCTGCTACATTTCCAAGGCATATAACTTTCCCTCCCAAAACTACACATTATAATAACATTTCATGAACCGGGAATACAAAAGTTCCACTTCGGGGTTCGAAACCACTCATCATCATCATCATCATCAGCATCATAACTTTGGCCGCAAGAGCTCATTGTCGTTCGTTTACTTTGAACTTCGCTACAGGATCGATTATTTGCTTCGAGCTCTCAAAGAGGTGATTGTAATAAATGGAGATGCATAACTGCAACCGAGAGCAAGAAAAAAGATGATAATTATCGGTAAACTCGCGTCGCCCAATATGTATCTCAATTTGGCTCAAACAAGTCAGTCAGGCTGATGGCGGAGGAACAATACGCTCCCCCTTTTTTTCCTTTTTGGCGGGGAAGTGTCTTTATAGCCTGGAGGGATATACTGCGGTCCCGGCTCGTATGTGATAATATGTGACTGGGTCTCTTGTCATTCCACCCACCGCACTTATTACTCACACCACAATTTAACGCCATCTCAATCTATTTAAGTGTATGATAATATCGGCCAATCAAAAACCATCGTACGTGAGGCGACAGATTCTCGTTGCAATGCCTATTGTTCTTGCGTCCGCCATCTTGGCGCAAGCGACATTTTAAATGAGCACAACACGTGACTTCTGAGAGTCATTTTCATTAAAAACCTGTTCTATCTGCAAAGACAAAAGCTGAATAATGAGAGTTTTTCTTCTGTATATTTTTTCTTTTTCTTACATGTCGATAAAAGCAATTACTCCGTATGCACTCATGGTGTGGGGAATATGAGCAGTTTACATACAGCACCCACGGACCCAAATATTTTGGGAAATTCCTTTTGCACATACAAAGGCACGCACACACACATACACACAACCACACATAAAGGAGAGCAAATTAAAAGTCCGAGATTTCGAATCCATACTTTTGGCAAGAGCTTGCATTTCGTCACATAAAGAAAATAAAGCAATTTCCAACAGATTTGGGAACAAAGCCCTCAGAAGAAAATTGAGAGTTAGGTGGCAGGACAGGATTAGAAATGAAACTATAAGAGAGATTACTCGAGTGCCATATGTGGATGAGATCATGGTGAGGGGTAGATAGAGATTGTTTGGGCATGCTCTTCGCACTCCCCAAGAGAGATTAGTTCACCAAACTTCCAATTGGTGCTCAAAATGCATTAAAAAAGTTGGAAGACCCAGGCCTACATGGCTGAGGAATATGAATCGTGAAGTAGGAGATAAATGAATGGATAAGTATTAATTTAAAAGCTCAAGATAGAGACGGCTGGCAAAATCTAACCGAGGCCCTTTGCGTCAATAGACATGGGAGGAAAGGTTATGATGATGAGGATGATGATGATGATGATGATGAGGATGATGATGATGATGAAAAAATTGCTATAAACAAATTGATTCTAGTCAGTTGATGCATTATAAACTTCCAGCAATTTTAATGTACTCATAGTTTAATTAAATTTGAGAGAGATTATCTTTTGGATTCATCGAACATTGAATTTTTATCAAGCAAGGCATCGAACCTTTGCCACCTAGTCGAAATAAAGATTACAGCTAGCTATAATCTCACTTGCTAGCAAGGTGGTATAAGTCAACTGTTGCCTCTATTTTCTCTCAGTGACAAAGGTTCAAATCCCTGCTTGGGCAGAAGTACTTATAAAAAGAATTTCCCCTTGCGTCTGTGATCCCGAGGCAGTAAATTCAATATTCAACAGTAAAAAGACGGTGAAAAGTGGGGGAGTGGTTGATTTATATAAGTATTTAGGAGACAGTATAACCAATGATGGTAAGATGAGAGAGATGAGTTACACAAAAGGTAAAATAAGAGAGATAACAAGGTGAATGCAAAACATTGGAAGGAAACTTGAATTGTCAGTGGAGAGTAAGTTTGAATGCACGAAGGTATTATTGAACATGCTATCCTTTAAGGAAGTAAAGTGCAATTGTTAAAAGTAAATAAAAAAGGTTTTAGATGTTGAGATGAACTATTTGTGTAATAGGCCTATGAAATGCTAAAACAATTGACTGGGGGAAGAGATATGGAGATACAAAGAAGCGGTTAAAAGGTATGTATATATGAAAGGATGAATCAGGGTAAATTATTGTTATTACTATTACTTGCTAAGCTACAACCCTAGTTGGAAAAGCAGGATGGTATAAGCCCAGGGACTCCAATAGGGAAAATAGCCCAGTGAAAAAAGGAAATAAGAAAAGTAATTAACAATTAAAATAAAATGTTTTAAGAACAGTAAGAACATTAAAACAAATATTTCACATATAAACTATAGAAACTTTAACAAAATAAGAGTAAGAGAAATAGTGTGCCCAAGTGTACCCTCAAACAAGAGAACTCTACCTCAAGACAGTGGAAGACCATGGTATTATAGAGGATATGGCACTATCCATGATTAGGGAACAATGGTTTGATTTTGGAGTATCCTTCTCCTAGAAGAGCTGCTTACCATGGCTAAAGAGTCTCTTCTACCCTTAGCAAGAGAAAGTAGCCACTGAAAAATTACAGTGCAGTAGTTAACCCCTTAAAAAGAAAAATTGTTTGGTAATCTCGGTGTTGTCAGGTGTATAAGGTCATAGGAGAATATGTAAAGAATAGGTCGGACTATTCGATGTATGTGTAGGCAAAGGGAAAATAAACCGTGAACAGAGAGAAGGATCCAAAGTAGCACTGTCTGGCCAGTCAAAGGACCCACTAACTCTCTTGCTGTAGTATCTCAACGGGAGTCTGGTGGCCTGGCCAACCTACTACGTATAAAATTGAGGTGATAAGGTAATTTGGAGAGGATGAATGGGGTTGAATGGTGCAATGTCTGTATGGGACTCAGTACACTGTTAATGAGACAACGTGTAGCTGTATGAAGTGAATCATGCTATGGATGACTTCCTGCATAGGGGTTACCAAGACCTACAGAAAGAGCTATTCTATTCTACATTGTTACTCTTCTTAAGTTATTTTATTTTGATTGTTCATTACTTGCAATGCAGGGCAGGGCAGCCGATCAGGACTACGGTTTACCCCAAAGACCCAAAGCAAACTCCCTCAAAAGAAGGCCACCGTGCTTATCCCATACAAATGGGATAAAAAAGCACGTTAATAGAAGATTACTTCTCTTGTAATGTATTTATTTCCGTGTTTACGTTTCCTCACTGGTTTTTTTTTTTCCCTGTTGGAGCCCTTGGGCATAAGCATCCTGCTTTTCCAGATTGTGCTGTAGCTTAGATATCAATAATAATAATAATAATAATAATAATAATAATAATAATAATAATAATAATAATAATCTGTGGGTGTTGGCCGTTACACAGTGTGCCTGAGACCTAACATAAATTTGATCAGTGACTATCCTGTCAACGTCTACTCTTTCTGATTTAGTCTATCATTAGCAGAGCAATTGCTTTATATTCTCTTTCACTAGTCGACTATTTAAGCCAAGACCCCAATAGATGCCGTGGTTATAATTTAATGCAAGCCATGAATGAGAAGAAATATTGATAATGAATATGAGATGTACTTGAAGTATATATTCTACGTAATAAAGTTCTTCAAAATATCTATCATGATTAAGAAGATCTCTCTCTCTCTCTCTCTCTCTCTCTCTCTCTCTCTCTCTCTCTCTCTCTCTCTCTCTCTTTCAGATTGAAGTCATTTGATAGCCTACCTTAAGATTTTCATAAGGAACAGTATATTTGAATTTTATATCAAATCCTCCAATTGCTTACTAAGTCAAAATTGTTTAAATGTTTAATGCCCATGTAAAATTCTTATGAAATGTCAATATATCAGTTTATAATGAAGAAAACAAAACTTTATTACAACCCATAATACGAAAATGGGATACAGTAGCGTGAGAAAATCAAGGGAAAATATATACCTGAATACAAGTTGTCCCACTAATTTTCCTTTTTGGTCGCGTTTCTTTTATTTTTTTTTTATTTTTTTTATTTTTTAATAGGTTAGATGACTTTTTTTAATATTTATTTTTTATGTTACTTTGTTGGCTTTCTTTTCATAAACAGTCATCCACAGTCATTAAGGCGAAAAATTGGAAGCACACTTTCTTAACAATTAATCATCTGGCAGAAATGTACTAGTAAATCTTTGCTTGATAAGCACAAAGCACATAATTGATGAAAAATAGTCAGACAATACGAATGTGAAAAATCTTGTAAATCATCAGGTCTAAAGCTGCCGCGTGTTAGGGCGAGTTCGGACCAAGAATCCTTTTTTTTTTTTACGTGCAAAAACATACGCAGACATTAGTCGCAGGTCGTCAAACTTCACGACCAGGTTTATGATTCAACGCGATTGATTGCGAATTTGTCGTTGATAATGAAAGGTGGAGTCATAATGAGCAAAATCTTTACCCTTACGACTTGCCAGGCCTTGAATCGCCGATGAGTGACCCAGACTAGAGAAAGAAGAATAAAATGAAAGACGAAGAATTACTGAAAAAATGTAAGAAAACGTAAGGTATTAGAGAAAGATTATTTTTCTTTTTTATTTTATTATCATTATTATCTTAAAGTAATTAAAACTGAATTAAATTTCTAGAATATCACAAGTGTCAACCTAACAATTTTTACTGAGATAATCGATGAAAATTAGAGTAAAGTTAATTTAAAAAAAAAAAAGGAGAGCTATGAGATCTTTTTAAGAATAATGGACAGAAAGCTACCCATTGGTGACCGAATCTACAGTGCCTTCAACAGTGTGCCACCAAAGTACGCAGTATATAGCATACTTCTACTGTAAAGAGGAGATATTATGAAGGTATATTAGGATGAAAAGGAAGGAAGCAAGAAATTGGTGTCGAAATAACATGAAAGTTATTGGTAAAACAGGTTGTTAGAGAGGAAAGGGATGAGTATGAGAAAGAATAAGTGGAGTACAAGTAAGAAAAAAGTATTTTGATTTATAAACTATAAATGAAGGCAGAAAACTATAAAAAGAAAGCTAGGAAGAAAATAGATTGATTAGAATAAAAAAGAACATGAGATGAGAAAATGGATTAAACAAAGAAAAACATTATTGCTACAAAAAATACGAAAAATAAGAAAATGGAAAAAGAACTGGAGAAAGCAGATGTATAGGAAGGAAATACAGAAGAGGCGAAAAAATGAGAACATTGGATGAACTGAATATTAAAAAGAAATATTGTAAAAGAAAGGAAAGAACAAATAAGATCGTAGAATCAATAGAAGGAGTTTCATTGGGCGGTATTTTTTTTTTTTTTTTTGTCAGAATTTGGTGGATCAAATATGACCTGGAAATTCAAAATTGAAGTCGATTCTTATTTACCTATTTTTTGGACTATTTTGCAGATCTTCCCAAATTACATACTACCCGTTTATTTAAGTCCTATTTGACAATAACCCATCCTCCCCTATATAATAAAGAACAAGTGTCTGGCTATACATGTATATTTCTTTCCAGTCATGCTGGGTGGCATTGGCAAACTTATGACTACACGGTCTCTCCCCGTCCCTCGTGTAGTACGGGAGAGGGAGTAGTCTTACATACCTTGGTGAGAGGGGATACCCCGAGAACTACACTCGGAAAACACAATCTTCCACAAATTTCCGAACAAGTGGATTGTAGCTAGGAAAGGGGGTGGGGGTGGGAAGGATTGCAACTGTGTGTGTGCGCGTGTGTGTATCTTCATCTAAATATTTGGCCGTGAGTTTTGACGGGTCGCGCATACTAGTTTAATAGTATTTCTACAACGTTTTGGTGACAATTACGTCTGGTTAGATACTGCGAGGCATTTCCACTGCTTCAGAGAGTGCGTCATTGTGCCCAACATTCTGATTGCTGGTATTTTTACCTTCGCCAACGTTGTTGGAGAGGAGGTTATGTTTCGCCCCCGATGATTGTCCGTTTGTTTGTTTGTGAACAACTTCCTTGCCACAATTTTACTCATAGAGTATTGAAACTTCCATGGATTAATTGTTATATTAAGACTAGGAAGTGATTCAATTTGGAAAGTCCTAGGACAAAGGTCAAGGACAAGGTCGAGCAAAAGGTAGAGCGAATTAAACATAACCTCAAGAAATAAGCTGCCGTGGTGGAGGTATGCTCTCTATTATGCGCCCCTCTATTTTAGCCATGTGTTGCTGACCATTATTGGCGTAACTATAGTTTATGGCCTAAAATCAGCCAATTAATAAACTTTGCTATCGAACTTTGTTTCACTATTTTCCCACTATGAAGAGTTCTTAATATCATGTATATGACATGCAGTGAACATCAAACCTTGATTAATTTTTCTTTCCCGTGATGTTTTCAATCCCGAAACCCGGAGGAATTTTTTAAGTCGCTTTATATGAGTCGCATATTCCCCCCAAAATATAAAATATCTAAATTGTTTTGTTTTAGTAATTACGAAACGCACTGGAAATCCTCAAGAAAATAGACGAGAGATATATTCGACTAATATCAAAACCTTTTAAAAATTTATTAATTTATGACAGGTTTTTAGCCTTCTAAATTAAATCTATTTCTTAAACCCCTTGACGAACCATACCTCTACCCTTTTCTTATACAGCCTTTACACACCCCCAACCCCTCCCCATCTATAGAACCCCTTCCTAGCCCCCCTATCCAAAAGCTCAAAGCTGCTCATCACAGTCTTCCATGTGTCCCATAATTCAACTCGTGCTACGAGATCAAACCCTCGATATCTAAAAGGGTGTTTCAATTATCTCCTCCTCTCGATCGCTCGCTTATTTTCCATAGAAGAACGGGCGAGGAATTCTTCTTTCATATCCGTCGGGATATTTCACTCAGGAGACGAGAGAGAGAGAGAGAGAGAGAGAGAGAGAGAGAGAGAGAGAGAGAGAGAGAGAGAGTAGGGGGTACGTTTTACATTAGGCAGAAGCATGTCGAAAGGGGGTAAAACATTTGGGGGGAGAGTGAAGGGGTAAGAAGGACTGGGAGAAGGGGGTAGGCGGGGAGAGGAGTTCTAGTAGAAATATTTTCCATGTGGTGGATCTCAAAGGATGGCGAAACACAAAAGGGGGAAAGAAAAAAAAAGGAAGAAAAAAATTGGATCTGAGTAATTATGTGACAAAAATGAGCGGAATCTCGCTCAAACAAAATAAAAGTTTTAAGCAACAATTTCGTCTGATAAAACCCCCCCAACCCCCACCCCCCAACCACCACCGTGTCGACTCAGATACACACAAGTACACACTCACACACACACACACACACTTACACACACTTTCTATTTACACAGATATAAACATTGTCTCATTAAAATGTATCAAGGGAGATTCCCGTCCATTCCCGATTTGCTTCGTTGTCAGAGACGCGGAACTGTCGGCGCGTCTTGATCGAAACGCTGCGAGAACAGATGATAAAAGATACGTAAATAATTTCCCCGAGAGTTTAAAAGCGCGCCATTCTGTCCGAGTGCGTTCGTGTGTCTGTTTCGGATCGGCGTGTGTGCGTGCGTGTGCGTTTGTGTACACGAGAGGCTGTCAAAGTGAGGCATTATTTATTTTGGGTTTCTTTATACCTAAACTTTGGATCATTATCCCGGTTGCGATAAAATGTATACGAGTGATTTTGAATGTTTATTTTGGAGCCAGAGATGGAAAGGGCCACAAAAAGAGACCTGTGCTTTTGTTTCTTGCGCCGAAAAAAAAGAGTCTATGCTTTCGCGAAAGCAGTTGCATGTACTGGGCTTGTGGTATTGCGCTCCCCCCCCCTTTTTTTCTCTCTTTTTTTTTTTTTTTTTAGCAAATGAATGTTCTGGATGTAATTTATTAACTTTTTAGCTAAAAATCTCACATATCGAAAAAAAAGTAATTGGTTTCGTACTTGATAGACCTCATGATAGAATCATGGTAATTTAAATGAATTAAATTCAACTATTTAGTTAACCTAACCTTCATCTGGGCTCCACGAGGCACTATTAGAGTTGGAAGACCCAGCCCTACATGGCTAAGGACTATGAAGAGTGTAGTAGATGATGAATGGAGAAGTATTGAATTAAAAGCTCAAGATAGAGACGACTAGCGAAATCTACTCGAGGACCTATGCGTCAATAGGCGTAGGAGGAGATGATGATGATAATTTGAAATATAAAAGAGAAATGAATAAAACTAGATTTAAAGAAAGAATTTTTATAAAGGAAAGTGTGCTCGAGGGAACTCAACTCGAAGACTATCAGGTGATGGCATATGACTCCATAACACAAACCAAGTTTTGAGAACATTGGTGATTCGGTTCCCATTCGTCAAAAGATACCTAATTTGACATATGATTAATCTTGCAGTCATAATTTGCGTCGCAAATCAGCAGAGTATGAATTGACTATAGTCCATTTCTTTTAGCGAGGCATATTTGCACCGACTCGCAGCGGTGCCCTTATAGCTCGGAAAAGTTTTCTGGTCGCTGATTGGTTGGACAAGATAATTCTAACCAATCAGCGATCAGGAAACTTTTCCGAGCTAAAAGTGCACCGTTGCGAGTCGGTGCAAATATGCCTCGCTAAAAGAACGGACTATAGACGATACAGGGCGCAATTTCTCAATCAGTTAGTTCAAACTTTCAGTCATTCTTTATAATGTGAAAGATCTACTGTATTTTAATGATGCTACTGTTCTTACACTTGTCTTGTAGCTTATTTATTACTTTATTTCCTTTCCTCACTATATAGTTTATTTTTCCCTGTTATATATATATATATATATATATATGTATATATATATATATATATATATATATGTATATATATATATATATATTTATACACATACATATATATGTATATCTATCTATCTATCTAACTATCTATATATATATATATATATTTATATATACAATATATATATATATATATATATATATATATATATATATATATATATATATATGTATATATATACTGTACATACATGCTGTATATATAAAGTATGTGTGGGTCAGTACATACTATACGTGTTATGGTTCTTTCAGCATCACCTCGCAGAGCAAGGCATCTATTCCTAACCCAAAATTTTTTTTAAATCCATTAGAAATCTTTTGACTTGAGCTCAGAATGAAACACCTGTTGGCTAATCGATTAAGATTGTTCAAAGTCGGGGGGGGGGGGGGGGGGGGGGGTAAGAGGGCATAGGGCCAGCAACCTAATCCCAACGAGGTTAAAACCTAATGAAAACATCCCCTCAAGGGGTAGCAGGGGCCTATTGGAAACGTCCCGGCCTGGCGATCTGCCAAACTGAAGTTCGAGTCCCGCTCTAGCTCAATAGTCTCTTATACTGTCTGCAACCTCATCATCCATGTGACCTGAACTGGGAATGGTGAATTTGAGGGAGCCGATAAGTCTACTTGCTAAGTCATTAGCAGTCATTGCCTAGTCCTCCCTGGTCCTGGTTTGGGCGCTGATACACACACACACACACACACACACACACACACATATATATATATATATATATATATATATATATATATATATATATATATGTGTGTGTATATATATATATATATATACATATATATATGTATGTATATGTATATATATACATATATATATATATATATATATATATATATATATATATCTATATGTATATATATACAGTATATATATATATATATATATATTATATATATATATATATATATATTATATATATAATATATATATATATATATATATATATGGATGGTCAATCTCTAGGGTATTGTCCTGCTATATAGCGTATTATCAATGTACCTTGCCTCTGTCACTCACGAGCGGCCTTTAAACCTTAAAAAGACGCATAGGTAAATTGATAGCCTGTTATGAAACTTCTTTTTCTCCTCATTCTTAATTGTCACGTTATACGTGCAGGGAAAGCCATTGTTGCTAAGCTGAAACTAAGTATAAATTAGAAGGACTTACAAAAGCTCAAAGTTCTCATCACAAGGACGATTACTGCTTAAAGAATTTCCCTGAATTGATAGTAACGGTCAGATATTTTAAAGGACGATGTCTTAATCTCGTGTCTTTTAAAAAAAGAGGGAAAAGACATTAAAGGGAAAAAAAGGGAGAAATAATCGTTTATTACCCTGGCATTAAAAATTCCTTATCTTGCATATTCTAATTTAGGGGCATTATCCATTTTTCGTGGTTTCGTCCGACTGTGAGCGACTGTGGCTTCAGCTTCCATGGTTCTGAATGTATATAGGTTTAAACTAACAATAAGAATATAAAAGTAAATATTGTCTTAAAATCATTATGAATAATTGATTTTTATATATGAATATATTTGCTTTGTTGCAACACTTGGAACGATGGGCGATTTATTTAGATGGAATCCAAATGATTGTAAATTTCTAAAATTATAAATTTTTCGACTGCTAACAATAGTGTTCTATTCAATGAAATATCTTTTGCTGAGAAAAGGGCGCTCAAGAAGTAGTAAAAGAGAGAGAGAGAGAGAGAGAGAGAGAGAGAGAGAGAGAGAGAGAGAGAGAGAGATTAACGAAGCCAAAGCCTAGTTCTTTAAAAGGCATCCGAATACCGCGACTTAACAACCCAACTCTACCAGAATATTATCCTTTAACGCTTTCTTCCCAATGATCGCCAGCGACTCAGGCTCAGGTAACATTAATTACGACAAACAAGGTGATAATGGCTTTAAGAACTTTGCTGGTGACGAGGAAAAAGTGGTAAAAAGAGACAAATTTTAATTACGACAGCGAGAGCTGGTGTGATTATGTTTCCCGCCTTTTTTTTTCTTTTTTTTTTTCCCAGATGGAGTGAAATTGTTGGGCCGCGGGGAAATATGGCGGGAAATGTTGAAGCAGTCTTGGAAAAGGGATTATTTTCACGTGGGATGGATTGGTTTCATTCCAAATGATTATCATCCTCATTACATTGCGCTTCGAAGAGCTCTCTTTTTTTTCTCTCTCTCTGTGTCTCTCTATTGATCGCAATTAGGCTTGATAAAATTTTGAATTGTTAACGGGGGAAAAAGATTATACCTAAGTGATAATGAGAGTTCATTTGCGGCATATTGGTTTCATTATGCCAAATACAAAGTAACGGCGAGGGAAATAAATAATGCCCATTTGATCATTGCGTGCAATTACGACATTCCGTATCGTCATCAGGTCCCCTACGAACCCCCAACCCCCCCTGAAAAAAGTATTTTATATAAAAGATGAATTATTTCGTTCTATTGATTTCAGAAAATATTATTGGGCTCTTTTGTCAATAAATGATTTTTTACTCCACTTGATTTGTTTATTTATTACAGTTAGTAACCTATCTAACAGACCTATTTTCAAACCCCCTGAGACATCATTGAACCCTTAATGGCCACTGCTTGTGAAAATGCCCCAATTAACCTGGAAATTCCCGTTGGAAGACCCAATCTGATGTGAACCTTTAGCTTTGGTCCGACCGGAAGGCGGTTACTGCATTATGATTATGAACAACTAGAATATGGTCACCTTATCAGAAATATTTAGCAATATCTCTAGGTCACTCAGCTAATGTTAAGTAATGACAACCACAACAAGATTAAATAGATATTTTATGTTGCAGAGAACCTAGCATCATTATAACTAGGTAAGCTGTAATCCATGTTGGCAAAGCAGGATGCTATAAGCCCAAGGGCTCCAACAAGTAAAATACCCCAGTTAGGAAAGGAGATAAGGAAACAGAATAGTGTGCCTCAAGCAAGAGAACTCTAACTCAAGACAGTGGAAGTCCATAGCACTGGGGCTATAGCACTACCCAAGACTGTCTTAGAGAATATTGGTTTGATTTTGGAGTATCCTTCTCCTAGAAGAGCTATTTATCCTAGCTAGAGTCTCTTCTACCTTTACCAACTAGCCACTTAACAGTAGTAGGCTATATGTTCGAATTTAGTAGTGCAATCTACAGAGTATTGTGATACCTCATATCAGGAATTAGACAAATACAATATTATTAAACTTAAAACATTCACTGACTTGAAAAGCCCGATAACAAAAACCCAGTAACCTCATTTGTGGTCAAGATCCCTGTATCGTGAACTACTGGAATGAATACAAAAAACATGTGTGGAGATAATCTATGACCTAAATTGATATAACCTAAGGAATCATGGCACTAAGACAACTTCGTTAGTTAGCACGGGCTATAGTTCATTGGAGGGCCCATGGCATTCAACATTACACATTCTTTCAAGGACTATGTTTTCATAGCCTCTATATAAGCGGTTGCAGAGTACGCCCCCAGTGACGAAAGACAAGTTATTCGAGAAAACGGCCTTGCAAAATAACAACCGCGACTGCGCAGCCGTGTTAACAAATAATGAAAACTTCTTTCAACACACCATTCTTTTAGAATGTGAAGTCAAACGATTTAGATAACTTATTAATGGCTACCATTGCCCTGTCCATGCTGTCTACCACGGCAAAGCAGTTGCAAGAATACAAAAAAGTAATCAGTATAAAGTATGTGCTAAGTAGAATATTTATTTTTACATTCACACACCACTCAGATTCAATCAGGTAACATTAGTCATGTATGTTAGTTAACTAGTCTCGCTCAAACTCGTAAGTTTCTTTGGTCGTTGCAACCTCACCATCCATGTGCGGTAGGCCTATCTGCTGAGTCATCAGCCGCCATTCCCTGGCCCTTCTTGGCCCTAGCTTGGGTGGAGAGGGGGCTTGGGCGCTGATCATATGTGTATATGGTTGGTCTCTTGGGCAGTATCCTGCTAGATAGGGCAATGTCACTGTCGCTTACCTCTGCTATTCATGAGCGGCCTTTAAACCTTTAAAGAGTGCCATGTGCAGATTTTCAATCTGTTTGCATGAGGTCGAGGCTGAGCAATCGTAGTTGTATTTTTTGCGAGTATGTACACTGATTATGGGTAACTTCTAGCTCGTGACTCCGGTACATTTTGTGGTTTTACACCTTTATTCTCAGACTGAAATTTTTGATTAGTTATATCAGGCTCTTGCGCCTAATCAAGATTTTTTTTTTTTTTTTTTTTTTTTTTTTTTTCGCTTAAATCAATTCTTACCTTAAATTAGCGCTGATAAAGTTTCCGGTATCAAGCAGCTGATGATACATTTGATGAAAAATGGTATTTATTGCACTCGGCTCTCTTTTAGCTTACTTTATGCTCTTAGAAAGTGTAGCCGAACTAGTTAATTAACATACATGACTAATGTCGCCTGATTAAATCTGAGTGGTGTGTGAATATAGAAATAAAAATTCTACTTAGCACATAAATTATACTGACTACTTTTTAGTATTCTTGCAACTGTTTTGTTGTGGTAGACAGCACGGACAGGGCAATGGTAGTCATTAATAAGTTATCTAAATTGTTTGACTTCACATTCTGCAGAGGAAATGTGTAAGACTGCAGGATATAATTTATTTGTGTTTATTTTTATTTAGAAATGACTGGACTTCAACGCTGCCTATCTGTCCCAGTAATAACAATGTTTTAAAATTGTTTCTAGCCTGAATATAACAAAAATTAGATTCTTATCCTTTGTTCATCTCCTCTCCCCTAAAAATAACATAAATTAACGACGATTCTGTCAAACA
>NC_090728.1:168211284-168218784 GCF_036898095.1 Palaemon carinicauda | reverse complement strand
TCATCACCACGTTGGCCAGTGAGGACTGATGATGGTGATAGATTTTCGTCTGATCACTCACAAAAAACCAACCTAGTATAGGTGGCCCTGACTAGTACAGATTTTCTGGTCATGGCTGTAGGTAAATCTGCATTAAGCAAAAGTTTAAACCATTCTAGTATGGGTGGCCCTGACTAGTACAGCTTTGCTGGTCATGGCTGTAGGTAAATCTGCATTAAGCAAAAGTCTAAACCATTCTAGTATGGGTGGCCCTGACTAGTACAGCTTTGCTGGTCATGGCTGTAGGTAACTCTGCATTAAGCAAAAGTTCAAACCATTCTAGTATGGGTGGCCCAGGCTAGTACAGTTTTGCTGGTCATGGCTGTAGGTAAATCTGCATTAAGCAAAAGTCTAAACCATTCTAGTATGGGTGGCCCTGACTAGTACAGCTTTGCTGGTCATGGCTGTAGGTAACTCTGCATTAAGCAAAAGTTCAAACCATTCTAGTATGGGTGGCCCAGGCTAGTACAGTTTTGCTGGTCATGGCTGTAGGTAAATCGGCATTAAGCAAAAATTTATGTTTTTACATAATATTGCTCGAAATATGGTCTTGCCGTAGTCTATAGTTTCGTATTCAAGTGGAATTTTGCGTATATTTTCTGAAAATATATCTTTTAATATCTTTTGAGTGGTTTCACTCGCATAGGATAAGGATGACCTCAGTGAGACCCTCGAGTTTTGATGGTATACAAATGCTATACCGGAAATAGATACTGACGTCAGTTTAAAGGTTTAAAGGTCTCTCATGAATGGCAAAAGCAAGGGACAGTGACAATGCCCTAGAGACTGACCATATATACATATAATCAGAGCCCAAGCCCTTTCTCCACCCAAGCTAGGACCAAGGAGGCCAAGCAGTGACTGCTGATGACTCAGCAGGTAGACCTATAGGCTCCCCCAAACCCCCAAACCTTAGCTCACAAGGATGGTGAGGTTGTAGACATTACAAGAAACTACTGAGTTTGAGTGGAACTCGAACCCCAGTCCGGCAGATCGCCAGTCAGGGACGTTTCCAATAGGTCACCACAACCCTTCATCTCTTTCTCTTACCACCCCAACTGTGACCTGCAACAAGTAATTCTTGATTTTAGGAATGCGCTCATCTATTCGTTCTAGCCCGGTCTAAGCCTCGAACGAAAGTCTTAGCCTGCTAGCTGAGTGCGTTACCTATATTGACATGAGACAGAGAGAGAGAGAGAGAGAGAGAGAGAGAGAGAGAGGAGGTGGTTTATCTAAATCTCGTATGTGGAATAAATCTTTTAGTAATAATCAATACTCACTTTTTAGTAATTAGTAATCTCCCCTATATAATAAAGTGTAAGTTTCTGGCTATATATATATATATATATATATATACAAGGAATGGGCTGTGTGTGTGCGTGTGCGTATCCATCTACATATTTAGCCGTCTTTTTTGACGGGGCTCGTACATTACTAAAGAATATTTTAACAATGACTCAAGAGACGCTATCGACAAAAGAGTTGACTAAATCAAAGCATATCTGTTCTGATTTTCTTTTCCAGAAAGAACAGTAATGTATTAATGTATTCGAATCTCTTAGATGATACATTTGATTGATAAAATACAAAAGTTACATGTATCTTTGGAGAAATGTTTTATAAAAATTACCAAAAAACATGCAAAAAAAAAAGAAAGAAAAAAGAAGAACGTTCAAAAATCGATAAGTATTCACCCTTTTTTTACCATTTAATCAGAGAGAGAATTCATGATGTGGTCAGTAATTCTGGAAGGGTCCAGTAAACCTGGCCTGAAAAATAAAGATTCCAGTAATGAGGGAATTCATCTGGAAAAAAATGGGAAAACCACTAGCACCCAAAGAGAGAGAGAGAGAGAGAGAGAGAGAGAGAGAGAGAGAGAGTGCATTTTAGAAGAGTGTAATGAGTAGATAATTGCATTTCTCTCTCTCTCTCTCTCTCTCTCTCTCTCTCTCTCTCTGTATGCCTGGTAATAGGCACGCCTTCATGCCACCAATTTGACGGTCCTTTCTTGTATTACTACAAAATTTGATTGGGTACTCACTATATGAAAGATAGAGGAAGAAAAATACAGAGGTTGAATGGCGCTTTCTGGCACTTCCTCATAATCGTAAATATTATTATTATTATTATTATTATTAATTATTATTATTATTATTATTATTATTATTATTATTATTATTATTATTAGCTGAGCTACAACCCTATTAGAAAAAGCAAGATGCTGTAAGCCCAAGGGCTCCAACAGGGAAAAATATCTCGGTGAGGAAAGGAAATAAGGAAATAAATAAACGATATGAAAAATTATGAACAATTAAGATAATATATTTAAAAAACAGTAACAACATCAAAACAGATATTTCATATATAAACTATAAAAAGACTACATAAGGATATTGAATAAATGTCCTTGATATATCTCAGAATGATAGCAATAGTAATAGAGATGGTTGGAGCGTTCAGTATAGAGCATAAGCTACCGCTGTCACACCAGACAAAGCAAGGGTCTTTTCAATCTCGCTCATATAAGCCTTCTGTGAGGTCAGGTCAAATGCAATAGAAATGAAGGTAACTTTGATAATGATATTGGTTAGTTGCTTCTATAATGGCCAAGCACTAATTATTATTATTATTATTTTTATTATTATAATTATTATTATTATTATTATTATTATTTGCTAAACTACAACCCTAGTTGGAAAAGCAGAATTCTATAAGCCCGAGGGATCTAACAGGGAAAATAGCCCAGTGAGGAAAGGAAATAAGGAAACTACAAGAAAAGTGATTAACAATTAAAATATCTTAAGAACAGCAACAACATCAAAACAAATCTTTCACATATAAAAATTCTAAAAGAATGACTGAATAATATCCACTTTCCTCTATACTTAAAAATCATTGGACTTTTAATAAGCCTGATGGTTTCCTTGGTTAAAAATTGCTAAATATACTTGTCGATATCAATGGAGGTTAGTTTTCTGGAGTGAATCACACAGGGAAACCTTTTTTTGGGGGTGGGGGGTGGGTGCAAAATTTCCTCAAAATAACTATCAGTCATTCTCGAAGGAGTTCGATGACATGCAAATGAATAATAGACAGACCAATATGTTGGTAAAATTATTACCACCTCACAATGTCCTTGGTAGAGCTAATAATAATAATAATAATAATAATGATAATAATAATAATAATAATAATAATAATGATAATAATAATAATAATAATAATAATAATGGTAGTCAATGAAAAATGTAAATGTTAATCAAATCAAGAAAATAATATAAGATGGCCTACCAGTCTCACGACTACTAGCGGAAAGTTAGTCGCAATGTTCAATTTAGGTTTTAATTTATACACACACACACATTTATATATATATATATATATATATATATATTTATATAACTCTAACCGAGCCCCTTTTCGTCATTAGGCGTAGTAGAAAATGTTAATGATGATGATGATGATGATATATATGTGTGTATATATATAAATGTATATATATATATATATATATATGTGTGTGTGTGTGTGTGTGTATGTGTGTGTAGGGTTTAAAGGTATAATATAATCATAATGAAATCATAGTAACACTAACATTCTACAGGAGATGAATAAGTAATTATTGTATTGTTAAATGGTATCTTGAAGGCATCTGTGATGTGCAGTAGTAACCTTCAATGTGTGAATGAATTTAACAATCTATAATGTTTGTTAAAAGATTAAACCAGCACGAACTGGTTTCTTGACGTGAAGAAGATTAACATGGTTGCTTATCTTTTATATTGAAGGACAATTATGGATTCTTCTTCTCATGAAATTCCCCACTAAGGCAATACCAAATAATGATTGGGTAGCTCCCGGCATATGTGTGTGTGTATATATATATATATATATATAAATATATATATGTATTATATATATATATATATATATATTATATTTATATATATATATATATATATATTAGTGCTGTATATATAGTATACTGTATATATATAAATATATATGTATATATATTTATATATGTATATATATATATTTATATATATATATGTATATATATGTGTGTGTGTATATATATAGAGTATGTATATGTATTTATATGTACACTATATGTAGCTTTGTAGATAGCGAAAAATTATTTGATATGTATGCGTGTGCAGACATGTATATCTGTACAAAATGACTATCTTTATATAAGTATTTAAGTTCATGAAAGTGAATTGCAGATGGTTTTTTTTTTTTTTTTTTGAAGGAGATCAAAAGGTTGAAATCATTGAGATGATCTGCTTGGTTCGAAATTGACAGGGGAGATGTGGAGATACATATAGATTAAGTAGTAAAAACGTTAGAGTAGGTAGAAGGCTGTATCAGATCATTTTGAGGTGGTTCGATCATGTGAAAAGAATATGCGACAATAGATTATTGAAAGGTTGTGGTGACTTATTGGCAGCGTCACTGCCTGGCATTTTTCTGGGTGGAATGTCGAATCCGGCTCGAATTCGATGGTTTTTTGTAGTGTCAGCAACCTCACCATCCTTGTGAGTTAAGGCTGGCTTGGGTTTGGGGGAGCCTGCTGAGTCATCAGCACCTATTGCCTGGCCCGCCCTGGTCCGAGCTTGAGTGGAAAGGTGGGTTTAGGGGCTGATCATATGGGGAGTCTCTAGGGCGTAGCCCTGCTATTGTTTTGTCACTGCCCCTTGCTTCCACCATTCATGAGAGACCTTTAAACCTTTAAAACGATGTGTAATACAATATTTTTAGATGGGAAGAGGAGAGGAAGGCTTACAAAGGATTGGATAGATGGTCTGAAAGATTTATTGGAAAGGAAAGGCCTTGGTATTCAGAAAGCGCTCGAGTAGATTGAATTCAACTGTGAATGGAGATATGTGTATGGTGGGTCGATATGTTGCTGATGAGTCTCCAGTGTAGTTTTGGGAGCTAGTAATATTGAAACAGTATCGCTCCACTGGAGGTTAATTCAGAAATCAGCAGCTAGAACGTGGCAGAGATTTTTTTTACTTTCTCAATTGGAACCACCCCTAATAGAGCAAATAGCCTCACTTTATATATATATATATATATATACATATACATACATATATATATATATACACATATGCATATATATGTCTGTGTACCTGAACACACACACACACACACACACATATATATATATATATATATACACACACGTGTGTGTGTGTATATTGCTCAAAGGTAGTGAAAGTCAGTTTAAAATAAATCACAAGTAAATATAAACTCGATACACCAGTGAATGAAAAAGGAAAATAGTGGTTGTTATTCACAAAACGATTTTTTTTCTTTTAAGTTGGTCTGTGAAAGAATATGGGTGAGAGGAAAAAGGGAGGCCGGGTGTTGATCATCGTCTTACAGATGATGATTTGACGAGGATGATGATGAACCTACAAAGACGAGCTAACAAAGCATCCTCATCTCCTATCCTCCTTCCCTCCTTCCCTCTTATCTCTCCCCTTCCTCCTCCTCCTCCTCCTCTTCGTCCTCTTTATTCTGCTCATGTCTTTCCAGAGAAAACAAGTAATTTCGGCTAACAATCCTTGCATTATCTCGTTCTCGCCTTACCCAATAAGCACCACCCAACCGGGGCCTCCCGACCAATCAGCTTATCTGCCGCGATGCCACGTGTCACCACCTGACAGCTTTTCCAGCATCCCACTTTTCCAGTCTCTTTTTCTCCAGCGTTGCGACGCCTTTTTTTTTCATAATTCAATTTGATTTCGTAGTTGTGGATTTGAAATGTGTGATGAGAGGTATAAAGAAGGTATTTTGCACATCAAAGAGAAGCGGGGTGCGTGGGTTTTTTATTTTACTTAATTTATTTTTTACATTTTTTTCTCTTTTTTGTTCTCTCATTATCCTTTTTCTCGCCAAACTCGGCCGAAACAACATAATAGGCCGGGACACGTGATCAAATTAGTCCTCACCCTAATCCAGCAGACAAATCTTCCAGGACCTTCTGTTGTGTGTCCTGGAATTGGATGACGCGGAGGAAATAATGTCTTTCTTCGCCAATCGCTGGAAGATCCTTTGTTTATTCGAAGGTGAAGCAACGTTTATTATTAATTCAGTTCTTATCGGACTGTAATAGTATACAATAAAATCCATGCGAACAGATAAATAAATTTCTCTGGCCTTCTCCATGCCAAAAATATTTACTTTTATATATAGTTTATTTGCTATTTCCTTATTTCCTTTCCTCACAGAGCTGATTTCCCTGTTGGGGTCCTTACGCTTGTAGCATTCTGCTTTTCTAACCAGGGTTGTAACTTGTCTAGTAATAATAATACTGATGATAATATTCTTAACAGTTCTCTATTATATAAAATATTATTGGAATGTCTAATACATCTGCATCTTTATAAATGTTTGGAATAAAACTTCATCTATCTATTAACTATCTATCCATCAATCTATATGTACAGCGCTTGTATCATACACGCTTGTACACTATAACAGTATTGCTTTTCTAACTAGGGTTACAGCTTAGCTTGTAATAATAATAATAATAATAATAATAATAATAATAATAATAATAATAACAATAATAATAATAATAATGATAATAATAATAATAATATCGCTTGCTCCTCCACACTGATAATAGACCAACCTATGTAAGCTTGCTAGCTCATGTTTTAGTATGTTTGATTTTATTGTGACGTTCTTGCTCGCAAGTGTTTGTATATAAGCTGGTTTTCTGTTTAATAAAGTTTAGTAACTTTAGTTGAATTCATCTCACCTATCTGTTACAACTCAACAGCCACCTCGCGCATATAGGTATATATCTAATACTTTTAATCTTCCTTAAATAATCCCCCCCCCCTCTCTCTCTCTCTCTCTCTCTCTCTCTCTCTCTCTCTCTCTCTGATAAGCAGAAGCTCTCGTAGTTACGTAAAAGTCTTCAACTGATGAAAAATCCTTCAATTTCCATTCTTCTTCCTTACAGGTCGTCAATAGATGTAGCAATATTTTGTCCTCTGCCCAAAGACAGCCACTCTATTGTTTTTTTTCCAAAGACAAAAGAATCGGCGAACAGTCTCTGCAGAAATTAATGGCCAAGGTACTACCGTGACTGATAGCTCGGAGATAAAAGATATCTTATTTTCTTAAAAGGTTTTCGATTTTGATGATAAAATATCTTTATTATTAAAACCATTTCATAACGAAGAAATTTACAACGAGACTATTACACGACCAATATCTTATTCTTTAGATCGAAAATGGATATCGTATTCCTATATCTATTAGATGATTAAATATATTATTTCCAAAGGTAAATATTTTATATTTGAAAAGATTTCCGATATTGAATATTTCAATTGAATCATGTGAATAAGAGTGTTTTATGTACATTGTTTCTAAGATTCAATTCGATTAGTGATTTGTTTCCACTTTTCTCATAAGAAAAGTGACAGGAGG
>NC_090728.1:168193784-168206284 GCF_036898095.1 Palaemon carinicauda | reverse complement strand
TTGCTAATATGTATCAATCAACTTCAGAATTTGCTCGATTTCTTCGTGTTCATCACTTCAAACCTCTAAAGCCATCCCTTCTCAGTTAATATCTGTACCCTACTAATCTCTCTCTCTCTCTCTCTCTCTTCTTCTTCTTCTTCTTCTTCTTCTTCTTCTTTTCTCGATCTGTGGAGGCCCTGGGTGGTCCCCCAGTGCCGTTTCCCCGCCATTAACGGCACATCAACAAAGAAATTCGCGCCAGTTTTCTCTAGAGGCGCCAAATTTCGTCTGGAAGGGAGATGGCAGGAGTTCGTCAAATGGTCCCCGGCGTCGTCATCAGTAATTTTGCTCATTGCTATCACCATTTTGTACCGTTGCTCAGCCATTTTCTGCAATTAAGCCTGATGGGGAAGCTAACTGGATTATGTGCACCGATGGTCTTATCTCTCTTCTTGTCACCTCGACACGCGCGGCGTTTCGCTCCTACGCGACCCCCCTCCCCCTCCCTCTATCCTGGTCTCATTTCCCCCCCTCCCCTCTCCCTGTATCTTCTCTTCGTTTGTCTTTCACGTATTCTGTATGTCTGTCTTCCAGTCCCTCTGTCTGTTCATGTCTTCTTAGCATTCTATGCAGCTATTTAGTTTGCCTTGCATCACTATTCTATTGGCCTTTGTGTTATTCAAATAATGGAATATGCTATTAGAGCTTTGTTTTGCCGTTGGTATTATGTCCTGTACGACACCAATTATAGCAATTATTTAAGCAATTATTACGTTGTTTATCAACAAAGGTTGTCTAATATACATAAAACCTTCCCAAAATTCCTTCAGTTGCAACACATTTTTATTGTTGAAACTATTCTACTTTAATTTGTACGCCAAAAAGATACAAAATTAAGTAAATATATTGTGAAAATAACATATAGATAATTTATCAATTATAATAGATGGCTAATTTTCCTATTGTTTTACTTAGTTTTATTACAAGTCAAGCTGCAACCTTAATTGGTAAAAACAGAAAGCTACAAACCCTCTCAAAATGAAATGGAAATGGTATGAAAAACGAAAGTATGGGAATAAACTATTGAACAAAAGCAAATGCAAAAAAACAAATAATAGGAAAAAATAAAGTTGAATAATATCTATCTGCCTTTCTAAAAATAGTTTGGACTAATTATTTTTAGAAGGTACCAAGTGAAAAATAATCTCTCTCTGTCTTTCTATTTCTTTATAAATATATTCCTGCTTTTTTTCTTTGGGTATTCTTATTAATAAAGAGAATTATACCTTTCTTTATTTGTTGAGGTTATCAGAAGAGCCCTTTGACGGATATATCTTAAAAATATTTTTGACTTTACCGTTTTTATGACTTAGATTGGAACTCCAGAAGTTCAAACTTGCAGCGAATGTTTTTACGTTGAACAGGGTGCCCTAAGTCTCTCTTCATGGTTCATATATGACAGATCTATTTTAAAGTTGTTACTGATATTAGATATTTCATAACAACTATTCATTACTCCTCATGTCCTTTATTTATTTCCGCATTTTCTTTCCTCATTAGGCTATTTTCCCTGCTGGATCCCTTAGGCTAATAGTATTCTGCTTTTCCAACTAGGGTTATAACTAAGATAATGATAACAACAACAACAACAACAGTAATAATAATAATAATAATAATAATAATATCAGGATAGATCTGGTCTTAATGTTTCTAGTACCGGCTGTCTTTGAAAATTCTTGCAACGACAATTTGTGAATTTCGTACTTGAAAATTGTCCACATGATCTATTCCATTAGAGATTGTTCAAATGCCCTGTTGATTAGTACATGATGATATACTTCTCTTGCGATCAATGAAGTCCTCAAAAGTTCTGCAACGTCTTTTACTATGTAGTGTGTATCATGATGAGGATCTTGCAGTTTAAAGGTTGTGACGAGCCGAGGGAGGGTTGTGAACTCAAAGGCAGGGTGCAATCAATTGAGTTGTTTATTAAGGAACACTCTCCTTTATATACAAAACCTCAAGGCAACAGGACATAACCTGTTCGAGAGACAGACAATGTCACAGAGCAAAACCGGAGACATGATCATTCAGGTTCTTTTTAGTGCGAGGGAAGAGCGCAGATACAAGCATAATATATACAAAAGGGATTATGTACAATTGTGTGACACACAGTTGGTACAAGGTTTAAAGGCCACTCATGTATGGCAGAGACAAGGGACAGTGACATGACTGCTGATGACTCAGCAGATAGACCTAAAGGCTCCTCCAAAGCCCCCCATCCTTAGCTCACAAGGATGGTGAGGTTGCAGCGACCAAAGGAACTATCGAGTTTGAGCGGGGTTCGAACCGCAGTTTGACGTTCAGCAGTCTGGGACGTTACCACATCTTATGTATTCATCAGCGTATGAAATTAATTTATTTAAGTATGAAGTATCAATATCCACCAAATGTATTTTCTTGACAAGTATTAACCCCCTTTTTTTTCAAACCTAAAAAAATGGGCAATATATTCAGACCAAATGCTACTGTTTCCAATGTTCCAAAGAACCTAATATAAGTCTCATTATCATTTCATCTCTTATTTTTTCAGTTCTCCTTTTCCAAATCTAATATTCTTTCGTATACAGATACCACTAATCTGTTATCCAACGGTTATCTTCAGTAGATTCTCTGAGGACGCTACTCCTCTCGTCATACTCTCCGTTTCAACAATCTCTGAAAAGACGATGTAGCGAAAGGCAAGAACAGACAACCCTTATTATGTAAGTTTCCCGCTGCTGTTTCCTTTATTTGTCTGTAACTGTACCAAGTGACGGGAAGTGAAACGTACAAAACCATCATTTGGGAAATGTGGTGGTGACTGATGCTGTTTATCTATGATACTGAACAGATCCATTGTGTTGGTTCCATGATTTCCGATGAAATATAAAACTATAAAGGTCGCTTATGAATGCCAGGCGTAATGGACAGTTTCATTGCCCCAGTTAGCAGGACAATGCTCTAGAGACTGACCATATATACGTATGATCAGTGCCCGCCACCCCTCTCCACTCATGCTAAGATCAAGTAGGACCAGGCAATGGCTACTGAAGGCTCAGCAGGTATACCTATAGGCTCCAATCACCCGCCTATCCTTAGCTCACAAGGGTAGTGAGGTTGCAGACACTACAAGAAAATATCGAACCGCAGTCCGGCATATTACCAGTCAGGGACCTTTCCAATAGGCTACCACAACCCTACTCCTTAAAGGGTAGGATTAAGAAATGTAATCTATGCTTAATTCTTTGGTTATGGAATTATTATGAAAAAGGAAAAAAATGCAGAAGTTAAAACAGAGGAAGATGGAAAGAAGAGAAGGAAGGGAAGGAGGAGGAGGAGGAGGAGGAGAAGGAGAAGTAAGAAAGGGAATAAAAGGAATAGGATTAACAAGAGGAGTAGAAGGAACATAGGAGAGGGCATAGAAGGAATAGGATCAACAAGAGGAGGAGGAGAAGAAGTAGGAGAGGGAATAGAAGGGATTGGATTAACAGGAGGAGGAGAACGAACGTAGGAAAGGACATAGAAGGAATAGGATTAACAAGAGGAGGAGAAGGAGAAATAGGAGAGGGAATAGAAGGAATAGGATTAACAGGAGGAGGAGAAGGAACTTAGGAAAGGGCATAGGAGGAATAGAATTAACAAGAGGAGGAGAAGGAGGAAAAGTAGGAGAGGGAATAAAAGGAATAGGATTGATAGGAGGATGAGGAGGAGGAGGGGGGGTAGAAGTAGAATAAATAGGAGAGGGAATAGAAGGAATGGCATTAATAGGAGGATGAGGAGGAGGAGGAGGGGTAGAAGTAGAAGAAAGAGGAGAGGGGATAGAAGGCATAGGATTAAAAGGAGGAGGTGGAGGAGGAAAAGAAGTAGGAAAAGTAGGAGAGAGAATAGGATTAACAGAAGGAGGAGGAGGAGGAGGATGAGTAGAAAAAGAAGGATGAGGAAGTGAAGAAAAGGGGAATGAATGAAGGAAAGAAAAAGGAGGGAGAGGAGGAGGAAGAGGACGATGAGGAAAGTTAGGAGGGTAGAAGAAGAAGGAGGATGTTGATGCAGAGCAAAAATTCGTTCCAAGCAATAAGAGCAGGAAGACGGTGGACCTTTTGAGACCAAAGAATTAATAGAAGGGTCCTGTTCCAAGATCAACGGTGCAAATAAAAATGAAAGAAAAGAGAATCCACTTAATTCCATTGATATCAAAGTCCTGCAAATGGGGAAAAAATGGAGTGAGGGGGGGGGGGGGTGAGTTTGGGGCTGGGGACGAGTGTTGGAGTCATGGATCCGGAGGTCCGCTCTTCTTTTATAATCATATCCCAAGGGTGGAATCGAGCATTCTGTGAAATTTCAGCTTCACAGGCTGACTTGGCCCTCTTGACACCACCACCCGCGACCGCCCATCCACCCCATTCCACCCACGCCTCTCCACCCACTCGCCCACCAACCCCACCCAGCCTCTCCAGACACACACATACACAAACGCACTCTTATTTCCTTCGTTTGTTAGACTGCATTAACGTTAGAATAACCCTTTGAGAATAAGTACATCACACCTCTCCCTGCCATTCCCTCTTACTCCACCCTGACGGCATCCCCCTCCATTCCCCTCCATCCCCCCACCCCCTTCCATACCACCGGCAACCTTTGATCTAGGTTCAACACCTCCAGCCAACAATGGCGGCTTAAGAGCCCTCTAAACTCTCTTGTATTCTTGACTCGATCTCAAACGCATGTACGAACGCACATGCACGTTAAGTAAATGAGGGTACGCCATACATTGGGGATAATATAGAAAGGAAATGGAAGAAATAATGGATGTGCAATGACGGTAACTTGCCACCCACATGCAAGTAAACATTACCCATTACTTTCATACAAAGTACTAACGTACATACTGGATGTACATTCGTACGTCGTGTCTATAGAAGTGCACATCGAGCGAGTACAATACTGCACACCTCAATAAACAGATGAGTAAACTATGAAAAGGATCGTAACATTCAAGCACACAGAGCGCAGGAGAGAGAGAGAGAGAGAGAGAGAGAGAGAGAGAGAGAGAGAGAGAGAGAGAGAGAGAGGTTGCTGGATATGATAATACTATAACTAAACCAATCATGGACGCTTCTGTTCCTCTGCTCCGTGACCTAGCAGCCGAGAGCCGACCTTCCCAACTCTCTGATTGTGCTCATCGGCAGCCTTATATCCAATGACTCTCCCGATGTCGCACGGTTAAGTGGGCCAAGTAAGGCAGAGGAAGATGATTATGCTCGGAACTGACGTTGTTTTTATATAGAAGGAACGCGCGCGCGCGAGAGCGAGGGAGTGTGATGATGGAAGCGCGCCCGAATTTCGCCCTGCGAGGAATTTCAAGGGAGGGAAATTTTCGGGCGTGAGGCGTGTCTTGATCGTCGTTGCATTAACAGATACGGAAAGAGTGAATAGATGGAGGAGTGGTTTGTATATCAGTTGAGGAGTGAGTCGTCTATTAATCCCATTGGATTTCTGTTAATTGAAGAGTTAAGGGTTTTGATAATTCGATTGAAAAGTTGGATCTTCAAATAAAGGAAATCTTCTTTTATTATTATTATTATTATTATTATTATTATTATTATTATCATTATTATTATTCGCTTAGAAGTTCAGTCGTTAATTATTCCTTTTTGCTTATTGGTCATTATGTTGTCTAAATCGATTTACTATTTACTTGCAATATAATAAAAAATAGTTTTGTTGTTACTTATTTATCCTGACCTATCTGCCAAGAACAAGGATGTATTTTAGGAAATCCTAAAAAAATAGAGAATCTTTCTAAACTCTAACGATAAAAATAAAAACAGCAAATCTGTTAGTTTCAGATAAATTTTAAAATCCTGCTTTTACTATTCAATATTACATTGAAATTGTTTAATTTTAAGCATTTTTCATTCATTCATGTTACTATGTTACTTTAATTTACTTCTTTTACCGTGGTCAATGTAATCCAAAATTTATTATTGACAATTATTCATTTCAAGGCTGTGTTCTTGGCCATTAGTTGCGCCATTTTTGATCTTGTTCATCCATAATCATTGCATATATAATCAGTTTAGTTAATATTTCCTTTCTTGAGCAGTAATAGCAATATTTATGAATTGCATTGTACAAGCATTGTAAACTTCCATGGTAGATACTATAAAGACATGATTATTTCTGCATCCACGTTTTGCCAATACGAGCTATGGTAAGCAGCTCTTCTAGGAGAAGGACATTCCAAAATCAAACCATTGTTCTCTGGTCTTGGATAATGCCATAGACTCTGTACCATGGGCTTTCACTGTCTTGGGGTAGGGTTCTCTTGCTTAAGGGTACACTCAGGCCCACTATTCTAGCTTATTTTCTTCCTTTTGTTTGTTTTTTCAAAGTATTTATAGTTTATATATGAATTATTTATTTCAATGTTGTTACTTTTCTTAAAATGTTTTCTTAATTGTTAATTACTTTTCTTGTACTTTCCATATTTCCTTTCCTCACAGGGCTATTTTCCTTGTTGGACCCTTCGGGCTTATAGCATTCTGCTTTTCCAACTAGGGTTGTAGCTTAGCAAGTAATAATAATAAAAAATAATAATAATAATAATAATAATAACAACAATATTGATAATAATAATAATAATAATAATAATAATAATAATAATAATATCTTAATGCATTCCCACTGGAAAATGTGTTATAGACTCTTTCAGAGCACATACGAAAGAATGATGTCGAAACCCACAAAATCTAACTTCAAAGGAGGAGGACATCATACCAGCCTTGAAATATAACAACGTATGATGCCTCTATACCAAATTCCTTTTCTCTTTTCTATTACACAAAACAATCAAATATTAGCTGAACCGACGTCTTATAATAAGCAAAAGTTACAAAATCGGAAACAGATTTTGATGTGTTGTTACAATTGGGATTTAAATTTTAATAAATTTTGGTATCGTAGCCGATAATTCCCATCTGCTTTGTTACTAACATGACCTGAATATGTAGAGTTATCTCTGAAGTCTACTTTGATTTAATTAACGGGAAACCGGGAAACACCACCGTTAACTATAATGTTAGTAACAAAGCAATTATGCAATCAATGGATCCTATGTCAAAATATTCCGGTAATAGTAATAATAGCTCAAAAGAACTCAAAAACTGATTCGGAGTTAGTAATTTGTGCTTGTACTTCACAATATTAGTATTCGGTGTCTAACTTTTCTTTACAAAAAAAAAAAAAAAAAAAAAAAAAAAACTATTATAATCGCCTACGTTGAATCTGTTACCAAATTACCGTATGACTTACAAGCATGCAATGCATCAACATACATGCATATATATAACAAAGATTGCATACATACATGCACATGTGTAAATTATTACATACGGTATAAGCATTTATGAATAGCCTACATATAACATATATTCACCTACATACGTAAATGGACAACATTTATAATATATGCTTTTGTAAAAAGTTATAAACCCCTACAAACGACCCAAACCGCCACCTAGCTAATGTCCTTTCACGTCGAAATAAGCAATCATTATCCACCTCGAGTTCGCCCAAGCAGGGATGAATCTCCTCTATCAATACTTTTGTTTTCCAGTCCTTCCAGCGGATTCCAGTCACGTGTGTTAATAAATCGTCAACTGGAGGGCGCGGTTATTAAAAGGGAGCCACACCACGCATTCCTCATTCCTGGAAGTTCCAGTGGCTCTCTGATGACCTCTCTGCCGCCCGAACTACAACACTGCGACTTCATCCAACGACGGGAAGATAAGAGGAAACGCCGCAGTCTCCCTGTTCTTTTCCATGTTCTCTTCGCATTTTCGTGGCTTTTTTTTTAAAGGTCTTATAGGTGGTGATAAGTGCTGGGAAGGTTGGTGATTTTTGTTAGATTATGTTATATCTTATATTTCCTTTTAATGACCTTACATAAATACACTGATATATAACATGTAAACTTTCATACATACAACATACGACAACACACACATACACACACAGATATATATATATATATATATATATATATATATATATATATATATATATATATACATACATACATACATACATACATATATATATATACATATATATATATATATATATATATATATATATATATATATATATATATATATATATATATATATATATATATATATATATATATATATGTCCTTTCTGAGTGGGGATACCTTAACGTGGAGAAAGGGTTTGTGTAACACTAAGATCAGCAAAGATATACTAGTGAGGACCACCCATGCTAAGTTAGTTTGCAGTGAGCAATCAAACTTAAATTCACCCACCATCACCAATCCGCAGTGGCCAGCCTGGTGAGAAAAATGGCCAAAGGACACACTCAAACACACACACATACACACACACCCACACACACACATATATATATATATATATATATATATATATATATAATATACACACATATATACAGTATATATATATATATATATATATATATATATATATATATATATATATATATATATATATATAAACACTGCATCAGCATTTCCTTCTTCCCGTACCCCTGTGAACTTACACAATGGAATTCCTGACACGAATGTGATAAATATTTGAAATAAGAGGAAGAATACATTTCTTATCTTTCATCTTGTATTATGGTCCATCAGTGCTCCGTCACGATATAGCTTTAAATTGAAATGGGAGAACATTAACTTATGAGAATCCAGGTCTAGCTTAATTTTTCTAAATCCTGTATTCTGAATTTAGGACTTCGTACATAAATCAATCATATTGATTTTAATGACTTCTCATTTACGTTGCTAAGTTCTGGTCTTTATTCTTTTACAATTAGAGACCTTGCTTCTAAATGCCAATTCATTTATTTTTGCTTTTATTTATCTTTCTTCCTCTTATTTCAAATATTTATCACATTCATGTCAGAAGTTTCATTGTGTATGTCACTCAAATCCGTACAGTCTTCATTTTATCTCAAATTTAGTTCCATATTCATAGCCTAGGTCTATTTTCCATCATCTATGGAGTAGGCCTATACTGCTGATCTATGGTCTTGATTACGAATTAATTGGTGTCCCTGGATCAACTCGAAAAAATTTTTTTTATCAACTTAATGGAAAATTTTGGCATTAACACCAAAACAGCATGTTAATGTTTTATCTTTCTAAGGTTCATTTGCATATGCTATAAACAACTAAACTGTAGGTAAATATCCTAACAACGACAAATACATTAACAGAAATAGCGTCATCAACAATGATATTAAAACGACCATCAATCAGATGTGTGATATTAACATGATCACCAAAAAAATAACACTAATATCATCATCAGTTACACTGTTGATAACAACTAAGCTGAAACATTCACCAACAATAACTTCTATGTGATCACCAACAATAACTTCTATGTGATCACCAACAGTAACTCCTATGTTATTACCAACAATAACTTCTATGTTATCACCTACAACAACTCCTATGTGATTATCAACAATAACTCCTCTATTATCATCAGCAATAACTCCTATGCTATCACCAACAATAACTCCTATATGATTATCAATAATACCTCCTATGTTATCACCAACAAAAAAATCCTATGTGATCACCAACAATAAATCCTATGTGATCACCAGCAATAACTCCTATATTATCACAAAAAATAACTCCTGTGTGAATATCAACAATACCTCCTATGTTATCACCAACAATAACTCCTATGTTATCAACAACAATAACTACTATGTGATCATCAACAATAACTCCTATATTATCACCAACAATAACTCGAAATACAACACTATCAAAATTTACCGTCGACAACATCAACTGTCATAATAACATATCTGAGAAATTTTCATCTTCTTTATCTTAAGAGATAACATTTCCGTTTGACTGCCTCTCTATCTTTTTGAAATCCGTTAAAAATCATTGTTTTTACTTTTATGTCTGTCTACTCTTATTTCTAAATGTAACATCTTGTTTCATCCGTTTACAAGAATCGCAATTTTATTTCCATTTTATTATTCTTCATTTTTATTCCTGCTTTCATTAAATTTCTTCATTCTTCTCTTCTCATCTTCAATATCTACACTTTCGTTTCTAATTTTTATGTTTGTTTTTTCAACTATCCTTCTATACCTTCATTCTTCCATTTTTCTTCACATTATTCTCCATTCTCATCCATCGACATTATCCGTCCATTGCCATCCTCCAGCATTCTCTCCTCTGTCCACTCTTTCACAACTTCGCCCCAAATTCTAAGCGTCCTCTTGCCCCTCCCCCCCAAACTTCTCCCTCCTCCTCCTTTTCCCCCTCCTCCTCCTCCTCCTCCTCTCCTCCTCAGCCACAAGGGTCATGACGGCTCCTCTGCAGCAGATGATCTCGATATAAAAAGGAATATTGCCGTAGATTCGCCCTCGTTATCCTCGCAATGAAGATAAAGTGTCGCCGAGTAGGAAGAGCAACAAGAAACAAACAAACACACGAACAAAAACAGGGCCAGGAAGATGATGCTGATGACGAGGAGGAGGACGAGGAGGATGAGAGGGATAGAGAAAAAAGAATGACCGAAAGGACAATGAGAGAGAGAGAGAGAGAGAGAGAGAGAGAGAGAGAGAGAGAGAGAGAGAGAGAGAGAGAGAGAGAAATATGCAACTTGAAAATATTATGATTAACGATAGATTATCATTATTATCAGCCAAGCTACAACCACAATTGGAAAAGCAGCATACTGCTAGACCAAGAACTCCAAGAGGGAAATCAGCCAAGTGCAGAAAGGAAATTAAGAGGTAACGAATAAATTAGAATTAAGAAATGATGAAAACATACAGAATATATCAACATCAGCAACAAGAGACTTATGCCAACCTGTTCAATATAAAAGCATTAGCAAAAATTTTGAACTTTGGAAGTTCCACCGATCCAACTAACGCATAAGGATGATCATTCCACAATCAGGTCATATGTGGAATTAAACTTCTAAAATATAGTGTAGTATTGATATGAGCTTTACGGGAGAAGGAAAGTTTGCTGATATCAATTGCATACCTAGTACTACATACTGGACAATACCCTACAGTCTGGAAAGATCTTATACAAAGGATGGTCATAAGTATGAAATGTATTATGCATTATGCATAAAGAACTATTTAAACGACGGTGCCAGAGATTAACATTCAGATCAGGGATAAGGAATTTGATTTAACTGTAATTATGTTGGGTGTAGATTAAAACAATTTCACTAGTTTTTGCTTTTAAACATTCTGAGAGGAAGCAATTTGGTTTTCGTGTGTTGGATTACATACGAGATTTTTTGTGACCTTAATTCTGTAGGTTACGGTACCATCAGACCTTGTGTGAACTTTACTTTTGGAGAGCCAATAACAAGATTTACACTATTTGATTCTTCAGACTATAAAAATAGGAAATTTTAAAACTTTTTCCCATTGACTTTAAAATTTCATTGGGAAATAACTTATGTAGAGGATTTAAACGCATCTTATTTAAATAGGTCACATTTTCAGAAAATAATAATTTCAAACTTCCAGGATAGTTTTGAAAAAGTTAAAATTTTTTTATGGGTTTAACATCTATAGATTATACTCCTAGCATGATCATCTAAATGGAATTACCTTTTGCAGAAAGCTGTTAAAAAAAAAAAAAAGTTTCCGACATAAAAGTAAAAAATGACATTGACTGAACCCGAAAATGCTCACTGTATAAAAATCCTGGACCAAGAAACAGGAAAACAATTCTGGAATGGGAATTGCCAATAATTCTCGAGAAGGCAAAGTGGCAGAACAGAGACCCAGTTTCGGAAAATCTATGGTCAGCGAGACCATTAATTTCCCTCCATAAAAGTAAAAGACGAACCATACCTCGTGAGATTCGATTAACGGGCTCCTGGAGGGCCTTTCTAACGTCTCATAAATAACCAGGCCGTAATGATCGTAATAATTATTTGTTCGATTCTGATTCAGAAGATACACTGGATTAAAAGGCTCCATTGGGACCTTTCTCAGCATCGTATATAGCAGTCATATATATCCATTTGACGGGACTTTTACCCGCAGCCATTTTCGGTGGGGAATATCTTGATCGACCCTTCCATATACTGGGTATCCAAGTGGCCAGTACTATTTCTATTATCTTTATCATCATCATTTTTATTTTCATTATTATTATTACATAGAAATAGAAGGAAAGAGACAAAGATGTAACCTTCTTTTGTGGTGGCCGGGAGGTAGCGTCCTTGCCTGGTGATTGCCAGACTTGGGTTCGAGTCCCGATCAAAATCGTTAGTTTTTTTGGTCACTATAACCTCACCATCCTTGGGAGCTAAGGATGGGGGGTTTGGGGAGCCTATAGGTCTATCTGCTGAGTCATCAGCAGCCACTGCCTGGCCCTCCTTGGTCCTAGCTTGGGTGGAGAGGGGGCTTAGGCGCTTATCATTTG
>NC_090728.1:168183784-168188784 GCF_036898095.1 Palaemon carinicauda | reverse complement strand
ACTAAAGATGCCAAGGATTGGAATCGCACCTGCATTTCATGTCAACTTCAAAAATGCATTGAGACACGGATTTGAGCATGGACACTTTTCATCAACCTCAGCATAGTTTCGCTGACATTCACATTGATGTGGTTGGCCCCTACCCACGTCACAAAGACATCGTTACCTTTTCACAGTCATTGATATTTCCACTCGCTGGTGTGAAAGCATCCCTATGTAAGATGCAACATCTGCTTCATGTACTGCTGCCTGACTTTCCGGATGGATAGCAAGATTCAGCATCCAAGAGTATATTACTGATGATGGGCTGCATCCTCTCGGCATCACCCTACATCAGAATACCACTTACAACTTCACAGCCAATGGAATGGTGGAACATTTCCATCGTACCCTTAAAGCAGCATTGATGTCCCCCTGCAATGACTGCAGTTGGTTTCCACAACTTCCCTGAGTCTTACTCAGATTTAGGACGACTCCCAAGAACACTATGGATGTCTCGGTGGCTGAAATAGTATATGGTGACCTGTTGGTCGTCCCTACAGAATTTTTCCACCCGTCACCTCCTTCGATGAACTCTAGCGCCTTTGCCATGTTGGGGGGAAATTTACCCCCTTGCCATCAGACTTATAATCCCCAGCAAAGCAGCACATACCGAAAGACCTAAACAATGCAGCACGTGTCCTTATGTACGCCAATGCTTGCAAGCCACTACTTACGCCCCAACACATGGGCCCATTCCTTGTAATCCGTCGTACTCAGAAATTTTTCCACCTCAATGTTTTAAGTGAAGAAAATTGGATCATAATTGACAGCCTAAAACCTGTGTATCTCCTGCAATACGACCCACCAATAATATGACTCTCTAGGGTAGCTCACTCTCTTTCACATGCATGTCTGCTTTAGCAGGGGGGTGGGGGTGGGGGTGCATGTAATGCAAGTGCAGAAAGCAATGTACATACAAATAAAAAGATATGCTCTTTTTACGTTTTTTTCTACATTGCAATCATCATCGGACTTCACATCCAAAAGCCATTGACTGTAACACGCTCATTTCAACTCTATTATCATTGTGTTATTATATTTTTTATTTCTATGCCAATGTCAAGCGTTGAATATAAACATACATTTATCACCCTTATATAACCCCTTTGGACCCTATAATAATAATAATAATAATAATAATAATAATAATAATAATAATAATAATAATAATAATAATAATAATAATAATAAGCGAACTTAACACAGAGAATACAAGAAGGAATTATTAGGAAGAGTCCGAATTATTCTCATATTTGCTAAAACATCTTAAACGATTAATAAGCATTACTTAATTCTTTACCTGATCCTTAAATATAAGTAGACTAAGTGCCATGACTGAGAAAACGGCGTTTCATTTGACCATCCACCTACCTGAAAATTTACTCCAAAGGGAGGTAAGGACCTGTTGTCTATTTTGATGTAACTAATGAAGCTTTAAAAGTTTCTGTCTCTACTTGCTGAGGAATCCCTGTAAAGAAAAGAAAGCTTTATTTAATTCGTGATGACTCTTATTATGATTATAATTATGATTAAGATTGTGATTTTGATTTTGATTTTGATTTTGATTTTGATTTTGATCATCATCATCATTATTATTATTATTATTATTATTATTATTATTATTATTATTATTATTATTATTATTATTATTATTATTATTATTTTTTTTTTTTTTTTTTTTTTTTAATTATAATAATAATAATAATAATAATTATTATTATTATTATTATTATTATTATTATTATTATTATTATTATTATTATTATTATTATTATTATTATTATTATTATTGTTGTTGTTGCTGTTGTTGTTACAAGCTAAGCTACAACCCTAGTTGGAAAAGCAGGAGGATATAATCCGAAGGGCTCCAATAGGGAAAAACAGTACAGTGAGGAAAGGAAATAAGGAAATAGATAAACTATATGAGAAGTATTGAACAATCAAATTACAATAAGCGAGGAAGTGGGGAAAAAACCGACTTTAAAAATATAATAATGAAGAATGGCCTAAGACTTACAAGTAAGAGGAAAATGTTCGTTAAGTATATGAGATGTGTAAAGAATGAAGTAAGAATAATCAATACTGAAGCTTCTGCAAACGAAGGGGAATATTAAAAACCGCTATATATCTTTATCTTTAAAATGTTCCAGGTAGGAAACTATGAGACACTATGGATGAAGAAATAAACATCCATATTCCAATAATATTTTTATTGTACTCAAAGCAGACTCCATAAAACCCAACGAATATTTTGCATCTCATTATTTTGAACATTGCAATTTACCCTCTATAAAATCAATATGATTTAGAACAGAAAAATTGTAAGATTTAGATGAAGTATAAACTTATCATTGAAGTTTTAAAAAGCAAATTCCGCAGAAACAATTTAGGAATAGAATAAAATATATATTATCTTTATCGACACAGCCACATCATTATTGGACTCTAAAAGCTTTTTAAGATCGGGAAAAATGTATTTTTTTATCCAGTTTTTATCTGTATACATAATACATTTGGATCCGAATTCTATTTCTAGTTTGCTCTTCATCTCCCTAATATCAGCTATTTTTTTTTCTTCTAGAGTCGACATTTAAAACACTTTTAAAATGCTGTGTTTTTCATAGTTTATAATTTCAAGTGTTGCAGCATTTTCCCAGTATCATTCATGTATTTAAGTAGTCATGACAATTCCCATTAATATCCAAGATGCTGCTTAATAGATATTTTAATGCCTTTAATTAAAATTTTAAGAAACTATTTTTAACAGTAACACTTTCATTTTTGAGGGTAAACTTTAATTTGTTAGTATAATAAGGGGTAATCCTTCCCTCCCTTCCTACTCTCTCTCTCTCTCTCTCTCTCTCTCTCTCTCTCTCTCTCTCTCTCTCTCTCTCTCTCTTACAAACAAACACTATCTAATAGTCTGTCTGTTTCTTGAACGCAGTTCCTGTACATCTGCGAATTCAAAGCATAGCAAAGTATCTCTCTCTCTCTCTCTCTCTCTCTCTCTCTCTCTCTCTCTCTCTCTCTCTCTCTCTCTCTCTCTCTCTCTCTCTCCAAGATTTTAAAGTAAACATTACTACTGATCTATTTATTTTCTCACCAAAGAAGTCTCTTGTCTCATGGATGGCTTGCTAGTTCCTACCGTCTCCCTATACTCGTTAATGAAACCTTAACTTTCATTAGAGAATTACTTTGTCATACAATTTCTAAAGTTGAAACAGTTCTCTAAACGAATAAACACATCCTAGCCTGACGAAGAGACGCACTCTGCGACTGCTATAAATAACAAACAAAATGAAAGAAAAAGGAGAGATATATGAAGAGGGGGGGGGGGAGAGGGAGATGGAGTCAGTAAATGAGTGATCTTCTCCTTTTTCATCTTAACAATAGACGTGTATCGAAGAACCCAACTAGTAGTTGCGAGCGAGTCGTCATTGGTCCCCTACGCCGAGCATCCCAGGCCACACACCCACCCTTGGTAGGGGGGAAGTTGGGATGGGGTGGTTGGGAAGATTGACAAGACGTCTCATCTTTTCATCAAGCCAGTCATTGTTTTCGCCAGAATATAAGGCATCACGTCAAAGTCAGCCACCGCTGTTGTCACTGTTCTTGTTATTGTTGTTGTTGTTACTGCAGCTGGCGTTGCTGTTGTTTTTGTTTTTGGCTCAAATGAGCGCTGCTACTCCACCGAACAAAGACGACCCTGTTCCCTGCGGCTCTGTCCTGTCTCGCTTGGGAAGAAGATGAAGAGAAGGGAACTTTTGAGACGCGTATTGGCTGCTCTTGCGATTCTAAAGGAAGTTGTACCTTTTCATGCGGTATTATTCGGTATTCGCGCCATAGATGATGCTGACTTTCAAAGGGAATGAGGACAAAAGAATTAATTAACATCATCTAGTAATATTATTACTGATTAATGATATATATTAAATATATCCGCAGCGATGAGCAATGAATAAGGATTAATGAAATTAGATAAAATGGTCCATTTCAATAATGACTTTGGAATTGTGGATGTTACAAAACATCCTGAACATTCAACAGAAAACATTAAAAGAGAAATGTTTGCAACTTATCATTAAAAGTGCTTGTTAGTTTAGATTTAAATTTGAGAGTTTGATAAGAAATGTATTCTTTTAATCATCTCTGGTGATTATAAAGGACAGAATTGCTTACAATAAAGAGTTATATCTTTATTTACTGTTTCCAATGCTCCTTTTCCCTTTTACTCTGAAGTCTCGTACTTTCTACCTTTTCCATTTTCACGAGAATAAGTTTCTGGTAAATAAATTGTAAATATACACTAATACATACATACATACATATCCCTATTCTAATTGTGTATTCATTCGTATATTTCATTCCTTTCGTTCCAATTACTTCTTTTTCTTTCGTTATCTTTTTATTAATAATTTTTTTATTCACTTTACTTGAGAATGCCTTTCATCACTTTTTCCTCGGTCATATACTTGAATTATGCATACATACATTCATTCATACAAACATACATATATGCATACAAACATGCATACATGCATTCGTGTGATTCTATATACTTCCATGTACATGGCTGAGTCTCCGTTTTTACGATACCTTACAGTACACTCACATACAGTAAGTAGTGTAAGCCAATAATTATTGTAATTTCAGAACAATTATAACATATAAGATAACAAGAAGATGATAACTTCTGGATATAATTAAAATATATAGCTGTTCCTTTGTGACTGAAAAGGGTAAGGAAGCGAGGAAGCGGGGAATAGAAAGTTAAAAAAGATGTTAAAAGGCTGGTAAAAGAGGTATAAACTACGTATTAATCTATTTCTGTACAGGCACCATAGAAGATTAAATATGTAAACCCTTTAAGTGAGACCTCAAGCTTATATACATAGCCAAGATTCTAACAAGAGATTAAAAGTAATCCATAAACTTTGCTTTAGAAGACGTTAGAGTGT
>NC_090728.1:168171284-168173784 GCF_036898095.1 Palaemon carinicauda | reverse complement strand
TACTGCGCAGTACTGAGCAGTATGACGGAGAAGGCAAGACTTAGAATTACTTGCATAACTATTAATACCTGACAACAGGATGTTGCACCGTGGGAAAATCTGAACGTAAAAGGATGAACAGAATAATAAAAAATCTTACGCCACATGTACAAATAATTAACTGAACGACGTTGCCAAAGATTAACATTATGATCATATAAAATGAATTCAATTAACTGCAAGGATTTGTCCAACAAATTAAGATGAGAATCGGCAGTTGAAGACCATACAGGCGAATAATAGGCCTACTCACAAAGTTTCTAATGACATAAGTCCAATCTCAGGTAGGCTACCTTGTAGTTAGTTGCCATGTGCCTATTGCACCCTGGATCAGAAGGGTCATGCAACAAGTCGCTTCATCATTGAGTACTTGTGCAAAACCAGTCGGTGAAGGGGCATTACCTGTATTCATGCTTATATACTATATTATTAACCTACTCTCTCCTATATAATAAGGAGCAAGAGCCATATATATATATATATATATATATATATATATATATATATATATATATATATATATATATGTATATATATATAGCCTATATATATATATATATATATATATATATATATATATATATATATATATATATATATATATATATATATGATAAATTTTGGACATTTAGACGTGTTTTTCATATTCAAATAACCCATATATTTTTGATACATAGATGTCTGGATTCTCTTAACGACCTCAGGAGTATATAATTATATATATATATATATATATATATATATATATATATATATATATATATATATATATATATATATATATATATACATATATATATACATATATATATATATATACATATATATATATATATACATATATATATATATATACATATATATATATATATACATATATATATATATATATATATATATATATATATATATATATATATATATATATATATATATATATATATATATATATATATATATATATATATATTTCTGTCACGCTGAACGGCAACCACTCGCAAAACAACAATCGCCTACAAATTGCCCAAACTAGCGTGTTATAGCTAGGAAAGGGGATGGGGTGGGAAGGGCTGAATCTCTGTGTACTTGTGTGCGTGTTTATCTTTCTAAATATAGCCATCATTCTTGACGGGTCACGTTCACTAGCAGGGAGATAAAAAAAGGCCTGGGCGGTGTGCCACTGAACTTTTCTTCAATCACAGATTTTTGTCCGACTCATGTTCGCGTGAACGGGATATCCTCTTGGAATTTTTCCTTGAATTTAGAGTTTTTTTCTGAATTTGGTAAGCGTCAAGGAAATCCGGTTTAATAAAAACAAACATCTCATTCTTCAAAGAAAATTCGGTGAATTATTTAGCTTATTTTTTTTTAAACTAAAATATTAAACTCTTATAAGGCATAAATGTTCGGCAGTTAATCCGGGCCGTTGCGTTGGGTATGCCTCTATTGGACATTTAACCATTCGATGAAGGGATTTTGTTGTTTTCATGTCGGGTTAAAATGTCTTGATTGAGATAATTTTTTTTTTTTTTTTTTTTTTTTTTTGGTACCCCATTAAGCATATCGCAGTTACAAAATCGAACCATATAAGTCCTTAAAGGCAATCTTTGTATATTGCTTAAAGGAAACATCTGCTTTGATATCGAAAGCTAAGCTCTCTCTCTCTCTCTCTCTCATCAATTGCCCGCCACTCTTCCTTTTTGTTGCACGCTCCCTTTCATATAATGTTACTCGTAGCATGGCTATGTTTTTCACAATCAAAGGTGCACTTGTCTATGGGTGCACATGTACTCCAACAATTTTATTCCTGGTGAAATTTAAGTGTTCTTTCAGTATTAAAGTGAATTTTACAGCATTTCCGGTTAACGTAACACCAGTGTAGATGAAAAGTTTTTTTCAAGGTCAGTGTGAAGTTTAGTCAAAGGCACAGTGTCAATGTAGCAAGTAAAGATTCATTAGGTATAATCTACATTAATTTTACCACGATCTTTTATAGAAATTCCATCTGCCCCGACCTTTATTGACAGCAAGTATGAAAATAAAGAGACGGAAATGGTCAGTAGCAAGAACGACCTTATTGTGTACTGACATGTGAGTGCGTGCACAGATTGCCCGGAACTTATTTCCGGACGGGGGCTCTTAGACAGACATAAACCCCAAATTCTGACGTTACAGAAAATTGACGAACACTAGTCCAGCTTTATTTACAAGGCTAAGTCTTCTTCTTAGAATGTCCTAACACGTAGTTGGAACACGGAATCTAAGTTTTTTTCTGCCCCTAAGAGAAATAAAAACATAACAGGAAAACTATTAGAATTATGAATAAAACAGACGTATTATATATTAACGCAATGTATTTTAAAGGCTAAGTCAAAGTCGCCGTCACTCATGCGGACACGAGATAAACAGCCACGTCAGGGAGCCACGGCTCAGTAAACAAATATCTCAGGTTAAAAAGTAG
>NC_090728.1:168158692-168170784 GCF_036898095.1 Palaemon carinicauda | reverse complement strand
ATGGCTATCTCACCCAAAAATAGATTTTTCGCTTCGCTCAAAATCCGTTTTTTGGGCTCAAGCCATGTCGTCCTGATGGAAGTGTACCAGAGCATTACTGTATCTGTGGATTCTCAGAACGTGCCGTACTCCCCGGAGATATTTATTCCCGGTCGACTAGACCTAGAGACCTAAGATGTTACCGTTATACATCTTTTCAATTAACTATAAACTATGTTAGAGCTTCCTGCCCCCTACAGGGAAGAGTCCTACTAGACTCTGGAAAGTCTCGAAGAGTACATATATCTATGTATGAATATCAGGCAAGCTAATATAGTGGTCTCGCCCTATATTAAGTAAAGCATAGTTTGTATAGAACCACTGCGTCAATATATTGACCAGTCATCCGCACAATACTTGTATTGGACAAAGGTTTATATCCGCATAGGAAGAAACTAATAAAAACCGCCCTCGTCCCTTTATGGGACGGAGTCCTCCCATTAGGGGACTTACATAAACCAATGCAACATAGCTTGCAAAACAGAACAATTCTATCAGAATTATCCCAGATAAGATACATAGAATTAAATGCTCAATTATACCAATAAATTGACACAGGTGAAAGAGACGCAAGGTTCTCAAGAACAAGTTTATTGACAGATAATAAACAGACAGGTTAACAACAAATATATATATATTTATATAAAAGAGGGTAACCCAAACTTTAAGCATAAGTATGATAGTAAACAGAACTTGTTTATCTGAAAGAAAAACCATTAAACACCACTTTAATGAGATACCAAGGTATCAAGTCGTAAAAAATCTGTATTACAAATCAATCACATTAGCGTTAGAAACGCTTGGCACACATGTCTGAACTTATGCAAGGTTCACCTTTGAAGGAAGGAACAGTCTATATGGGCACTTGGTGCCCTCATTTAGTTTGTAGTACAGTATGTACCTACACACTCACCCTGGACTTAATCGTCCCAATTAAGACCACTGTTCCTCGCAGAGTTAAACAGTAGGGTTAACTACACGACCCACTGCTACCACAGATCTCTTAAGTTCCTCTACTTGCTTCGCATAGTGGCGAAAGAACACCCTGGAAGATTTCCAGCCCGTGTATGAACGGAGATGTTCAAAATCCATACAATTAAAGAAATTTAGGGATGAGGCAACTTTCCTCGGATCGTGACCTGCGGGTGTACTGTCAGGATCCGCTCTGCGAATAAAATATGTCATTTTCGCTCTGAGTTGATTCAGAGATAAATTTGAGCCTGATGTTTCTCCCCTGAATAGTTGACTACCCTTGAAGTCTGAAGTTCTACGAAGATAGACCTTTAGGCATTCTACTGGACATAGAGATGCATCTTCTTTCAGAGGGCAGATTCTCCAGGGACCCCACCTGTTGGTGGGTAACTCATTCTTGGCGAGAAACGTAGGATCCGGAAACAGGTTCAGCTCCCCCCCATCCAGGAACTGAACACGACCTGCCTCTCTCGAGAGGGCTACGATCTCACTAACCCTGGCCCCGGACGCGAGTGCAAATAGGAAAATAACTTTTTGCGTTAAATCCTTTAACGCACATTCTTCATTGCTCAACAGGGAGGCGAAATGAAGAACTTTGTCTAAAGACCATGAAATGGGCTTTGGAGGTGCTGAAGGTCTGAGCCTAGCGCAGGCTTTCGGAACTTTATTAAAGATCTCGTTACCTAGGTCGATCTGGAAGGCAAATAAAATGGGTCTCATCAAAGCCGATTTACACACTGAAATCGTGTTAGCTGCCAATCCTTGGCCATGGAGGTGGATGAAGAAAGATAAGCAGAAGTCTGTTGAGATCTCCTGCGGATTCTTTGCCTTTACAAAGGCCACCCACTTTCTCCAAGATGACTCATATTGCCTTCTAGTCGATTTGCACTTGTATTCCTCTAGGAAGTCTATGCTGGCTCTCGAAATCCCGAAACGCTTTCTCACCGCTAGGGCGAGAAAATCATGAGCTGCAGGGTCTGGGTTTTCTGTAATGAAGCGCAGACAGTCGACTTCTGGACTCGCTGGGTCAGAACTGGATGTGGTAGCGGCACGAACTTCATCTGTAGTTCCAACGCCAAGGGGAACCACATACTGTTCGCCCACTTGTGGGCCACTATTGCCGCTACCCCCTTGAAGGATCTCAGTTTGTTGAGGACCCTCAACAGAAGGTTGTGAGGAGGGAACAGATAAATCCTGGACCACCTGTTCCAGTCGAGGGACATTGCGTCCACTGCTTCCGCTAAGGGGTCCTCGTACGGGGACACGTACAGGGGCAACTTCTTGTTGTCTTTCGTCGCAAAGAGGTCTATTTGCAGTTCTGGGACTTGATTCAGAATGAAGGAAAATGATCCTGCGTCTAAGGACCATTCCGACTCTATCGGTGTGAACCTGGATAGAGCGTCCGCTGTCACATTGCGGACTCCTTGAAGGTGAACTGCCGACAGGTACCACTTCTTCTTTTCTGCCAATCGGAAAATGGCTAACATCACTTGGTTGAGAGGTGGTGACCTCGACCCTTGTCGATTCAAGCATCTCACAACCACCTCGCTGTCTGTCACCAATCTTATGTGGATCGAGTGACGCGGGGAGACTTTCTTTAAGGTAAGGAGCACTGCCATAGCTTCTAGAAAGTTTATATGAAAGGTCCTGAATAGCTTGGACCAAGTCCCCTGGACTTTTTTCCGATGAGAGTGACCTCCCCATCCCTCCTTTGAGGCGTCTGAGTGAATCGTCATCGACGGGGGAGGTGGCTGAAGAAGAACCGACTTCTTTAGATGTCTGGCTTGGGACCAAGGTCTGAGAAGAGTACGTAGCCGAGGCGGCACTGGTCTTCTCAGGTCTCTTCGCGCGTTTGATGCATACCTTCTCCAAACTCCGGTTGCATCCTTTAGCTGTGCTCTTAGCACTGGGTCTGTCACTGAAGCAAACTGGAGAGAGCCTAGTACCCTCTCCTGTTCGCGTCTTGATATCCTTTTGGAATCTAGAAGTCTCTTGACAGAGCCCGCTATCTCCTTCCTTTTCTTCATTGGGATGGAGAAACTGTGTGACAAAAGGTCCCAGTGGATTCCCAGCCACTGGAACTTTTGGGATGGAGAAAGTCGAGACTTTTTCTTGTTGATCTTGAAGCCTAGGTACTCTAGGAACTGGATCACCTGACTGGAAGCTTGCAAGCATTCGGTCTCGGATGCTGCCCATACCAGCCAGTCGTCCAGGTAGGCTACTACCTGAATTCCCTTTAGGCGTAATTGTTTGAGAGCTGCGCTCGCAAGCTTCGTGAAAATCCTTGGGGCTATGTTTAGCCCGAATGGCATGGCTCTGAAGGCGTACAGTTTCCGTTGTAGCCTGAACCCTAGGTAGGGGGAGAGTCGACGGCTGATTGGGATGTGCCAATAGGCGTCTGACAAGTCTATAGAGACTGAGTATGCCCTCTTGGGCAGTAAGGTCCTTATGTGTTGCAGTGTTAGCATCTTGAATTTGCAATTCACTATGAACTTGTTGAGTGGTGACAAGTCCAGAATGACTCTGAGCTTTTCCGAGTCTTTCTTGGGAACACAAAACAGCCTCCCTTGGAATTTGATGGACTTCACCTTTCGGATCACATTTTTCTCCAACAGTTCTTGAACGTACTCCTCCAAAATGGGGGTGGAGTGTTGGAAAAACCGAAGGCATGGGGGTGGAGTGCTGTACCAGCTCCAACCCAGTCCATTCTTGAGTAGGCTTTGGGCCCAGGGATCGAAGGTCCAGCGATCCCAAAATTTCATTAGTCTCCCTCCTACCGGTATCGTTTCACTTGGACTGCCGTCCTGAGGTCTTGCCTCCCTGACCACGACCACCTCTGAATCCCCTTCCCCTTGAGGAGCGCCTAGACGAGCCTCTGGCTCCTCCTCTAGGTTTTGCACGAAAGGAAGAAGACTGTCCTTCGAACGTTGGGGTGAATGTGGTTGACTGACCTGGCACAGCCTGGGGTACCCACTGAAAAGTAGTCGGGGTTTGTGCCACCATCTGGGGCACTGAAGGCAAAGGCAATTGCAGTTGCTGTTGCTGTCTATAAGGCTTGGCTGGCCGAGACGGTAGCCTAGTCCTCATATTCTTCCTCTTTGGTTGAGGACCCTCATCCGGGGAAGATTTTCTTTTGATAGCCAGGCCCCACTTCTGGAGAAGGTTTCTATTCTCCACGGCGGCCTTATCAACAACCTCTTTGACCACATCGGTAGGGAAAAGGTCTTTTCCCCAAATGTTGGAGGATATTAACTTCCTTGGCTCGTGTCTCACCGAAGCCCCGGTGAACACGAACTCCCTGCAAGCTCTCCTTGCCTTGACGAAGCCATAAAGGTCCTTCGTCACTGTGGCTAGGTGAGACTTAGCCACTACCATGACCATTTCATGGACCTTAGGGTCACTTGCCATCGTCTCAAGAGTAGTCTGATGAGACATTGAGGCAGCCAGTCTTTCTTTTGTCTCGAACTCTCTTCGTAAAAGAAATTCGGACAACTTGGGGAGGTCCTCGCCGAATTGCCGTCCGGCAATATCAGCCTCCAACTTTCCCACTGAGAATGTCAGATGGACATCCTTCCAGTCCTTGTGGTCCATAGGCAGAGCCAGCGACAAGGGTTTACATTCCTCCAGGGAGGGGCAAGGCTTGCCGGCCTCGATTGCCTTTAGGACAGCCGCAAACCCTTTTTGTAAAAAGGGGAAGGCTCTATCAGAAGAGGACACAAAAGAAGGGAGCTTCTTGCTCAATGCTGCTACCTTCGAATTCGAGAAGCCCCTCTCTTTCATCGAGGATGAAAGTAGGGCTTGAGCCTTAGCGTGGTCCATAATAATGACCTCTTTCGGCTCTGTCTCCTCCCTTGAAGCTGGTTCTTTTCTCAGCCGGACATAGCAGTCCGGATATGATGCCTTGCTGGGCCAGAATTCTACCTCCTCTAGGAGAACTGAACCCAGCTTATCCGAAATGACGATCTTACCAGTCGTCATTGGCATGTGCTCAGCATACCTCCATGGGTTAGCATCTGAGCATATGGGAAGGTCTTTCACATTGAGCCTTTTCCGGGGCCCATGTGATTCTGCTAGGGACTGCATACGCAGTTCCATTGCAGCCGCCTTCTCCTGATTCTCCTTCTGCATTTGTTGGATCATTCCAACAATCGAAGAGAGGGCCTGTCCCAGTTCTACTGGGAGACCAGCGGATGTTGAGGGGATGGGCTCCGGCATCTGAGCCGGAGTAGCCGACACCTCGTCGACCCCATCCTCTGCGACATCCGGGGTTTGAACTTGATCCTGACCTTCTGCCAGGAGGTCTTCTTCCAAACCTTCGTCCACTTCAGACATCCTGTCACACAACTGGATGTCTTGCATCGCATCTGCGACTTCCTCGTCCACCTGGACTAGGTCTTGGGGGATCTCCTCTTGAGGCTGGGGAATCACTGCTTCAGCTGATGCCTGGGGAAAAAGATACGCCCTCATCTTCTCACTAGGAAGATAAGGGCCAGAGGTGTTCTTCTTGAAGCCCCTTACCCAAGTACGGAGCTTTTCCCTAGCTATATCCCTTGATTCCGCCGTTCTAGGGGAATCAAAAGCCTCAGTAATCAGGTTAGTGCATACAATACATACCTGAGGGTCCCAATACTAGAGATCATCCTTGGAGACAGCGCATGCTGCGTGTCTCCTACAACACTCATGTCCGCAGAGGTTCCTGCTACGGACATTGCAGAAAACATTTCCGCACTTCGGAGGGTCCTCCTGTAAAGAGAAAAAATTTCCATGAGTATCAAGTGAACTATGTATCACTTGGATATGCATAGTATAGCATAACAATTCATAAAGGAAAGACACACACTTGTGTTTCCCTCACAACCCATTGTTGCAGCTTTCCAGATAATAAAATCAAAATTGGTTTATCTCTACTAGAGTAACCAATGCAAGGTTTCCAGAGGAAACAGGTGGAGCTCACACCTAGGCAATGATTTTAAAATCCTGGATAATAGACGGGGAAGAACTCTGCTTCCTGTCTGAGGGCAACAGCAAAGGGCTGTGCAAGAAAACACAATAGTGTTAGAAGATACAGTGCTGTACCTAAACTTTTACTATAGTTTTCTTCTTACTGTATATGCTATACAGAAGAATACTAGTACAGTATAGGAGGATGTGTGCCGGCCTGCCTTTGCAGGCCGGCACACACCACAATTAGCTTTAAAGTATACTACTTAACAGCTATAGGGCGGCAGCCTTCTGGTTCAAATGCCTGTGCCGGCGGCAGTAGCTGCCGGCCAGCAACAGCCAGTGTTGGCCGGCAATGACTGCCGGCCAGTAACTACACAAGGTAGTACCTAGCTGCCGGCCACACTCTTGGTGACCGGCAGACAAGGACTGACATAAGCCGGCCGGCAAAGGTACAAGACCAATGCCAGCCGGCAGCAAAAGAACCAGAAGACTACACCTGCCCGGCTGTCTGCCTCATAGGCCGGCAGCCGGGACAGGTACAGCACTAGAAGAAAATAGAATGGATGCCGGGATAAGAGTGTACACAACCCCCCAAGCCCGGCAACCGAAAGAGTGCATATAAGGAAGGGGAGAAACTTAATTCAGGCTTCCTTGACCAATGCCGTCCGGCTCTGTCGGCAGGCATGGATGAGGGACCAAGAGAGGTCCGGGCAGCACTCGAAAACATAAGACCCTTGCCGGCCAGCATCTCAGCCGGCCGGCAATGGCCTTAGTCAATTCCACATCCCAACCTATACTAGGTCCAGAAGTAGAATGACGTACAGTACAGTAATACCCCTGCCGGCCAGCTCTGCCGGCCGGCAAGGTACAGTACAGTAATGGCAAGGCCATTACGGAGATAGAGGGGGAAGGGACAAAAGGGTCCTGCCAACCTTGCTTTAGTGACAGATCACCCGCAGCCAAGAACTCTGTCTTAGCCTAAGGGAGATCTAAGGGAAAGGGCCAGCAATACTTGCCAGCTTCCAAAGCACCAAAGCAAGGAAGGCGTTGCTACTCCCAAGGGAAGATTTTATCCTCCCCAAGAACAGCAACAGGACTTAGTCTGGTCGATCACAAAAGGAGGAATCATACTACAGAAACCTTCGATAGTGACCTAAGGGAGCTAAGCTCCCTTTATAAGTGTTAGGTCAGCGAGGGGAACTCTGCCCCAAGCCAGACAACACGGACCAGACTAAAAACTCTGTTGTTCTGTCCCTCTTTGAACCAGACTTTGCTGGAACAGGAAGGTACAGTAACACCCTAGTATAGTTTTATCGAAAATAAATTCGGAAAAAACCACTTAGGGATAAGCCCAAGGCTTAAACAGAGGGAAAGGGATTGCATACCTTCTCCGAAGAAAAGAAAGCAACCGGGGAGAAAAATAAAGTATACTCAGGCTCCATAAGCAATTAGCCTAGGCACCAAGAGAATCGATTACCTAATTCACCGAAACTCTCACGTATACAATCTTGGAAATATTCCACACAGTCTAAAATGTATAAAATATAGCCTAAAGCTTTAATAAACTTTTAATTACACTCGGAAAAACCAAAATCATGCATTAAGTACTAGGACCAAACGACTAGGCTACATGGCCTAGCGTAGGCCAGAGTGGCGAATACTTCGCCAAATAATACTAAGCACGAAAGGAAATCCTATGTAAAGCTAAATAGCTAAAATTTATTAAGCAAAACAACCAGGAATGTCACTCTGACTAACTAATTTATACCTAGCGAGTGACAGTGTCCAGGACACCTCTGGTAGGCTACGGCTCTTGTATCAAAGATTAATCCTATTAATCACTCAAAATTTTACCAAGAGCCTACATTTATACATAACAGACACTATACTCAACTTATCCGAGGCCAACGAAGACGGAGAAGCCATGAAAAGCTGAATAAATCCAAGATTTGCGAGAAAAACAGGAAAAAACACCGAGTTGTTAAGCTACGCAAAAAGGAATACAGATGGCGCCAGGATTGGCGCCAGGCACGCATACGAATCGGGGGATTGGGAAGCCTTGGGAGCGGCTCCCCCCTTTTTCTTTCCCGAATTCGTATCTCGTCAATCTCCCTCCTACGAGACGAATCTCTATTCAGGTAGTAGATTGCCATGTGACGTGTCTAGAATACGTCCTCTGATATGTCGCGATATCCCTTTCACGAGGGATACTCGCTCCAGGAGTTAGAATTCTGGTACCTTAAGGTAAATTCTCTGGGAATATCGCCGTAGTTGTAATATACCCTAGGAAGCTACCCTATAGGAACTTCCATCAGGACGACATGGCTTGAGCCCAAAATATATATATATATATATATATAAAGTATATATATATATATATATATATATATATATATATATATATATATATATATATATATATATATATATATAAACACTGCATCAGCATTCCCTTCTTCCCGTACCCCTATGAACTTAAAAATACATTTCTTATCACCTTGTATTATGCTCCATCAGTGCTCCGTCACGATATAGCTTTAAATTAAAATGGGAGAACATCAACTTATGAGAATCCAGATTTAGTTTAATATCTCTAAATCCTGTATCTTGAACTTAAGAATTCGTAGATTAATTAATCATATTGATTTAAATGGCTTCTCATCTACGTTGCTAAGTTCTGGTCTTTATTCTTTTACAATTGGATACCTTGTTTTTAAATGCCAATTCCTTTATATTTGCTTTTATCTATCTTTTTTCCTCTTATTTAAAATATTTATCACATTCGAGTCAGGAATTCCATTGTGTAAGTAACTCAAATTCGTACAGTCTTCATTTTATCTCAAATTTAGTTCCATATTCATAGCCTATGTCTATTTTCCATCATCTATGGAGTAGGCCTATACTGCTGATCTATGGTCTTGATTACAAATTAATAGGTGTCCCTGGATTAGTTCGAAAAAACGTTTTTTATCAACTTAAATGGAAAACTTTGGCATTAACACCAGAACAGCATATTAATGTTTTATCTTTCTAGGGTTCATTTGCATGTGCTATAAACAACTAAACTGTAGGTAAATATCCTAGCAACGACAAATACATTAATACAAATAGCCTCATCAACAATGATATTAAGACGACCATCAATCAAATGTGTAATATTAACATGATCACCAAAAAAAAATAACACTAATATCATCATCAGTTACACTGTTGATACCAACTAAGCTGAAACATTCACCAACAATAACTCCTATGTGATCACCAACAGTAAATCCCATGTTATCACCAACAATAACTCCTATGTGATTATCAACAATAACTCCTATGTGATCATCAGCAATAACTCCTATGTTATCACCAACAATAACTCCTATGTTATCACCAACAACAACTCCTATGTGATTATCAACAATAACTCCTCTGTTATCATCAACAATAACTCCTATGTTATCCCCAACAATAACTCCTATTTTATCACCAACAACAACTCCTATGTGATTATCAACAATAACTCCTCTGTTATCATCAACAATAACTCCTATGTTATAACCAACAATAACTCCTATATTATCACAAAAAATAACTCCTGTGTGATCATCAACAATACCTCCTATGTTATCACCAACAATAACTCCTATGTTATCAACAACAATAACTACTATGTGATCATCAACAATAACTCCTATGTTATCACCAACAATAACTCGAAATACAACACTATCAAAATCTTACCGTCAACAACATTAACTGTCATAATAACATATCTGAGAAATTTTCATCTTCTTTATCTTAAGAGATAACATTTCCGTTTGACTGCCTCTCTATCTTTTTGAAATCCGTTAAAAATCATTTTTTTTACTTTTATGTCTGTCTACTCTTATTTCTAAATGTAACATCTTGTTTCATCGGTTTACAAGAATCGCAATTTTATTTCCATTTTATTATTCTTCATTTTTATTCCTGCTTTCATTAAATTTCTTCATTCTTCTCTTCTCATCTTCGATATCTACACTTTCGTTTCTGATTTTTATATTTGTTTTTTCAACTATCCTTCTATACCTTCATTCTTCCATTTTCCTTCATATTATTCTCCATTCTCATCCATCGACATTATCCGTCCATTGCCATCCTCCAGCATTCTCTCCTCTGTCCACTCTTTCTCAACTTCGCCCCAAATTCTAAGCGTCCTCTTGCCCCTCTCCCCCACCACCAGATTCCTCCCTCCTCCTTCTCCCCCTACTCCTCCTCCTCCTCCTCCTCCCCTCCTCCTTAGCCACAAGGGTCATGACGGCTCCTCTGCAGCAGATGATCTCTATATAAAAAGGAATATTGCCGTAGATTCGCCCTCGTTATCCTCGCAATGAAGATAAAGTGTCGCCGAGTAGGAAGAGCAACAAGAAACAAACAAACACACGAACAAAAACAGGGCCAGGAAGATGATGCTGATGATGAGGAGGAGGACGAGGAGGATGAGAGGGATAGAGAAAAAAGAATGACCGAAAGGACAATGAGAGAGAGAGAGAGAGAGAGAGAGAGAGAGAGAGAGAGAGAGAGAGAGAGAGAAATATGCAACTTGAAAATACTATGATTAACGATAGATTATCATTATTATCAGCCAAGCTACAACCACAATTGGAAAAGCAGCATACTGCTAGACCAAGAACTCCAAGAGGGAAATCAGCCAAGTGCAGAAAGGAAATTAAGAGGTAACGAATAAATTAGAATTAAGAAATGATGAAAACATACAGAATATATCAACATCAGCAACAAGAGACTTATGCCAACCTGTTCAATATAAAAGCATTAGCAAAAATTTTGAACTTTGGAAGTTCCACCGATCCAACTAACGCATAAGGATGATCATTCCACAATCAGGTCATATGTGGAATTAAACTTCTAAAATATAGTGTAGTATTGATATGAGCTTTACGGGAGAAGGAAGGTTTGCTGATATCAATTGCATACCTAGTACTACATACTGGACAATACCCTACAGTCTGGAAAGATCTTAATACAAAGGATGGTCATAAGTATGAAATGTATTATGCATTATGCATAAAGAACTATTTAAACGACGGTGCCAGAGATTAACATTCAGATCAGGGATAAGGAATTTAATTTAACCGTGATTATGTTGGGTCTAGATTAAAACAATTTCTCTAGTTTTTGCTTTTAAACATTCTGAGAGGAAGCAATTTGGTTTCCCTGTGTTGGATTACATACGAGATTTTTTGTGACCTTAATTCTGTAGGTTACAGTACCATTAGACCTTGTGTGGACTTTACTTTTGTAGAACAAATAGAAAGATTTACACTATTTGATTCTTCAGACTATAAACATTGAAAATTTTAAAACTTTCTCCCATTGACTTTAAAATTTCATTGGGAAATAACTTCTGTAGAGGATTTAAACGCATCTTATTTAAATATGTCATATTTTCAGAAAATAATAATTTCAAACATCCTGGATAGTTTTGAAAAAGTTAACATTTTTTATGGGTTCAACCTCTATAGATTATACTCCTAGCATGATCATCTAAATGGAATTGCCTTTTGCAGAAAGCTGTTAAAAAAAGTTTCCGACATAAAAGTAAAAAATTACATTGACTGAACCCAAAAATGCTCACTGTATAAAAATCCTGGACCAAGAAACAGGAAAACAATTCTGGAAAGGGAATTGCCAATAATTCTCGAGAAGGCAAAGTGGCAGAACAGAGACCCAGTTTCGGAAAATCTATGGTCAGCGAGACCATTAATTTCCCTCCATAAAAGTAAAAGACGAACCATACCTCGTGAGATTCGATTAACGGGCTGGAGGGCCTTTCTAACGTCTCATAAATAACCAGGCCGTAATGATCGTAATAATTATTTGTTCGATTCTGATTCAGAAGATACACTGGCTTAAAAGGCTCCATTGGGGCCTTTCTCAGCATCGTATATAGCAGCCATATATATCCATTTGACGGGACTTTTACCCGCAGCCATTTTCGGTGGGGGGAATATCTTGATCGACCCTTCCATATACCGGGTATCCAAGTGGCCAGTGCTATCTATTATTATTATTATTATTATTATTATTATTATTATTATCATCATTATTATTATTATTATTACATAAAAATAGAAGGAAAGAGACTA
>NC_090728.1:168151192-168153692 GCF_036898095.1 Palaemon carinicauda | reverse complement strand
TCAACCTCAGCATAGTTTCGCTGACATTCACATTGATGTGGTTGGCCCCTACCCACATTACAAAGACACCATTACCTTTTCACAGTCATTGATAATTCCACTCGCTGGTCTGTAAGCATCCATATGCAAAATGCAGCATCTGCCTCATGTACTGCTGCCTGACTTTCCGGATGAATAGCAAGATTCCGTATCCAAGAGCATATTACTGATGATAGGGTGCATCCTTTCGGCATCACCCCACAGAAGATTACCGCTTACAACTTCACAGCCAATGGAAAGGTGGAACATTTCCATCGTACCCTTAAAGCAGCATTGATGTCCCCCTACAATGACTGCAGTTGGTTTCCACAACTTCCCTGGGTCTTACTCAGATTTAGGACGACTCCCAAGAACACTATGGATGCCTCGGTGGCTGAAATAGTATATGGTAACCCGTTGGTAGTCCCTGTAGATTTTTTCCATCCGTCACCTCCTTCGATGATCTCCAGCGCCTTTGCCATGTTGGGGGGAAATTTACCCCCTTGCCATCAGACTTACAATCCCCAGCAAAGCAGCACATACCGAAAGACCAAAACAATGCATCACGTGTCCTTATGTGCACCAATGCTTGCAAGCCACTACTTACGCCCCAACATACGGGCCCATTCCTTGCGATCCGTCGTACTCCGAAATTTTTCCACCTCAATGTTTTTGGAGAAGAAAATTGGATCATCATTGACAGCCTAAAACCTGTGTATCTCCTGCAACAAGACCCAGCAATAATATGACTCTCTAGGGTAGCTCGCTCTCATTCACATGCATGTCTGCTTTAGCAGGGGGGTGGGGGGTGGGCGCATGTAATGCAAGTGCAGAAAGCAATGTACATACAAATAGAAAAATATGCTCTTTTTACGTTTTTTTCTACACTGCAATCATCATCGGACTTCACATCCAAAAGCCATTGACTGTAACATGCTCATTTCAACTCTATTATCATTGTGTTATTATATTCTTTATTTCTATGCCAATGTCAAGCGTTGAATATAAACATACATTTATCACCCTTATGTAACCCCTTAGGACCCTATAATAATAATAATAATAATAATAATAATAATAATAATAATAATAATAATAATAATAATAATAAGCGAACTTAACACAGAGAATACAAGAAGGAATTATTAGGAAGAGACTGAATTATTCTCATATTTGCTAAAACATCTTAAGCGATTAATAAGAATCACTTAATTCTTTACCTGACCCTTAAATATAAACAGACTGAGTGCCATGACTATGACTGAGAAAAGTGCGTTTCATTTGGCCATCCACCTACCTGTAAATTTACTCCAAAGGGAGGTAAGGACAGGCTGTCTATTTTGATGTAACTAATAAAGCTTAAAAATTTGTCTCTGTTTGCTGAGGAATCCCTGTAAAGAAAAGAAAGCTTTATTTAATTCGTGATGACTCTTATGATGATTAGGATTATGATTAAGATTGTGAGTTTGATTTTGATTTTAATTTTAGTTTTGATTATTATTATTATTATTATTATTATTATTATTATTATTATTATTATTGTTGTTGTTGTTGTTATAAGCTAAGCAACAACCCTAGTTGGAAAAGCAGGATGATATAATCCCAAGGGCTCTAACAGGGAAGAACAGCCCAGTGAGAAAAGGAAATAAGGAAATAGATAAACTATATGAGAAGTATTGAACAATTAAATTACAATAAGCGAGGAAGTGGGAAAAAAACCCGAGTTTAAAAATATAATAATGAAGAATGGCCTAAGACTTATAGGTAAGAGGAAAATATTAGTTAAGTATATGAGATGTGTAAAGAATGAAGTAAGAATAATCAACATTGAAGCTTCTGCAAATGGAGGGGAATATTAAAAACCGCTGTATATCTTTATCTTTAAAATGTTCCAGGTAGAAAACATATGCGACACTATAGATGAAGAAATAAACATCCACATTCCAATAATATTTTTATTGTACTCAAAACAGACTCCATAAAACCCAACGAATATTTTGCATCTCATTATTTTGAACATTGCGATTTACCCTCTATAAAATCAATATGATTTAGAACAGAAAAATTCCAAGATTTAGATGAAGTATAAACTTATCATTGAAGTTTTAAAAAGCAAATTCCGCAGAAACAATTTAGGAATAGAATAAAATATATATATTCTTTATCGACGCAGCCACATCATTATCGGAATCTAAAAGCTTTTTAAGATCCGGAAAAACGTATTTTTTTTTATCCAGTTTTTATCTGCATACATAATACATTTGGATCCGAATTCTATTTCCAGTTTGCTCTTCATCTCCCAAATATCAGCTATATTTTTTTTTTTTTTTTGAGTCGATATTTAAAACCCTTTTAAAATGCTGCGTTTTTCATCATTTATAATCTCAAGTGTTGCAACATTTTCACAGTGTCACCATGCTTTGTATCATTTATGTATTATGTAGTCTTGACGATTCCATTCCCAATACTATACAAGTTGTTG
>NC_090728.1:168141192-168146192 GCF_036898095.1 Palaemon carinicauda | reverse complement strand
GTTCCAGAAGGAGGGGAAGTGAGAAAGGAGTGAGGGAAGAATTTTCAGTGAGGGGGAAAAAGTACGAATTCGTAAATCGTCGCCCTGCGGGGATCGGACGCTGATTGCAATTATCATTAAATAACCCTTGCCTGAGTGAAATGGATAACTAGCGAAGTCCGAACTGCCGAATTACTGGATGACAAAAGGGTGTCTGGTTACGGGAGGCTGGGGTACCGGTGAGGATGGGTGGCCGGAATGGGGGTGGGTTGGTTAGGGGGGGAGGGATATTAAGAGGGAGGAATAGTGACTATATAAGTTAATGAGGTAATGAGGCAAAGAGGATTGAGGCGTGAAAAGGAAGGTTTTGCCTCATCAGGATTTTCGATTGCATTTTTTACTTATTGGTCGGGTCTGTTTTGGTACTTTTCAGAAACACATCTTGTCTCTTTCTTCTTCAAAATAAAAGGATCTATTGAGTCTTTCAAGATATTAGGTGATCAAGCTGTCCTGGGGAAATGTTTTAATTCTTTCATTCTAATATGCTTGGAGTATTACTTCAATCATGTTTTGAGTAATGTTCTATTTCCTTGTCTTCAGCTGCTGACTCTCGTCATATTCTTTTGGATTTAAAATGTATATGTTGAAACTCCTAATCCCTTATCAGATTTATCTAGATATATATATATATATATATATATCTATCTATCTATCTATCTATCTATCTATCTATCTATCTATCTATCTATATATATATATATATATATATCACCGTCATTCAGTGAATCTTTTTTTGTGTATGTTGCATAATATTTTTCATAATTATAACCATAGTGTATTAGCCTGTATCATCATTATCATCATCATCATTATCATCATCATCATCATCATCATCATCATTATTATCATTATTAATATTGCAAGTTAAGCTATAACCCTAATTGGAAATGCAAAATGTTATAAGCCCAAGGGCTCCAACAGGAAAATAATAGCTTAGTGAGGAAAGAAAACAAGGATATGAACGACGAAAAGTAATAAGTAATCAAAATAAATAATTTAGAACAATAACAACATTAAATCGGATCTCTCCTAAGTATCATTAGGTATACAGTTAATTATAACAATCTTGCCTTCTCCATCATAGGACTCTGTACTACACAATATTCTTGAAGTTTTGTCCCACCTCCGTCTAGATTGTGGCATCTTCCTAATGACTTGAATCGGTGGAACTTTTCATAAGCCCAAACTTGTTGCACATGCTTTTTAGTTGGACAGGTTGATTGCAATCTCGTTTCGTAGTTTATACGAGTATAATGGCACTTTACTCTAGGTAAGGGTAGAAGAGACTCTTTAGCTAGTCGTGGATAGTGCCATAGCCTCTGTACCATGGTCTTCCACTGTCTTGGGTTAGAGTTCTCTTGCTTGAGGGTACACTCGGACAAACTATTCTATCTTATTTCTCTTCCTCTGGTTTTGTTACATTTTTTATAGTTTATATACGAGATATTAATTCTAATGTTACTGTTCTTATGATATTTTATTTTTGCTTATTTCCTTTCCTCACCGGGCTATTTTCCTTGTTGGAGCCCCTGGGCTTGTAGCATCCTGCTTTTCCAACAAGGGTTGTAGCTTAGCTAGCATTAATATTAATAATAATCTATTCTAATGTTGTTGCTGATCTTAATATATTTCATAATATTCTTTACTATTTCTCATATTGTATTTTATTCGTTATTTCTCTATTTTCTTTCTGCATAGGGCTACTTTCCTTGTTGGGGACCTTAGGCTTGTAGAATTCTGCTAGCTTTACTAGTAGTTATAATAATAATGATAATAGTAATATTGCATTAGAAAGCTTATCTCCTCGCATCGACTCTCTCTCTCTCTCTCTCTCTCTCTCTCTCTCTCTACCTGTTTTGTACTTCCAACTTTTGGTCATTTATTTTCGCTTTAGCTAACAACAACAACAACAGCAGCAACATCAATAATAATAATAATAATAATAATAATAATAATAATAATAATAATAATAATAATAATAATAATAACAATAATAATAATAATAATACGTTAATGCTGAGGTCTAGCGTTAAAGTTTTCGTTGCCAGATGGCAAGTTAGGTAATATGCAAAATGCTGAGATGGTCATATGAGAATTATAAAAAAAGAATGACCACTAGCGTAAGTGTAAATAAACACACACACACACACATACACACACACACATATATATATATATATATATATGTGTGTGTGTGTGTGTGTGTGTCTGTGTGTGTGTGTGTGTGTGTGTGTATAGTCTTTACATTATAATTATAAAGTTAGATTTCCAATTCGCGGATTCAGGTTGCTAGCTATACTTCATTCGGCCCTGTTGTTTAGTCACCACAGTCTGGTTATCGTAAGGTAATACCTAACTATATGTCTACATCAACAGATGCACAGTGAAATCTAACGGGAGGCTTTACTGTACACCCACGGTATAGATCAGTTTTGTTTCAATCTTACCTTTACAACAAATGAAGCACTTTCTTGTCTATGCTGTATACTCTAACTATTCTAACTTACATGAGGATATCTATTAATCACTTCCAGCAAATTATCATATCTCGTCAATACTTTCGGCATTTCATCTTCATCAACTTTATTTCTAAACTTATGTCACAAGTTTTTCTTTTACTTTCAAAACTTTAACATAACTGTTTCACATTAAACACTCCACCAACAACGCCCTCTGCCTTCCCTGAACCCAACCATACTTCTTCCAATCAGTCCTTCTGTCACCTGACTTACTATCTTAATCAAAATGATACAATATTCCTATCATACTAAGTAAGGTTTTGTCTTTATATTTCTTACTTTTGCATCTACAATCCTTAACGATATGAAAAGGCGTGTGGATGAACATACACAGATGTGTATGCATGTACTAATGGACTATCGCTAGTCTCTCTCTCTCTCTCTCTCTCTCTCTCTCTCTCTCTTTATATGAATGCATATATGGGTGTTTAAGTGTATATACAAATATACATTCACACATAAATATATATATATATATATATATGTGTGTGTAAGGTATATATATATATATATATATGTAAGGTATATATATATATATATATATATACATACATATATATATATATTCACTTGTGTTTTTATGACTGTGTGCATGATACTCAGAGGTATGCTTCAAATCCATTGAGGAGTTTTACCGAAGAATCCATTCATGCAATACCTCTGTCCATGATTAATGATATCAGTACAATTTCAATGCAATTATGATACAGTTAAGAGTGCTCCCTTGACCCACATGGGTCCTTCAGAGAGAGAGAGAGAGAGAGAGAGAGAGAGAGAGAGAGAGAGATAGCATGCACTTTCAAAAAAGGAAATCGGTGTTTTGTGGTGCATTTATAGAAGTGTCTTCCTTTTTTTTTTCTTTTTTTTTTTTTGCATAGTTTAATGCATTCGTAGAATATTTGATACTGAAATGTCTTAAACATAAACAAACCTCTATCTAACATGATCAAAAATAAAAGATAAATAAATAGTAACGACAAATCAGCGTAAGACAATGTGACGTAGCCAAGAATTAAAATACAGTAGATATGAATAAAGTATACAATTATTTAAAGCTCTGTTTTCGAAGAAGAGAGATCCTGTCTCTCCTTACTAGCTTTCCATCCCCCGCCCTCCCCCTCCCCAATAAATCCTGATTGAATTGCAACACGATCTTTCCTCGGAATTCCACGAGATGACAAGAATGGGAGATACGATAATAAAATAAAATACGACGTAAGAAAGACGGCGAAAAAAAAAACGCGCAGTCATCCAATCATTCCGGCGGTGAGTCGACGAGAGTGATCGGTTTAATTAGTAAACGATCATTAACTGAACCAATAGATCATTAACCGAACGACTCGACAGCCTTTCGACCTCTGCCTGACTAGCTCCGGATAGCTGAGAGTGGGCGGGAAATCGGGAGAGGCTCCTGGGATGCTGGGAGGATCAGGGGAAAGGGAGATGAGACGGAGGAAGAGGAGGAGACATCTCGAGAATGGGGTCCAAAAGTCTTCGAGAGGCTATCAGGTGGTCTTGAACATTCCCTAATAATGGCGTATTGGGTCCTTCACATCGTTTTGTAAAAATCAGGAGAAAAAAGGCCTTTCTATTGATATTCCTTCCATGTTGCAGGTATCATCCTTATCAATTTCCCTCCTCCTCCCCCCGCCCCCTACTATCTCTGTGGAACCCTATACCGACCCCGGTGGTTCTCCACGATCTCTGGCTGCATCGCTATTGGTGGCGTTCTCCCTGACTTATTTTGTTTTTAAGTATTTCACTTATTTGCTTACGAATTTCTCGGTTCTACTGAGTACTTTATATCCCTTTTTATTAACCTACAGCAACGGAGATGGAAGTTTTTGTGTATTTACCTTTGCGTATGTGCTTAAGTTTGTGAGTGTTTGTTTCCAGTGTTTTTTTTTTCAAGCAAAGAGAGTTAGAAATTAATCATGAAATAAATTGCAAAGGATTAACTTCTGGGGAAAAAATATACCTGTTATTAAATACTTCTTTCCAGTGTAACTATCTCAGCACAACAACATTTCGTTAAAAACTTGAACCATAGTGCAGAAGATATCAGCCTACTATTTACGCAAATGCAAACACATGAAAATGCGTAATTTTTATTATATATCTTGTTCATAGACGACTTCATGTGTGAGTTGCATTAGCAAAGGGTTTAACCTTACGGATTATCTCCTGTTCTATATGATACACAATGTATATGATGTATATAACGTTATATATATATATATATATATATATATATTTATATATATATATATATATATACATATATATATGTATATATATAATATATATATATATATATATATATACATATATATGTATATATATATATATATATATGTATATATATATATAGATTTCTTTTCGGTCAAGCTCAGATCTCACCGTCCCTCGAGTGGGTGGTGGAAAGAGAGTAGTCATACCCTG
>NC_090728.1:168123692-168133692 GCF_036898095.1 Palaemon carinicauda | reverse complement strand
GTGAATGAAATCAATGAGTTAGATTACAGTTTAATTAATGAAACTATATTAATAAAACAATAAGACTAAAAATTAAAAAGGTTACCTGACTCCCAGCAACTTATAATAACTGATTTCTTATATGCCTATTCAGGGGTATATTCTTCAAAGACGATTTAATTAAAGACTACTGTACCCGACCCGTCAAAAATGACGTTGAAAATCTCTAGATAGATATGCACACACAGATTCAACCGTTCCCACCCCTCCCCCTTTTCTTAACTACATCCCACTAGTTTAGCAATTAGTGGGAGAGTGGGTATGACTACTCTCTCTCTCTCTCTCCCTCTGGGTATGACAAACAATATATGTATGTATGTATATATATATATATATATATATATAAATATATATATATGCATATATATATACACATTTATATACATATATATATATATGTATATATATATGTATATATATATTCATATACAGAATATATTTATACCTATAATATATATATATATATATAGAAATATATATATATATATATATATAGAGAGAGAGAGAGAGAGAGAGAGAGAGGATTTCCTCTTTGTCATATAGAAGAGAGTTTTAACGATGACGTTATAAGTTTCGTTCTGCCAAGTAGCCTACTTAGGATGGAAGGTCGTGATCTGAGTTAATGTCCATTCCAGTTCTGAACTCTTTAACTATTTACTCTACTTTGTGTTTTCACTTACAGTGATAACTCGAATTTAAATTCGGTTTGAAAATGAATTTCCTTTCGCCTTTAGAACAACTCTTTATAATAGTCTTGCATTAATCATTAAACGTAAAAAGGAACCTTACTTTAATTACGTGTATTTCCCTTCAGTTATCATGTATCTATCTCTTCATAATACATATAATAGGTTGCGTACTTATGTACATACACAAACATGTTTGTGTGTTCTTGTGCATGGAGGAGATTTTTCTACCTGCATTTTTGAACAGCCTAATTTTGTACTACAGTAGAGTATACATACCATACATACATATGTACATACACAAACACACAGGCCTATGCTCTGCACTGGACTAGTTACGGTTGAGGATGATGTTGATGATGATTATATATATATATATATATATACATATATATATATATATATATATATACATATGTGTGTGTGCGTATGTATGTAGTATAACTGCATACACAACATGTCTAAGAATTCACTTCATTCCTGGACGAAAGGTCTTTCAAATTCGAGTTGTTAAGACATCCCTGGTACTACAAACGCTTCCTGATCCGCTTTTGACACTTTCCAGCTGAAAACTCGGGGTCCAAATGGTGCACAAAACAAAACGAGATTTTGCAAATCCGTCTCAGTTTGATACAAAAGCCTCTATGTGCCATTTGGATGCAACTAACGACCTACACACAAACGTGCAAGCCAGAGCGTGAGAGGGGATAGCTTGAATGAGGTTAAAATAATAGTCACCCCTTTTATTTGGTCGACGCCTTCCCCCGTTTTCTTCACACCCAGAGGCGTCGTAGCGTGGTTGACCTGAATGGGCGAAGTGTATTATAAAGAAAAAAGGTGAGGAAATAGAAAAGGAAGACGAATCAGCATATCTATTCCTTTCCGGCAAACTTCCTTTCTTCATTATAATAAGAGTGGGGTTGGGGCGTTGGGAAGGAGGGTTAGATAAATAAAACTCGCATTCGAAAATCTTCGCGCAATTTATACACGGTGATCATTTTAATAATATACATATTTTTTATTTTCTCTCTCGCCCGGCGTTATAAAATAATTGATACCTCGCTCGAAGAGATGCGAGGGTACTCCACAGACACCACATTTTCTATAGGCTATCTCTCCTTATTCAGGAGGGCGGTCCCCTACGGACGTGTTATTGGGAGTTTAAGGGGTTTTTCAGAGAGTACCCTATTCAATACCTGCGCCTTAAGATGCACGTGTCGGAAATATGCATATTATGGCGCGAACTGCGGAGGTGGAAGTCCTCTACATCGGGGTCATGACGCGTATGAATAACCCTTCAGGACCTCGTAATCAAGACCCCGTTATTAAAACCAGAGTGTTATATTCCCTCATTAATATTTTTCGGGGCCTTGAAGCCCTTGAGATGCAGCCATCTTTTAATATGATATAAATAACAGATAACACTTGGTGCATGGACGAGTGTCTGGGAGTAATGAAGGATCCGAATCAACATTTCAATTTCCAGCAAGTTATGTAAAATCAAGAGGGACCCAAGCACAGAAGGGTCTTATGGACGAATTTTCTGCAGGACGCCAATGGTGCGAGACTCTTACGGCAGTGATTGTTTCCCCGCTCTTTCTTCCCCCGCGCTCTCGAAGAGTTAAACAACTCTCACCTGACATGATTTCGATAAGGATTTTAATCAGGTAACAATCAGATGGACACTCAGGGCATCACCATCCCATTGACGAGGGATTCCTTAGGTGCGATGACATCCCCACACTCCCCCTCCCCCTCTCCTCCTTCTCCTCCTCCTGAAGCAGAGAGACGCCCTCCCGAAGCGGCTGTGCCAATCAAGTGGGGCAGGTGTGAATGGCTGGTGTCTACTCACACATCGGGGGTATAATGCATAATTCATTTTCGGGTTGTCAAGCAGAAGAAATTGATGAAGGCAAAGGTGGCGGATGGGTGGATGGGCGGGTGGGTTGGAGGGGCGGGTTCCTCGTGACGATGATAATGACGATCGAGGTGATAATGAGGGAGGCGATACCGATGAGGAGAGGTGGTTATGATTATGATCGTGATGAGGCAGATGAAGGTGATATTGCGTAGGTGGTGATAATGGTGATGGGGGTGATGATAACGGGGAGTATATGATGGTGCGAGATGATAATGGTAGGTGATGTGACGAAGGAGTTAAATGCAATGGGAAACATTATAGTGATGATGAACAAATTATGGATATGGGAGAATGATAGTGATGAGGTTGGAGATAGCGGATGTGGTGGTGTCAGTGATGAGGAATATGATGATTACAATTATCAAATGTATTATAATGATAGAAAGAATGAGGGATTCACCATTGATAGTGACGATGACGATAATTTCAAACTGGATTCGAATTAACAGGTTCATCATGGGCAACAACCCTGTGCATTACAACTTCAACAGTATTTGTAAGTTTTTTCACCCACACAGAGGAATCACAAGCAGCTTGCATAAGTAACACCTCTCTCTCTCTCTCTCTCTCTCTCTCTCTCTCTCTCTATATATATATATATATATATATGTATATATATTGCATTTTTAGTTAAAACTTGCACTGCGTTCTCTATAACTAAAATAAAATGTAACAGCAGTTTTATAAAATAATTGACATCTCTTCATATGAAATTAGTTTAATTAACATTAATGTATCAGGTTTTGACTAAACTGTATATCTAGAAAAAGATATTCTCTGAACTTCCAATATTTTTTCTAAATTAAATTCTTTGCAATTGATATGGGATTTTTTCTTGATATTGATGTAAGTGACTATGTTATTTCATGACTATTATAATAATGGTAATGTAAAATGGTACGACAATATAGAAATCTGTTTTTGTTTAGTAGCGAATCTCTCTTTTGCAGTCATCTACATCTAGAGAAGATTTCTTTACATCAGAGAATACGAGTGGAAGGTTCTGTCGTTTTCAAAATATAACCTTAATATATTGCTAAGCGATATTTGCAGTTGAAAGAAATATGCGAAGGATGAATTAAGTTATAATTCATCATGTAACTGACTAACTCCCCATCCCAGGGACGGCCTTGCCCCAACTCTCTCTCTCTCTCTCTCTCTCTCTCTCTCATACTTGCCTATTGCGCATGATTACCGATAAGGAAAACCTTTTAACAATGGGCTATTTATGATATCACTAACGGTGAATTTCATGCTTTCAGCAACAAATAGTTATATCAAATTAACTATGTATCGAGAATAAAGACACGGGGGGAAATTCGACATATGAGAGCTACTATGCATAAGTGTCAATACATAAAGAAAAACTAACCACTTGTCCCATTGAAGGGGATAAGGGTAAATTTTACCCCTACTGAACATATTTATGGCTATGTAAAGTCTTTAATTAGAAGAATTTTGTCAATAATGCTCGTTAATTTATCAAAGTTACTTTCAAATATTGAATTATAAAGTCTTCAACTTTTGAGGAAAAGGACCGTCGTAGGATAACTTGTAAAGTAACTTAATAAAATATGGGACGTGAAAATAAAGAGAATTTGAAAAAATAAATTTTTACCCGTCTATATGCAGTGTTTAACAATAAAAATTTTTCGTGCTAAACCGAGGATTTATAATTTTTTATTTTTTTAAATGTGGGTAGAAATACCAACCGGCCCCAACTCCTGCATCCGATAGTATGCCCTCTCTGAATATAGTTTATTCCTTCCCAAGTGATTACAAAAGTTTACAAATGCCGGGAATAGAATATCTCTAGTACTCTAGCTCTATAATTGTTATAAAAAAAGTAACTAGGTGGTAAGACGCTCCCTGCAATAGGAAATACATTAGTTCCTTAAAATATAGAACGGTCTTGAAAACGAACTACTTCGTCGTAAACAAAAATGAAGCTTTTAGTTTTTCATATCTTGCAAAATTCTTTTGAAAGATAAATCTTTATTTAGTTACAGGACAAAATGTCTTAAGTCACAATTTTAAAAGCCTTATACTCATTAAACTTAATAAGTTTTTGCCCATAGAACTCACTAGTGGCCGTGTCTTATCGACTGCAGCTGTTAGCCACAAACACTAATGATTTTGGAAATGGATTTTCCCAAAAGAAACGCCATGTATAAACTTATATAATTCAAGGAAGAAGATTTCAAAGTAATTTTCACTACGAATAGACATTAAAGGTTTGGGGAAATTTTAAGTTTAATTACGCTTCAAATTTTTAATGGTCAATTCGTGAAAAATTTTAACGATTCTAAAATTACGAAAGAATATACTTTAGAACGCAGAGATAAACATTTTTTCTTAAAATTGGATCTACCCTTTTAACTTAATGGAAGCAAAAGTATTTAATCCATTTTATCTATAATTTGAGTACAGCAAAATTCAGAATTGCCTTCCTTGTATGATTATCAACCCATTGTACTCTAATATTTCCCAGACTTCTATCGGTTAAACTTAACTACTTTAAAGATAAAAAAAAGTATAGTATTTTAAAACTAATATTCCCAAGAAAGGAATGTTCTTATTACCAACAAAAACTAGTACACTTAATGCAATACAAATAAACTAAGAAAAGCGAAACTGTAGTTTAACATTATGTCCCTTAAAAATAACTTTTCTTTCTCTGTACAAATTGCTCCTAATTGACGACACAATTCCTAGACTTACACCTCGTCACTGATTTCATCGTGCATCTTTTATTATAGATCCAATATATTTCAAACATTAAGCCCATTACAGAGTCATATGTCTAACCCAATCTCTTGACAACACAGACTTACAATATAGGATTTTGCCAATTCTAAGGACATATTAGTTTTGAACAATATCAGGAAGGATTCAAAATATCAAACTTCAATCCATAGACTACGTTAAATATACGCAAAGTATAAAATTGTCATAGTTTATCTTTGAGAAGAGCTTAACAATTGTTTTATCTTCAACCAGCTTGTCATATGGTTAAGAAGAGAGCAATTCGGTTTCTCATTCGAAATCATTACAAGTGAATTCAGTGAAATTATCTAGGTTTGTTTTCAGATTCTAGTTTCCATATAGCTATTTAGATGTCACCATGCGGTTACCTTAAAGCCAAGTCAGTTTTTAAAAAAGCTTTTTTTTATGAAAAAAAAAATGAATTAAATAGGTTAAATTTATCTAAAACCTTGAAACCAAATAAAAAGTTTAGCCTCCAGTTTCAAAGTTTATATTCATCAAGAGCTTATAAATATAATTAGAACAACCACGAAGTAATAATGGTGAAATTTATTTGGAGATTATACAATTAAACCTTTACATAATGGAAATATATGATAAAACTACAATCAAATAGCCAAATCCATTTCAATTAACTTCAGAAAGATAATAGATCAGTTATTCCAATGAAATGTTTACTTAAGCAACCAAACTGTATAAAGTTTCTTGAATGGTTAACGTAACTTTTTTTTATCTGCCAGAATTACCAACAAATTTCTGGAACATTATCAGTAGCTTATCAAAATCACTAGCCTTACTTATCAATAAATGAATTCTACCATAAAAATATATCTAGTTCCTTTTCGTTAAAACTTACCAGTAACTATTTTACCGAAATTTCTTGGCTACTGTTATCCAAATCTTCCAGTGTATATAATGGGATTTTTTTTTAAATGCAAAGGAACAACTATACAAATTTGGCAGGATTTCCAGCAACAATCTTCAACCAAGCCAAACCGTCATAGGTAGACTTACAAATTTAGTCCTTAAATCATCTTATTCTTCCGTCTCGCCATCCAATCTGAAAAAAAAAAAATAAATTATCAGAAATGTTTCTTGCAAAAGTTTGGTATCCCTATATATATGAAGATATCTAAAGCCTGTAATACTAACAAAAAGCAAAAGTATAATAGAATTGACAATTCTGCAGAACAAAGTATATCAAAGCCCAAACTTTAGGATTATCAACCAAGACTAAAATATAGAATAAATAGGAATTTATTATAAACAACAAAGTTAAAACTTTTTACTTTAAATTTTTTTTATCAACAGGCTTTAAGAATTACTTAGAATTTGTGATATAGGCTTTTTTAAAACTGCAGGACCTAAATAAAGTACATAAAGGTTAAACACTCACCGAAATTAGACGAAGGGGGTTAAAAGCAAGCCTCCCTATAGCGCACGGTAGACCTTCAAGGTCTACCGTGCGCTATAGGGAACGTCCCTCCCACAATTGGGGGGCGCCGCCCCCAACCGGGGAGGGACTAGCTTGCTTGAGATTGCTTAAAAAACCAAACTAAACAATACTTGCCTTTTAGTTCTGACGGAAAAATACTTCACCAGAATCCAGCGTTTGTCAGTAGTCAGTCTCTAAATGTATAGCGCCATGTGGGGTCTGTACGCAAGGATGATTTAGCTAACACCAGATACCTTTAAAGATTATGAGCTTGAAACGCATAGGTTAACAGGAGGATAACCAGACCTTTTCCTGAAAATACAAATAATCAGGTTAATTTAAAACACTTATATGAATAAAAAATGAATGTAAACAAACTTATAAACCTGTATGTTAAGACTTGGGTATATAAAACAAATTCATAGTGTACAGGAGTAACTTACATCAAAAGACCTCCAATAAACACCTTACGTAATCATAGCATTAGAAACTTTATACAATTGAAAAAAGAATTAACATGCTTCTTTACTTACCAAAGCAAACGGAACTGGAGTTATCTTGTAAAGCTGGTTACCACCACCGCCGAACTGTCCGATGTACCGGCAAGGCAGCCTGAGAAAAATTTAACAATGCCTAGCCAAGGACTCTAAAGAGAGGAAGACAGTACACTACCCATAGCAACATAACTATCACTTCGCTTGGTCCATTTCTTGAAAGATATCTTTGCGGTGGACAGGAACAAAAGTTATTGTTACAGATTTATCGACTTCTTATAATCACTATGTGTTCGCTCTTTACCGATAGTTTATATATCTGGTTCTATTACATATAATATATGTAATAGAGCTAGACAATATGGGGAAAGAAGCATATGTTTAATATATATATGTATGTATGTATATATGTTATGTCGCTAGATTTATGCAAGTGGTAAACGCTCGTTTCGTTTTATAAGCTTCTTAATTTTGAAATTTATATTTCAAAAATAGTTCAGTGTATCAGATTATTCTATTCATAGCATGGGTGAACGTATTCTCTGATTATATAGAAAGTGTTTTGCTTGTATATCGATTCTGAGTGATTCTGGAATCTGGGGCAAAATGATACGTACACAAAGCTATTTCATATCATTGGCAGGAGAGAGAGAGAGAGAGGAGAGAGGAGAGAGAGAGAGAGGAGAGAGAGAGAGAGAGACCTTGGGAAGTATATGCATGAAATTTTTTGCACGAAATGTGATAATAGCTGGCTAGTCAGGTACCATGTACAAGAATTTTTCACTTAATTAAAATATTCATAACAAATATGAGGAAAACAGACGACCAAATTGCATATCAGCAGATAAAGGGACATGTAATGTTATTTTCTTTAGTTTAATTAAGTAAATTTTCCATTACTTATAGTTTACTTTTATACAAACATATACTTATAATATAAAACATTTAGAATTTTTATGTTAGTTATCACATTGTGATTGATAAATCATTTACATATGTTGTACATACATTAGCAAGTCATATATGTAGTGTGATTTGGGACATTATCAAAACGAGTTATGATATTACTAACACAGGTTACTTTCATGATTTCAGCCACAAATAGGTTTGTCTATAAACTAACTCTGACTCGAGAATAAAGACACAAGGTATAATTCGTTTTATAAAAACCGGTTTTGCATAAGTTAATAAAAAAAAAAACCACTTAAACCAATTGTTCATTGAAGGGTATAAGAGTTAATTTAGACTCTACTGTTCATATCTATGACAATATCAATTTTGTAATTAGAACAGTGTTTGTCACTAATACTTGTGAATATAAATTTACTTTTAAATGTTGAATCACAAACAGTTTTTAACTTTTGAGCAAGAGGACCGTTGTAGGAAAACTTGTAAAAAGCAAAATAATTTAATAATGGATGAAACTGGAAAAATATAGATAACTGAAAAGAAATAATAATGTTTTTTTCACCCATATGCCGAGTTTGAGTCAAACTTCTTTTCCTTACAAAAAGGGGAGGGGGGCCGTGAACCCGCTTAACACCTTGTCCCTGAATCCGCTAGCAGCTAGTATACAGTACATACATACATACATATATATATATATATATATATGTATATATATATATATATTATTTATATATATACATGTATATATATATTTATATATATATATATAATATATATATACATATATATATATATATATATATGGTGTGTGTGTGATGTGTGTATGTATATTTATATATACATGTATATATATATATTATATATATATGTATATATATACATGTATATATATATCATTTATTTATATATATACATGTATATATATATATATATATGTTTTATAATATATACATATTATATATATATATTATATTGTGTATATATATGTATATATATATCCATATATATTTATATATGTATTATATATATATATATATATACACACACATATAAATAACTTTTTTTCTATTAGCCACAACTTTACGCAAGCATGTTCAGTTGAAGGACTTTCTCGTCCTCTTCATTGCCAAATTTCGAAAATATTCCGAGCCTCTTTCGAGCCGCTTTCTATCAGTATCTCTTTGGATTAAGCCCCAATTACTTACTTCTCTCTAATTTTTTTCTTGTTTCTACTAATTATTGGATCAATAATGTACCTAAGTATCTTATATCTGAAGGGCACACTCGGGCACACTATTCTCTCTTATTTCTCTTCCTCTTATTTTTTTTTTAATTTTTGTAATTTATATATGAAAGATCTAATATAATGTTACTGTTCTTAAAATATTTTAATTGTTCACTATTTCTCCTGTAGTTTATTTATTTCCTTGTTTCATTTCCTTACTGTGCTATCTTTTCCCAGTTGGAGGCTTTTGGCTTATAGTTCCTGCTTCCCCACCTAGGGTTGTAGCTTAGCTTCTAATAATAACAACAATAACAACATACAAAAACAATAATAATAATAATAATGATGATAATAAGAATAAATTACGTAAAGATAGCTTTAAAGGATATTGTGGTAAATAGCATCTGAATAACACTAGATACGATTACAGTAAATAATATCAGAGTTGTATCAAACACGAGTAATACAAATAGCACATAATTTATAAAAAGAGAAGATGGAAATCAATTATGCTTGAGAAATACG